>NC_139347.1:63748752-63906252 GCF_055883805.1 Amblyomma maculatum | reverse complement strand
TCCGCGTAGCTTCAAGAGCGCTATCGCCGGTAACTTTTTGAGAGACCGGCACTGCGATCGAAACCCAGCCTCTGACCCTGAATTCGGGAAGAGGTGAAAGGAGCCGACTACAAAGCCACGCTACGATCCCTGGCAACGACTGGCTCCGAAGCATTTCGCTCCTGAGTGTGCCCCTTCGTCCGCTATTGGAGAAAGGCCTGCCTAAAGAGTGAGTCTACACTGTTAGCGCATGTGCATGCTGGCTTCACATATTGAAGGCAAAGTGCCTTCGATTTAGACTAAATGCGGTAGGTTCGACTCTCGCGTTTTTTTTTTAATGATACTAGCATTTATTAGAACCGACGAAGAATAAATGCGAAAGTGTTTTATCGAAACTGTATGGAGAAGGGATAAATTTACCGAAGTGATTGACGAAGACAACGATTTTAAGAAATCTTGTGATTTCATGTCTTCACACGTGATTACGTCGTTTTACCTGTCTGCCCCACAAAATATTATATAATTTATCTTAAAGCTGTCTGTATATAGCATGCGAGTAAAATTTGATATTCGGTACTAAGCTCGAATATAATTTACTGACATCATTAGTGAATAAACTAGCATAAGTGCTGAAGAAGTATACGCGAAAATGCTCGTCTATATTTGTGAAGTTTCTCTCATATAGAATGATCGCGTTTTTTCGGAAATACAGAATCCCTGTATGGAAGCAGAGCCCCAAGGCACAACATGTCTCTTAAAAATGCTCGTCTATATTAGGGGAGTTTCTCTCATATAGAATGATCGCGTTTGTTCGGAAATACAGAATCTCTGTATGGAAGCAGAGCCCCAAGGAACAACGTGTCTCTTAAAAATATTAAGAACTCGATTTCAAATCAGCACATATCTGAGAAGATATATAACAGTAAAAAAAAAAGTCAGTGTCCAGCTGGAAAATTGTTCATCGCTGTCCATTTTTTATAGTAAATATAGTAATTTTACAGTAAATATTGCTGTGCTCAGCAAGTTCCTTTCCGCTTTTCTCGCTGCTGGCTTATAACCTGATGGTTGAGGCGAAAATGCGGTTGATAACAATATCCAAAAATGCAGAGCTTTAGCGTTTTACCTTCCAAAGGACGTTAACGGGCGAAAAATTCACAGCTGGAAACTTCATACGACATTTGAGTATTATCTTCAAGCTACCAGTCTTAGGTAATGCCTAAGAATGCTGTCATATAGTTGATGCTCTATTCTAACTGAAATAGAACAGAAACAAAAACTTATTTTATCTCATGCCACCGTGTCACTGTTAACTCGATAAGGACCGCAGTTTAGAGCATATCATGCGGATAGATCCTAAAGGTAACTTGCATCTGTTCTAGGAAACTGCGCCAATTTTTGAATAGCCCTTGCACGCAACCAGGCCATTCGCGACCATCAAGGGGGCTGCTTCATAATCGATTGTTAAGCAGGCAGGGAACCTGTCGCAACGGCAGTTTGCTATGTATATTTGGAAAATGAAGTTAAAAGACGTTTCACAGTTTTATTATGGAAAATGTTAGTATACATTTTGTGATTCTACATACATCAATTGATTTGAAAAATAGCGGTCGCTAAAAAGAAGAAAGAAATTTGCGATTAGGAGATTAAAGAGCGATAACAAATATTTGACATTTAAATATAGTTGGGTTTGCTTTGCTTATAAGATGCGTCTGTATCATTCGCGGAGTCTCCTGTATTCTCAGTGAAACGATATAATATGAATGACATCTGTATCAGATTGAACACGACCACTCTTCTCAATAAACTGTATATTAGTTACGCGATTGCTACCCATTTTTCGCTGATTTAAAGCCCAATGAATGTAGCGTCAAGCATTTGAGGGATGGGATATTAACAAGGATGTCAAAGCCTTGTTGTGAGGTAATTCATGGCACTTCTGTCTAAAAAGAGAGTGCAATGATTCTACATCTTTGCTCAAGATAAGGCAAATGTTCAACCGCTCAATGTTAGTGGCTAAATGGTTAAAAGGTAAAACAAACTTATTTCAATTAAAACATGCGAAATGCATCGTCGCGTTCTCAATACGTTTTTAAGTCATCGCAAATTAAAAGAATTTCGGGTCAATACATATTTGCGCTTGTGTAATAGTGGTGGTAGTGGTTATTAATTTATGTGGTGTAACATCTAAAACTACGTTTACTAAAAAGGGCGCCGCAGTGGAGGGCAGCGGTATTTTTATTTTTATTTATTGTGGAGCGATATCGTTAAGTTCTCTTGTGCGGTTCACCTCGGCCAAAGCTCGGCCGCCGAGGCTGCTGGTAAACCAGCGCCCTTGGGTACAGCATTCGAGTGCCCTAAACACTCAGCCACTATGGCGAGACCATTGACTGCATCTGTTAACCAGAACGTAAGCTTTCAGACGCTCAAAATAGGCAAACAATTATTCACTTTGAGCAAAGATAATGCGCTTACATTATGAAGTAGCGTTAATTTTAGTGCAGAAGAGGCATATCATTAAACAGCCCTGCCGGAGTGGCGCACTAGTTAGAGCGGTCGACTACTGTTCCCAAGGATGCGGGATCGATTCCCTCGGCGGCGGCGGCTTTCCTACAGAGGCGAAAAGCAAGGCGCCCGTGTGCTGTGCGATGCCAGTGCACGTTAAAGAACCCCAGGTGGTCGAAATTTCCGGAGCCCCCCTCTACAGCGTCTCTCATAGCCTGAGTAGCTTTGGGACTTTAAACCCCACAAACTAAACCAAACCAAACCATTAAAGAACAAAAACTATGCCACTAAACCATAGCCTCTCGTCACGAATGTCATTTCAGAGTTAAGCGGTAATATAAAAAATAGCTAATACGAATTCCACGTGATGCGAAGCTTTTCTTTCATTTAAGCACGTTGCTACTTCGTCCTTGTCTGTAGCGCAGTGTACTCTAGCTTTTCTATGTTTTTCAGTGACAGAGGAAACATCACATTTGCCTGACCCATTATTTTAAAGCACATGTATTATGCGCCCTTTCGGTGGTTGAGTCAGGTCACCGCTGGTACCGTTTTCGGTGTAACCGAGGGAAATAGTGTCACGAGCCACGAGAGATGCACGAGCCAAAGCGACCTCCTCAAAAAAGAAAAAAAGAGAAATAAGAGCCATCATTTGCTCGCTCGTGGTTCTTCTTTCTATTCTTCTCAGAGATTCCCTTTGGCTAGTAAGAAAACCAGGAACTGTTTTGTAACTGCACATACATGCATACAAGCATCTCTCAAAATGTTTGCCATAATATATCGCAAAAATGCTTAAATAGCTACGCTGAAACTACGCATTAGGGAGTATCGCAATCGGTTTAAAACATTTTTTAGGTTATGTACACTTTACGCTCCCAGACCGACACGATCCGAGCATGTCTAAAGTGTAGTCGACTGCCATGCTGCGCAAACAAAGGAAATGCTATATAGGTAGGGCGTAATGCCCCACCTATATAAAATTTCCCGCCGTTTGAGATATAACAATACACAAATACGCAAGTGACAAAGCCAAAATTAGCGGGCAGCTATAACCTCTCCATGTTTAGGCAAGCATGCAAAAGCTTGCACATGGGAGTTATTCATATCCGACCGGAAGTAATGTTTAAATACTTCTTGAACAGCCCTAACTGTCAGTATAGTTCGCACTGAATGCACCTAGCCCTCTCAAATCGCGAGTTTATCCGAGAGCGAAAGCAAAATTCTAATTTCAAGCTAAAATAAAAATGAAGATTAAGGAGAGTAACTGCTTGCAGCCTTTTCTTAAATATGTCGCACACAAACACGCTTTTCCACGTTTAAGCGGCACCAAATAGGGAGGCAAATAGAAAAAGTTGATCAGGATTCATTATGGCTGTGATGAAACTAACTCACACACACATCCAGCGATGCTTTGGCATTTGACTTAATTAGAAACACTGTAGTATGGTTGCAACTATACTTGCACGACAATGGTCATAATCAAGTGTACCTGTCAGGAACATTTATTTCTTCATTAAACCACTTTTTAGGTTATCCAGATCGGAGCTGCCATATGCAAAGTAAGATGAGGTTAGAGGTAGAAAAGATGCAGTTGAAATTTTCCCCCACTTGGCCACCTTCTACCCTTCTCCGAAGTCGCCATAAGTTAGAATTACTCTGAGAGACATGTCGTTTTGCAGTCGTCTCGTGCGTTCAGCGAACGCTTTGTTTCCTTAATGTAGCGAGCGCGAACCGAACTTAACGAGCGTCTTCTTTACAAGCACATGGCTCGTATGTGCGTCTGTGCGCTGGGCCTTTCTCATCGCGTGCGAAGAGCCCAAAAGGCCGAGGATCGTTTAGGCTTCCGCTGATGGCCTTTTCAATTTGTAAGGTGCAATCAGCCGTTTTGCCTCTCAAAGGTCCGTCACAAGAGCGCTCCAATCCCACGCCTGAAGAGCACTCCCAAAATTAAAGTTTCTTAGGTGCCCGAAACTCATTGCATTTTTTCCTCCCCTTTTCTCCTTTTTATGCAGTCTTTTCAGCTAGTTAAGATAAGTTTATTTAGCCTCTATGACCCCCCTCCCCCCTTCTATATAGTAGTGTTGTGACAGTTATGCAAGACCTGTAAACCATTCTTGAAAACCCAATCTGCCCTGAAGAGTTTCCGGTTCAGAGTAACCGGTCAATCATGAGCATCCCAAGCCAAGCGAACTTGCCCGTCCTTTCGCTTTGCTTAGTACTTCAGGGAATCTTAACTCAAACAATACTGGCTGCGGGCGCTGTTCACGGAATGACTGAGACTGAATCGTTAGTTCCTTCCAGCGCCGGTATGGTTTCGCCAGCATGATTATCATGGCCGCGGGTCGGTTGTCTTCCAGGTCACATTTTTCATTTTCTCTTAGTTTATATTAGATGAACGCGAACTATTTCTAAACTTCAGTTGAGTATTGTTAGTGCCGTCACCAACGAATGGTGGTTTGTACAGATCGAAGATGGCTATGCTGGGACCCTGCAACGCACTGGCAACACGCTAATTTCCCTCGTACTGAATAATTAATGTGAAAACAAAAGCTCGTTAAAAACAAACACTATAATTAATGTCTAAAAGTACACTCGATAACTTGGAAGACTATTAAAGGTACTATACGCTGTTGCTAATAGTGAGTGTTGGTAAGGCTGGTCACATGGATTGCAACGTCACACTCCACGTTAGACAATCACAAGTTTCTGTGACACCGCAGCCTAGTCATCTCTGAATTTCCGCTCTAGCGATGTTTATATGCTTCCCATAAGAACTACCTTACGCTACCAGGATGTTAGAAAGATATTGTAAAAACAGTTTCCGGTCCGGTCTGTCACAGGACAGCCGACCACAAAAAGACAACGCTTACTTCAGCTGATTAGAAACATTCCTGATACAGCATCATTATTGAGATTTAAATGTATAGGGCGTGATTACTACAAACTAGGAAGAGATGCGCCTATGAGTAAGGAAATACAGTAGCAGTGTCGAAGTCTAACTTTTCACATGCCAAAGGCGCAGTCTGCAAACGTCGTGAGGCTATGTCCCTGCATCTAATATGCAACATGTATGCGTTCACCCATCTTCTAATGACTTCTAACGGTTCCCTATAATGTTTGCTCCAATCAGTAGCTTACATTGATTGGGTTTCATACAATATTGCGCAAGCCTATTAACATATGAAATTTGCTAGCCGCAAATACCTGTTTCTGGGGCGTAATGTATATCCCAATATATTGTCAAGTATCTACCGCATCCATTGCGAACTATCACAGAAGTGTTGCTTACAAACTTACAAAAAAAAATTAAGCACAAGCATTAGATCAGTTTTAGAGCGAAACAGAAAAGCAAGTATAATCAGAATTTCAAGGTAAGAGACACATTCACTAAAAAGCAAAAAACGCAAAATTCTAAATGTTGCTACACAATCCATAAAGCACTAAATTGAGAACATCGTTGAAAACATATTTATGCGGAGCTCCGATTGCCAATAAAGAAATTGGGTACCAACATCCTCTTATTGGAACAAACTCCATTCTGAAATTTTCTGCGGGGAAGCACATCAACATAAATACATATTTGCGACTTGTGTTTGTACCGATTGTTTCTGAATTGTGCCATCAATTTAATTTAACTGAAGCTGCTTTAAATATAGGCTTTCGTCAGTGCCTGCGTCTGAGTTGGCATCTGGTAAGACAAACGTAGATGGCCACAGTATATATTGCAGCCCTTTTATAAAATGGTTCTAATAAGTTAAAGAACGTTTGGGAACGAGCCGGAACACCAGCCTAATATAATAAGCAACATTCTTTTGAAACGTTCGTATGCAAATTTGAAGTTTCTTTTTTTGGGGGGAAGATGTAAGAAGCCATTGACTTTGATGCTTGTCATCTCAGTGTGGTAAGTCCAGTCAAAGGTTGCCGCTAAGGTACGGCCCACGTATTCGACTTCATTAACATACTGTACTTAAAAAAAAAAAAGGAAATACGAAGTATATGTCATCATCTTTTTTTTTTTTTTGTTCGTAAAGTTTTGTTCAGATCAAGTTGACCTTTTTTTGTTTCTCAAAAGTAGGTTTGTAGACAATATCTGCTGCAACACGCTAACATCGTCTTAATGTGACGCACTGTGATGTGCAACACAGGCTTCCGTGTACATGCTCACAGCCGAAATGAGGCCTACATTTAAATCACTCAGGAACGGCCCAAGGATAGATCGTTGTGACGCTCCGCACGAAATTTTAACCAATTATAACGACACACCATTTACAACCACTGTTTGCTGCCATTAGTGCAGATAATATATGAGCCAACCATAGTGAATCGTGAAGGTCAAGGAATGACATTTTATGAAGAAGTAAAATCTACATTAACAATTATCTTCAGAAATCGATGAGTATACCTGTCTGCTTGTAACGAAACTTGAAATTATAACTGCAATCTATTCCAGCTTGTAATTTGTTTTTAAATACATAAGCTAACACCGTTCTCTCTACAAGTCGTTGAATATAATACCTGCTATCCGTGAACTTGAATACCACATTGCGGGCTAGTTGGTTGATCATCACAAGGTAAAACAGTGCAAAAAGCACACACAGGACGCAGAAACGTGAGAGAACCCAGGCACTGACTGAGAACAAGCAGTTTATTGTTCAAATACCTCAGTAGATATACAGCCGGCATCAAAAATTAGAAAAATGATACAGCCACATTTATTGTTTTTGATGCCCACTGTATATCTACTGAGGTATAAGAACAGTAAACCGTTAGTTGTCAGTCAGCGCCTGTGTTCGTCTCACCTTTCTGCGTCCTGTGTGCCGTTTTTGTGCTGCTTCACCTTGTGCTGCTATCCGTCTTGGTTGAGTTAGTGTCAGGGGGATGAGTAGGCGGCTCTTGCCAGTAAGAGGAACTCATTTATCCACTTATGTGGCGGACATAAATGACGAGTTAGGCATGCATATTTAGCTATAAGCACTGAAAAATACTCGACGACCGCTGTTCTAATGCTCATTCGATGATTCGCGCAATTATTAAGCTCACGTAATGACCGCTCCATGTATATTAAAGCACGCAGTAGCATCGCTTTCTCTTCACGGCATACCAATGCACTTCCGCATCGTTCAGGCCGATAGGACACTAATCGAAGCAGACAGCGGGTCCCCACGATTCTGCCACACACTACCCCATGGAGCCGTTAAAGCAAGCTCTGCAGCTTGACTAGGTTTGTTGGCTATTGGCAAGAGAATGCAGTATTTGTGACCATCTCGAGCCCAACCACACGCCAGTATGGACAAGCAGTGGGAGAAAAATATGTATATACTACATCGGCACCTTCTATTAGAATCTGGAAATATCTCGCGTGATAACAGATTAAAAAATTTAAGAACTGGTTTGACGTGTTCATGCTACCCGGAAAGAAAGAAAGAAAGAAGTAAAAAGCGAATGCTATAATTTTTTTTATTTTTTCATTTCCTCCAAAGCTGCTATGCCGCCAATACATTTGGCAGCCGCTGAGCTGACGTTATTCTCTTCCTTCCTTCCTGCATCTTTCACAGCCATATTACGAGCGTCTTTCTAAAATATCCCACAAAGCGAGATGGGTGCAGACTGAATTATGAGAGAGCTCGCCGCAGGAAGCAAAAAGCTAACGACACCGCATCTAACAGTTTTCAAGCCCCGCATGCTCGCCAGCTGATTTTCATCGCCACTTGTTGGCTTTTTTTGTGTAGTGTGTCTGGCCGTTTCTGTTTCCTTTTGGCAGGAAATCGATCTCTAAGTTGGCACAGCTGTTGTCCACGTTGGAGATGACAGCGGCGTTATTGGGGGACAACTTTTGCCACGTAATTTGACAAAGCTTAATGATGCAAGAGCGCTCTTTCAAACAGGTTTAGAAAGAGCCACCCAGAAGGCCTCGTCAATATAGATGCCTGTAATTGACGTTCTATATGAAATGGAAGCATATGACAGGAAGGTAGGCGTGGAATGAAACCTCACTTACGAGGGTGCTAACAGATCATTGGACTTCAGCTTTTTGCGATCCGGAAAAGACTCGAAGGTTGGGAGAAATTGGATGGTTGGTTGTTTTCGTTTCAGCAGACGAGCCAAATCCTTAGTATGAGCACGTTTTTCTGATATTACTGGAGCCAAGGCCCACAATACGGGTGACCTGGAGATCTTCCGATTGCTTCATGCAGCCGTCGCTTTCTTTGAGAGCAAAGCTACCAGAAAGTACTTCGCAATGAAGTTATGCTGGTATGCTGGCTGAGAGATTGAGCTCCGAATCATTGCAGCTCTAAAGCAGCTGTCCCCTGAGCTTTCACTAGAGCACACAGCGAATACAATTAGCCATGCCGCAGCTCCGGACCAAATATCTTCTACTATGCCCGGGATAGCAAACGGCACAAAACGGGTGATATACGGCGCGGACTATCATTGTTGTACCAGTCCTGCAATAAGAAAAACCATGCGACTTCGGTGCGAGGCATTGATATTACGTTTAGCAGTGTGTTCGTTATTTAAGTGACAACTACAACTTGCGCAATCACAGCTGTTGGCGCGCTTCAACGGTGCCAGACTGAACACAAGACAAATATGCTCTTTCACAGCGGATTATTATTATTTGCGAAGCGACATGGGGCGTGAGGCGGACACGCATCATTTTGAAATTCAGGATCAACTACTAGTCAATCGATAGGCTAGTTTGCAGGAGTGAGTCGTGCGGCTTGTGCTTTGGTGACAATTATTAGTGACACTGAGTTAAAAGGTGCGGAATGTGGTACTATCTAGACCTTCGTAACAGGCGCTAAGGACTGCCCTTCGTGCTTCCGAAATTAATAAAACACTCTCTTGATGAATCACTTCCATGCTAACTGGCAACTTGCTGAGCAGCTTTGACTGAAGTATGACCATATATGCTTATAACAGTGCCGACATCATTGATACCATGATCATTAGTCAACAGCAGTATTGATAATATTTCATAAAATCCAGCAGCGTGCATGCATTCGATAGCAAAACTATGTTCTGTGGTTTTGCTCGGTAAAAGTTCATTCTGTTTTACTCATATGCAGCTATCTATCGACAGGGCACCTAAGTCTATTTATTAGACGTGGGCAATTTACCTCGCTTATGGTGTGTGCTGCTACCCGATTTTAACCCCTACTCTGAACTCTGGCTCAAAGTACATGGCATGATTTCAAACGGAAGCGACTCACTTTACCGGAGACATATGTGTGCAAAGGAGCATTGTAAGAGTTGTTGCTGTAGGACATCGAAGCAGAAGCGACTTATACATTTATCACAACTCTCATCTGGCTGCTTGCTATTGGCACTTAGCTCAAGCAAGGGAACATTTACTGAACTCCCAATCCACAGGGGACGACAGTTATATATTTCCGTTTATCTCTCGTAAGTACCGTCATCGAGACCTCGCGTAAGCAATATGGATTGCGCTGTGATCCATGAGTCGTAAGATTCGGCCAGAATGCCAATATTGCAAGATGGAACATACACAGGGCTGTCGCCACCGTCATAAAAATGAAAACAGGAATAATAAAACGGATAAGCAATAATAAGTAAAACAGCGCTCAGCCCTAAGGTGCTGCAACAATAATCCAGGAGAATACGCAGAAACCTAGCGCACTGAACGGAAAGGCTTTCTAAGGGTAATACACCATGCTTTGTAATTAGTAACAGTTCGGTTCACTACATACATATTGAAGAGAAAATAATTACTCCGCCTTGTCATAGGGAGTAGGTGTAATTATGAAATGCATCGAAGGAAGGGAGTAGTTCTTTCTTAGACACCTCATACAGGGTAGTCGCACTTGGATATTCGACAAGTAATTTGGCACCCGGGCGGCTCATCGTCGCCTTCTCTTGTTTCTACGCTTCAACCTGGTTCGCTGTTAAGAGTCTCAGCTATCTGGCACTTATATTGAAGAATGGTGTCTCGGCACCTGTGGAATCTATATAGGCATTCTATGTTTCAAGCAGTACGTCTGCTCCGACGTGTCAGCCGCTGCCCTAAAATTTGCCAGGACATCCACCAGCTTGCGGCGCGCATTCCACAATCAATACGCATTGAGTGGGTCCCACGGGATCTGCTGCCTTCCCAAAGTCAAGCTGATTTTGCAACCCGCCTCGTGAACCAAGACGCATCAATCCCAAGGCTTCTCGAAGTCGACGACGCTACCCTCCTTTTGTCAAGAAAGGAGCACCTCCGGCGCCGCACACGTGCACTTATCCCTCCGTGTGCGATATCCCTTCCCCGCGGTCTCACCCGTGCAGAGGAGGTTGCGCTTAGGAGGATCCGGGTCGGTGTTGCCCTTACACCAGCTGTAACTAGGACGTGGTCATACTTCCAACACTTATATCCTCGCCCAGGATGCCCGATCTGTAACAACGAAGATGTCGAGGCCGACATCCACCACTTGCTGTGGGACTGCCCAGCACTAAAGCCAACACGAATCCGGCACCTGAGCATAGCTGGCCTTTCAGCAACTAATCCTGCCTCATACGTCACTTGGACGCAGGGACCTCATCATCGCTCACTTCTGGACTTCATAAAATCAGCCAACCTTTTCCCATTCATTTAATCATTTATTCGTCCTTCATCTCATACCCTACTGATGCCCTGAAGCAGTAAATATCGACTAAAAAAAATGTTTCAAATAGGGCTTTGCCAGCCTAAACTTTAGGCACAGTCCAGGGCCGAACAATGCATTATCTTACTACGGTAAATAGTTGATGTTTGTGGCTCACGTGGCCATTTTTTGCAGTGGAGTTGTTAAATTCCAATTATTGTTCAGCTACCGATATGACTGGTGGCCGATGAAAGTGCTGCCGACAAAAACAACGAAGCAAGCGACAACGATTTTAAAACGATGTTAACAGATGATTACATTCAAATGCTATTAGAGGCTTCAAAGAAAAAGAGACGCGATTTGATGACAGACTACTTGGACCTTGGCGACTACCAACGGCGAAAGCATGCGGATCTACACAGTTGCGCGTCGGTCGTAAAATAACTTTATTTAATGTAACTACAAAATCGCTTTATCAGCCCTTCTCACCGTCTTACAAAACATTCGATGCGTGTTATACGAAGCCGTAGGGTAACAACTACGCTGCTCTGCATGCAATCGTGTATCCGTTTCCATTCTTTCTCGAGGACACATTACAAGCTTCACAGCCGTTAAATATCGCGGAAGTATTCGAGAGTCCTTTGACAGCGCGTTTGACAGGAACCTAAGGCTTTGCAGGCGCTCATTTTCGCATTCTCGACAGTTTCTCCACACAAAATTCACCAAAACTTGTCCCCTCTGAGCGCAAAAAGCCCACCCACCTCATCGGAGGTTTCCTCAAAAGGACTAGCCCCATTCAGGGGAGCTTGCTAAAAGCATCCCGAAATGAAGCCTCCTTCCGGCTTCATTGAGGGCTGTCCAGGAAGCCAAATGTTTCTAAAAACCTATCGTATCGTTTTCTAGACGCTCCTGGTGTCAATTTTGAGTTAAAGAATGCGCGAAATGTGAACCTCTGGGGCGCCTTCAAATTTGTGGGCGTAGTGACTCGTGTTAAGCCATGCAGAGTGGACTAACTAAACCCTCCAGGGCTCCAGAGGCAAATAAAAACTAAAGTGGGGTGTACTAGAGTACGTTGACCCCCCCCCCCCCCCCCCCCCCCATTTATCTTGCAGGCAGTTCTTTCGATATGTGCACGTGCACTTCGATCACTCTTGGAATCTGCCTTTCAAGAAAAGAGATATGCTTTATTCAGGTTTTGCAACTATCAGTCACCAAATCGAGCTAAGATTATTATTGTTGCCGATTTAGTGATAAAATCACGCAGACGTTTAGCTGATATAGTAGTTTTGTATTAGAGTCGGCCATCATTAAGCATTTTAACAGTAAAGCGAAAAGGTGTGGTAGAGTGTCCTCTCCCGTAGACAACGTTTCCAAAAAGAGGACGTGTTTCGTCTGGGCAGGTGCAGTCATAATTGTTAGAAGTTAAATGGCATTCCTGAACTTATGTCGGTAGGATAAGACTGCGAAGTGGGGGGAGAAAGGAAGTGGTTCTCGCTACCTTTGCTCCAAGAAGTTAAGGTGATAACCCTGAGAGAGATGACCTAACTTTTCCTAAAGGAGATCAGTCCTTTATCGCTACATTGGCTAGCATATAGACTCGGGCACTTCTCCGGCACCTGGTTTGACTTGTGCTGTCAATAGTTATAACTTTCCCACATTCGTTCTATCCTGGATTATTCAGCATAATGGCTTTTCCGCATATTTAATTTATCCTTGCGGTGGAATATGCCTCCTCATATCTGCTTTGTTCTCCCTTGCGCCTGGTGTGCTATTATATCACTTGTTAATTTCACGCAAACAAAGCAAAATATTGTAGCGTGTGCAACAGCAGCCGCTAGGCGGCAGCTCATCGAGAGTCTCGTGCGCGGACTGGAAGAAGTGGTCTCGTGGCGTTTTGAGAAGAAGCTGAAGTCGGCTGCTGTCTCTCAGTGCTCTCTGGACCTACTCTTCTGTGCCTTCTAGGTCAAACCCCCTATTAAAACCAACCTTCTGGTTACGGGCCTAAACGGCTACGTGACACTGGTGGAGGTGAGGCCTTGAATTACATGTCTCGGGCCTCTCGCAGCCGCTCATCGAGTCCCAACCGGCTTCCGCTCGTGTCGACACCCGTTCATCGCTGCAGCCGTCGCCTCCGAGGTCTGGCGCCGGAGTTCGCTCCTCTACCTGAACCGACGCCAGCTGATCAGCAGTTCGAGACTTCTGTAATGGCACAGGCAAGTCAGCACCAGTTGCTGCTTCAGCAGCCTCGTACGCCCCCCAGTTTCCATGGCGCTACTGGGGAAGATGTCGACGACTGGATCGACCAGTTCGAGCGAGTGGCGCAATTCAATCAGTGGAGCCCTGCTCAGAAGCTGCACAATGTGTATTTCGCCCTTGAGGACTGCGCAAAAACATGGTATGAGAATAGGGAAGCCAGTCTTCAAAGCTGGGATTCCTTTCGCCAGCAGCTGCGGGACACTTTTTCCAGCCATGACCGCCGTGATCGCGCACGCCGCCTCCTAGAAGCTCGTGTGCAACTACCAAACGAGAGCGTGGCCATGTTCGCTGAGGACGTGACGCGTCTTTGCCGACGGGCTGATCCCGACATGACGGAATCAGCGAAGTTGCGCCACCTCATGCAGGGCGTAAAAGAACCCCTCTTCGCTGGTCTGGTTCGGAGTCCACCTCAAACCGTCGCGGACTTCATCAATGAAGCTACCCTCATTGAGCGAGCCCTGCAGCAAAGATACCGGCGCACGGAGTCTGCCTGTGGTCAGCCCTTCAGCAGTGTGGCCACATTTAACGGATCCACTGACGATCACTCTCTGCGTGAGCTGATCCGCGAGGTAGTTCGCGAGGAGCTCCTCAAGTTCAACCTTGGATCACCTAACCCGACTGCCGTGGCTGTCACCGAAGCCGTGCGGGAAGAAATACGTCAGACATTGTCCCCGCCTGAGTCACCGTCGGAGCCACGTTCTATGAACTACGCAGCGGCTCTTCGTCGGCCTGCAGTGCCTCCTGCGCAACAGCTTCGATTCGAAGCACAGCCGCCACCCACTTTGCAGCCACCGTTCTACCAACCGTCCTTCCAGCCGCCATACCAGCAGAGCCTCGTCATACAGCCGTCCGCTCCTCAACCACTATACTACCAGCCTTCCTACCAGCCACCGCCCCAGCAGAGCCCCGTCATGCAGCCACCGGTTCGGAAGGCAGACGTCTGGCGCACTCCTCGCCAACGGCCGCTGTGCTACCACTGTGGAGAACCCGGCCACTTGTACCGTCGTTGTCCATACCGTGAGCTCGGTCTTCGGGGTTTTTCTCGGGATTCCCCGCGTCCCCGGGTCGGCGAACGCCCTCCAGAAATCGAGGAATACCTCGCAACCTATGCAACCTCTTCAATCAGCCGTACACAGTCTTCTCCCGCGCGCTACTCGTCACCTAGCCGCCGTGATTTTAATGATGCGCCGAGGCGCCGGTCGCCAAGCCCACACCGGGGAAACTGAAGGCGGCGACCTCAGGGGGGCAGGTTGCTGACGAACGGAACCGATATCCCGAAGACCCCCCCGTGACGACTCAGTCCGATGCTGTGACCAGGATGCCGCCGCCGCCACATGAATCCGAAACTCCCAATCAACCTCAAGCCGATCAAGTTGTTAGCGCCGACCTTTCCGTTCTCGTCGACGGACACCCAGTAACAGCTTTGGTAGACACCGGAGCAGACTTCTCAATAATAAGCAAAAATTTCGCAGATCGGCTCTCTAAGGTGAAAACTGAATGGCTGGGGCCGCAAATTCGTACTGCTGGCGGTCACCTTATGACGCCGATCGGACGATGCACTGCCCGAGTAACCATCGCCGATTCAGCCTTTGTAGCCGTTTTTGTTATCCTGCCACACTGCTGCAAGGATCTCATACTCGGCATGGACTTTTTACGTGAGCATGGGGCGATTATTAATGTTCCTCGCCGTACTGTAACGTTTTCGACGCCTGAAACGATGACCGCTGACTCAGAAAGACGCCACGCACCTTTACGCATCGTTGACGCGGATGTATTCATGCCGCCGCGTTCGTCTGCTCTCGTCGCAGTCAGATGCGACGATCAGTCCTGTGCTGCCGGTGTTGCCGAACAGAACATAGAGCTTCTGTTACATCATGGAGTCTGTGTTGCACGCGGTATAGTTCATCTGACTAATGGTCTAGCTCACGTACTGATTACGAACTTCGGGAACGAACGGCAACGCATCGCTAAAGGCACCACGGTAGCTTACTTTGAAGGTGTCGCAGAAGCAGCCCACGGCTGCTTTGTTCTTGAGACCAACACGTCTGCCAGCCAAACGCCCAACTTCAACCCTGATGTGAATCCCGCTCTATCACCGGCAGAGAAGGACAGACTCGTTGGGCTACTCTTTCAGTTTCAAGACTGCTTCTCATCCGCCTCCGCGGTTAAACAGACGCCCTTGACCAAGCACCGCATAATAACCGACGACCGCACCCGACCAGTCAGACAGAACCCCTACCGAGTGTCACCGCGGGAACGCGAAGTCATTGCTCAACAGGTCGACGAGATGTTAAATGACGGTGTCATCCAGCCATCGAGGAGTCCCTGGGCTTCGCCTGTTGTCCTCGTTAAGAAGAAAGACGGAAGTTTAAGGTTCTGTGTGGACTACCGTAAGCTCAATCAGGTCACAAAAAAAGACGTCTACCCGCTGCCACGCATTGATGACTCATTAGACCGGTTGCGCCACGCGCGCTACTTTTCATCGCTTGATCTCAAGAGCGGTTACTGGCAGATCGAAGTCGATGAACGTGATCGCGAGAAGACAGCGTTTGTCACGCCCGATGGACTTTATGAATTCAAAGTCCTACCTTTCGGATTGTGCTCCGCTCCAGCGACATTTCAGCGAATGATGGACGCAGTTCTATCTGGTCTTAAATGGCAGATGTGTCTAGTCTACCTGGACGACGTTGTTGTGTTTTCACCAACGTTCGAGGAACACCTCCAACGTCTCTCCGCTGTGCTACGGCCTATCAGATCTGCCGGCCTCACGTTAAAACCACAAAAGTGTCACTTTGGCTATGAAGAGCTCATGTTCTTGGGCCACGTCGTCAGCCATCGAGGAGTTCGTCCCGATCCCGCTAAAACAGCTGCCGTCACCAAATTCCCTACTCCATGTAACAAGAAGACAGTTCGCCGTTTCTTGGGCCTCTGCGCCTATTACCGCAGATTTATTGAAAACTTTTCACGCATTGCCGCTCCGTTGACACGTCTCACCCGGGATGATGTCACCTTCACCTGGACGGACGAACAGCAAAAGGCATTCGACGAGTTACGGCACCGCTTGCAGACAACACCTGTACTTGCCCATTTCGATGCGAATGCCGAGACTCTGGTCCACACAGATGCCAGCAACGTGGGTCTAGGCGCTGTACTCGTCCAGTGGCAAGACGGTGCCGAGCGAGTTATCGCATACGCAAGCCGGACTTTGTCCCGTGCCGAATCAAACTATTCAACCACCGAAAAAGAATGTCTGGCCATTGTATGGGCGGTGATGAAATTTCGACCCTATCTTTATGGCCGGCACTTTCGGGTTGTGAGTGACCACCACTCTCTGTGCTGGTTAACAAACTTGCGAGACCCCTCCGGACGCCTTGCACGATGGAGCTTACGGCTACAGGAGTTCGACATGACCATCGTGTATAAGTCTGGACGTCAGCACAACGACGCTGACTGCTTGTCCCGTTCACCTGTCGAGGCTGCGCGGGAAGACGAAGAACCAGACTTTCCCCTTATCGCAGCCGTCGACGCGCTCACTGTTTCGCAGCAGCAACATAATGATCCGGCTCTCGCACCACTTATTGATTTTCTAGGAGAGCGCACTACAGAAATTCCCCGTCTCTTCGCCAGAACGCATTCGTCGTTTTGCATGCGAAACAATGTTTTATACAAGATCAACTTCGCTCCGACGGGAAGAGATTATCTCCTCGTCGTACCAGAGTCTCTTCGCGAAGAAATCTTACAGGCATGTCATGACGAGCCCACCGCGGGTCACCTGGGGTATGCTCGAACTCTGGCCCGAATTAAGAAGAGTTATTATTGGCCAAACCTTGCGGCCGCAGTACGCCATTACGTGAGAACATGCCATGATTGCCAGCGACGAAAAACACCGCCTGTGAAACCGGCCGGTTTACTACATCCTGTTCAAGTGCCAAGATACCCATTCGAACAAGTTGGCATGGATTTGTTGGGTCCTTTTCCAATTTCTGATTCCGGCAACAGGTGGATAATTGTCGCTACAGATTATCTTACGCGTTACGCTGAAACGAAGGCCCTCCAGCGTGGTACGGCTATCGAGGCAGCGAAATTTTTCATCGAACGCATAGTCCTCAGGCACGGCGCCCCGAGAGTTATAATAACGGACCGAGGCACTGCTTTCACTGCCAAGCTACTGGAATCTGTCATGCAGCTAAGCGGCACTACCCATCGCAGGTCAACAGCCTACCATCCACAAACTAATGGCTTGACAGAACGTCTGAACAAAACTCTCGCCGACATGATGTCCATGTACGTGGATGTTGAACATCGGTCTTGGGATGACGTCCTCCCGTACGTCACGTTCGCGTACAACACGGCGCAGCAGGAAACAACGCAAATGACGCCTTTCTCCTTATTGTATGGCCGTGAAGTTTCGACAATGCTCGAAGCCATGTTGCCCCACGACGGCCGTGACCTCGAAGTTGGCGCCGAGGAGTTCACTCAACGCGCAGAACAAGCGCGACAGCTGGCGAGGGCACGCATCCGGAACCAGCAAGGTCGAGACGCCCAGCGGTACGATCACCGCCACCGTGTAGTGACTTTCGAACCGGGCGACAGGGTGTGGCTCTGGACTCCGATTCGACGTCGGGGACTATCCGAAAAACTTCTGAAACAGTACTTTGGCCCATACAAAGTGCTCCGTCAGCTGAGTGACGTGACTTACGAAGTGCTTCCGGACGGCTTTTCTTCTACTCGTCGTCAGCAGAAATCCGAGGTTGCTCATGTCGTGCGCATGAAACCGTACTTTTCGCGAGAAAATTAGCGCACCGCCTACCGCATGTTTCTTGCTTTATTTTTTTTTCTTTCTGCTTTTGAATTCATCAAACTCGCATTTATTTTTTTAGAGAGGGGGGTAATGTAGCGTGTGCAACAGCAGCCGCTAGGCGGCAGCTCATCGAGAGTCTCGTGCGCGGACTGGAAGAAGTGGTCTCGTGGCGTTTTGAGAAGAAGCTGAAGTCGGCTGCTGTCTCTCAGTGCTCTCTGGACCTACTCTTCTGTGCCTTCTAGGTCAAACCCCCTATTAAAACCAACCTTCTGGTTACGGGCCTAAACGGCTACGTGACAATATATTCGCCCCAGTAAGGGTTATGAAGAAGAGGGCTTTGTCGGGCTGGTCGGTTCCTGTTGAACGAAATGAAGAAACAGCGCTAGCAGATGGGACGAGCGGAAGGCGAGACAGACACATGTTTTGACTAACAATCAAATTGTTTATTGCGACACAGAGAGCAATATAAAGAACAAAACAAAAATTCAATTGAGGCACAATCATGGTCTTGAGATACACGCGGGAGGTATCAAAACCGTCCATGATTTAGTTATCGAAACCGTCCGCAAAAGACATAGAAAACCGATCCTGCCGAAATAACATATTCACCCATTCCACCGACTGCAATAACTCTGAGGCGTTTTTAAACCATACCATAACCATCGCCAAATATAGAGACATGATCTCACGCCTCATGTTAGAGGCATTTCACATTCACAAATTTGGTGACACATGTGTCAGCCAACCGTCGGTGGCTATATTCTCACATAAGCTTACCTATCTCAAGCAGGGACGGTTTTGATGACTCCCGCGTGAATCTCAGGACCATGATTGTGCCCCAAGTGAATTTCCCTTCTGTGCTTTAGCTATCTGCTTTATATTGCTCCTTGTGTCGCAATAAACCATTCGGTTGTTGGCATAACATTAGTCACAAACGTCGCCAGCCTCGAGAAGATATGAGTAATTTGCTGCAAAAAATTCTGCCTATGTGTTTTTCTTCAGAGAGGCAGCAGCAAATTTGTGAGTAGAAATCGACTCCTGGTCCTGGAATAATATCTCTGGAATTTCCACTTGGCTGTAACTGCATTTGGCACGAGTACTTGCGAAAGCATTTCTATACGAAGTAGTATATAGGGAATTGGCAGATGCACTAAAACATGCCCTGGAACTCAAATCAATAGCCTCAGACTTCAACCGTACATCTACAAAGCAAACGATTTTTCTCTTTAGGAGTGGATTAAAGGGCATGCACAGCTACATGCGTTCTAGGTGTTGAATGTGGTGTGAAGACCTATATGTGCAATCTGCCCGCAGGCGCACGCACGCACGCATCCCCCCCTCCCCCCCCCCCCCCACACACACAAACACACTGGCCTGTACCATCTAACAGAAACTAAATGGCCCTCCTAGTGGTGAGAAACGATGCAAGGGAGGAATTGGGTTTATTTCGACCTTGTGGTTCTTTAACCTGCACTGGCATCGCACAACACACACTCATCCATCAGTACATTAACGTTTTTGTCTGCTGGCATACGCAACTGTGATTCGGCGGCGCTTAGCTGTGTATGCTTACCAGTAAAGGTTGCCGACGATATGCGATTAGTGGCCGATAGATGTAATGGAAATGGATTGTGGGGAGCAAGCGAAAGAGAGAAGCAGCATTATTGACGCCGCCGTTTCTACACTGCGGGTTATAACTTGATGTTGAAAAGTTTGCGAGCGAGTGAAACTTAAATGGCATTTCTTATTTGTTTACTGGGGCGCGGAGTACAATTAAGAAAATTTAATGGCTCTTCGATTCTGCTCTAATTCTACCATCAAGGTCAGGTGCCTAAAACACTTTTACGCTCTTTACGAATGAGTATTTGCACATCGTTTTGAAGTCTGCCGAAGTTTTACACCGGCAAAGCGTTACTTCCTCTATAAGGAAACTCTCGGAATCAATTTCTCGGATCTCCGACGCGAACGCACGACTGCATTGCGCCTCACGCGAGAATAATTTCGTTTGAGGAGCTCAGTCCCTTTCCATTGAGGAGGTCTGCTTGGTGTACGTTTCCATAAAGCAAGGAAATACGCGCCGTTCAATTGCTTGATCTAGCTGCCGTGGTAGACTGCGTGCCAACTGTTGGACACTTGAGGGCAAACATGGGTAGAAGTTGCACATGCTCACCTGTCCCTTTCAAGTCCCGCGGCTTCAAAATATTACTGCTCAAACGCCGCCAATACATAGCGTATCTACTCTGCTCGATGCAATGTCGGGTATGTCAGGTATAAGAAAATAGCATGATCGGTTCTCCACGCCTTCAGTGCGTTACGTACTCTAATGGAGGTGTAAGTAAGCGAGTTTAATGTAAGAATCGGAGTAATATGTTGCGTAATTGAACGAAATTATAGCCTATAGCATCCGCTTCAAGGTTCGGACGAACCAGCAGCTGCGCAAAGTGGAGCGAAGATGGTGTCTTTTTTTGGGAGCAGTCGATGACCGGCACGCGCTGTCGAAAATGAGGGCGTAAGAGAGCCGTCCCTGCCTCCGCAGAGCACCACACTGCCGGCGTCCCCGGATATGCACAAATTTAGCTTGAGTCTGCGAAATATGGAACCCTGTAACTTTTTGTTTTTCGCAGGTTAATACACAAGCCAACTCAGCTCTCGAATTTATTGTCTTTGAAAGCAGTACAAAGAAATTGATGGTACACGTATGCTATCCGATTTAGTATTAACAATAATACGTCTAAGAGATGATAAAATGAATTTCAATTGTTGTCGTATTTTTGCTCATTATATTAGGCATTGTATATAAGAGAGAAATCTCTTCCTGCAAACTCAACCTAACTTCTTGGAACGCATGGACGTCCAAATTTGGACATCACCTCGAGCAAAGATTTTGCGTAAATGGCTTCTTGACAATTCACGCCCGCACATTCGCTCAGTGTAGGACTAAAATTAATTTACAGACAGTTTAAAGAAAGCCTTCTCAACTCTAAAAAGCTGATATTAAGTACGAAATAAAGCTACTTTACCGAAGGTGCATTCCTGAGCACTGCATATACCAGAGAACGCAAGTGAAGACATCTACGATCAGCGAAAAGTCGACGATTCGTTTTTGTATAGAAACCTGTCTTTGAGGGGTTATCGGACCACAAATATAGGCGGCTCTGCGGATGCTTCGATTTCATAAGCGCCGCTGCGGAGCTACTGGTTTTTCAGGCATCTAATTGAGATATATTGCCTCCCAAAGGGCGCATCGACAAACCTTACGCGTCATTTACCACAAATTAAAGTGGCGCTGCCAGGACTAGTTTTTTTTTTCTTGCTTTAAAAACGCCGTCGCGATCTTCTGTCCGTGGTTGCAAGAAAAATAAATAATAATGCGGATCTATGCGTTCTTAATTTTCTTTCGTGAACTCCACTTTCACTTTCAATAAACAGCCCAACAACAATAGCGCGCATTCCTCAGCGTTATCACAACATATAAAGCAGTTTACTTTGAGAGCAGAATGCTGACAATTACTAAGCTGCATATCAGATAGCAGATACCGGGGCTGGCAAACATCTTTTCCTTTCTTTTGTATATAAATAAAATAACCACTACCACCACCACCATTAAGCTGCACGTGCTGTGCATTGATTGGTTAAAGTGGCGCAAAGACCTCGCAAGTATTCTCGTCTTAGGAAAAGTAGCTATTGCTATGCGAACCAGATTAGTTTTTATGCAAGTACGGTTGTCGCTTTCCTAACGGTGCCAGGAAAAGAGAATGGTCAGCTGAAGAGTTTGCCTTTTTATATATGCCGCCATATGGTATTTCGTTTTTCTTTTAGGCAGTTCAATATGACGCTGACGGCTTGATACAATGCCACCTACTGTAGGAGGAGTAACGTTTATCCAAATATTGAAATAGCTATACCTCCAATATCTCCGTACGAGGCGTTCCGATATATGTGCAAAATGAACACAATACCTGCTAAAATTACGAATTCCTCAGCGTTACTACCGTATACAAAGCACTTTATGCCTTAACCTGCCAACGCACAGGGTGTGCGTACCATAAATTCAGGAAGTAAAATCACTAAAATGTTCGAAGGGGTCCTTGTCTCCCCAAGAATAACTTCAGCTGGGTGTATACGTTGTACACATATGACAAAATACCTTACCCTACTCTGAAAATTAAGAGATTTAAGTAAAATCAGATATACGTGATTGTGCATGATACATAGCGATATTTATTTTTTGTTTCAAACTGACGAAACAGCACATGCCGCAGTCGTTCATACGATTTATAATCCAGCCACGGGGCATAAGGTAATAGGATCGAATCCCGGCCATAGCGGCTGCGCTTCTGTGAGGGCGTAATGCAAGAGTTCACCAGAGTGTTATGCAATGTCAGTACACTATGAAAAACCACAGGGAGTCGACATGCACCCTAATCTATCCAAATCATCTTTCGAAAGGACCGTTCAGCATCAAGATGTTAAATCCCGTGTTCCTTACCATACTGCAGTAGGATGATATCAAGAAGTGTTCCAGTGTGCAGATGCTGAAGAATAACCGTATTGTGCTTTTGGGTCACGTGATTTTGGGCCAGAGTATCATAACAACTAACGCCCACCTTATCGCATGCACATCGCACCACTGCATACATGTCAACGTTTACACAAACATTAAAGCTCTCCTAGAGGTATGGCCCGGTTAAAACCATACTACTAGGGGTATCTGGGGGTGTCTTTTGATATAGAGTGACATGCTGGGATTTTCCCGCACGACACCTGCTTCTAGCAAGCGCTCGTGACAGAGTAAATGTAACCTCCGTTTCTACCTCGAACAGATCGCTCTGCATTCGGTGAAAGCACGTGATATGCTAACCTGGGATGACATTTTGAGCTTCAGCTTCACCGCGTTTAACCGCAGAGCGGACATTCAAATTGTGCACCTTCAAATCACATCAAATAATGCTTTGCTACAATTATTTGTATTTAATAGTGGGCTGACGTTTGCATTTTGATCGTGGATAAAAGCTGTAGCGCGACGTAGTCTTTCCTGCCACATGTCAAAGTGGCAAAGAGGAGGAAGGGCTTTCCCTCTCCCAATAGGGAGAGCAGTAAAAGTGTTTGAAGTTACTACTTTGAAAGGAATCTCTAAATATAACATCATACATACATTAAAAAATTGACAATCAGGATTAATGAGTAATAATTAATCATAAAAAGAAAATTAATATGAAATATAGAGAAAAATAATCTGAATGAACCTGACTTAGAGAAGAGCAAATCAAGATTGCTAAGCAAGAATAACGTCTCAAAGGGACTCATGCTATAAGGGTGTCCATAATGGAGCGCTGCAAGTAATATGAATCATCTGGCGTTCTATAATGCGCCCTGAACTCACACTGTAGGCGGGCGCCTTGCGTTTATCGAAACGCAGCCGCCGCTGCTGGAATAGAATCCGATTCAGCCGGCTTTTAATGAGCAAAGAAATACCATAGCAAAGTATACGATAAAATATCAGGCGGAATAAGAATTATAAGGGTAGCGATCAAAATCATGGAAAAGGCATAACGGTAGGGCATTGTCATCGCACAGTGACAGTTAAGTACACTCGTGAATTTTATTTTCACACGGCCCGCGTGTTTTTCATTTTACAGCCTATGAAAAATTGAGGAAATAAACAAAAAAAGTTTCGTTTATCTTGACATAAACTCTACGGGGCGCCGTGTTTACCGAAGCGGACGTTCTCCTGCAGCAGAGCTTGTCGCCATTTAATGTCGGTCCTTTTAACAAAGCTCCTGTTGCAGGTAATAATCTCACAAGCATGCAACTTGACCACCCTTGTCAAAATCATCCAGCACATGTTGTGAGTGGCTTGGTTAGCAAAAAAAAAAAAAGTGAAAAATTCATAATGACGGACGACCAGATGCCGTTGCTGCCTCGAAGGACGGCTTTCTGCGGATGAAAATGAGAAGAACGGTCACGTTGGCGCGTTTACGAGAAGCTTGTGTTAGCAGAAGGCAACTTGTATTCTAAATCTAAGTGCCGTCAATACCTCTTCGTTTGAGGGTGCCTAAGGCACGCTTTTATTTTCCCGTACTCCTTTCGGAACAGCCATATACCAGGCTTCCAGTGACAAAAGTGATGCTCTGACAGCTTGTATACCAGTTGCCAAATTTTACCATTCCAAAAGGATGAAGAAAGCATCGACAGATATAAATATCAAAAAAGAAACTATTTACAGCTGCCACAGGTCCATGCTACTTTCGTATTACCGATTTCTCTCTCTCTCTCTCTGCCCCTTCCCACATCTCCTCTTCGTATTTTCTTCCTTACCGCTGTCGATTGGTAAAGAGCAAAGAAATAAGATCTGCTTGAGGCTAAGACGAAAGAGCCTTCTCGTTAGTCTCTACTAAAATTTCAAAGGAATCAATGCATTCTTATTATGATGGCATGTTCACGTACTTAGTTTCATCGGACAATTTTTCTCATAGCACCGATTATCTTATGACTGGCGTGCTTTCGTTATTCCCCATTCTAAAGGCGATATTCAGCGAAAGCAGAACGTGTTCAGCACTGTTTGCAAGAAAATAGTTTACTACCATAATTTCAGCATTGTTTCCTTCTCGACTTCTTGACAATGAGACAGCTACTCATAACTACACATGGCTTTTCCTAGGCTACAGATGTTTTTTGAGTAGAACACACGACTGCTTTTTATAATGTTCTGTATCGCAAACTGAAATGCGCTAGCTGAGAGTAAGAAAAGCTGTGGCATTGCAAATACAGGCATACCTCGAAAATTGCTATAGAACTGTCACAATAGAGAGCAACCTACCATACAAACATGACATTCTGTTACTGGTGCCAGAGGGTTGAGTTGCGCTTTTGTTTTTGCTCGATTAAAAAATATTTTGGCGATCGGCCTACCTCTTGTGGAAATCACGATGTTTGCCTATGACTATTTAATTCATTGTCATGCAGTCCACCAGGCAACCAGAGTAAAGTGCTAATTGTCTGCTTTATATAAACGCACGAAACCTGTCCCTTTTAGTTGAGGGTGACAGAGATCGTTATAGCGTCGTAAATGGTGCTGAAAACAAAACGAATCTCCAATGATGAATAAAAAGCATATTCCTTTGTGCGAAAAAGTACAGTGCAACCTCAACTCTGTGCTACTATATTGATTCTCCTTCGTGTAATACTTGCAAACGCTTTCTTTGGTGAAATATGTCCCCACAATCCCATTAAACTCATCGAAAAGAGCTTAAAAGTGGCGTCGAAGCCCTTCTTTTGCAAACGTCTTCTTCATGGAAACAAGAGATGCTCGTTTTCGTGCGGCAGTACTCCGGGCTCCTCTGAAGCGAACTATCGATGTCGCCTGTGCCGCTATATCGTTCGCAGGCTGCTTGTTGACATAACAGAAAGCATACACAGTGTCCCTTGGAAGGATCAGAACTATTGATCGGGGTTCATATGAAGACTGTGCCTGTTCTTCGCCAGAGAAAAATCTAAAGGCCGGCATGAAATGGATACATCGGGAGAGTCAGTGTGTTGTTTCGATCATAACCTACATGCAGCTTGTGTTTTAACATCCGGGCATAGTTCCCTTTCCTCAGGCGATTTCAAGTGAGACCAATGAAGTTGGTGTAGACGCCACATCATACCAAGGAGATTTCTTTTTCCAATTCTTTCTCCTCTGCAACCGCTCATACGCGCCGTTTTCTTTATCGTTTAGTCTAACAAGCTGAATGGGATACGAGAAGAAACGAATGTAAAACAAACGAATTGCAATTACTGGACTCCTTAGACAAGGTCAGATTTACTAGCCCCCATTTCGAGAAACGGCCAGTAACCATTTCGTCTCTGACTGATAAGGCGTATGACAAATGCAGCAGGCAAACAAAGATCGCCTATATGTTCACACCCACGTAGAGTGGTGGAGACGCCTTGGACTAGCGATAGCGTGCAGTATTAGAGTGCGTGTCCTTGAATTATTTTTATTATAAAAGCTCTTAGAGAAATTTGATAGGAGTCTTATCGATCTTTCGCTCCATTTGGGCTACCCCCAGTGCTGTTTCATTTAGAGGCAAGGCTGGACTGTTTGGCGTCATTTAAGGAACCGTAGCTCTCTTCTGCGCATTCTCCGTATAAAAACAGAGCCGAGTGAATCTGAAGCCAAAATAGGGCATTGTTTCGCATTTTTCTCGTCCGAGTAATATGTCCAGAGCTGATGTTGCGGCCAGCTAAACACTTATTTCATGTGCGAGAATTACCTCAAATCAAAATCATATACCCAAGTTAGCCGTCATTCTTGCCGCAGAAGCACGTGCACAACCTTCTGCAATATGGAAGCTAACCACCAGAAAAAAAAAAGAAAAAAAAAAGCGAAAGGCCAACGATTACGATACCACACTGTTAACCTGGTTCCGCATAGGTTCCACTTATTAGCGGAACGTATGTGGAACCAGATTAAGAGTGCAGGTAATGCGAAACGTGAGCGCAGTTCTCGAGGAGCTTTAGCTTTATGATATGCAAGGTAACGAATTTGTGAAAGACGTCTTCATGAATACGGAATTCAGAGCCCAATATACATTTTTCAACATTATCATCTTTCAGTGTTTCTCAATTGTTCCCCATTTTCATATTGTTACAAAGGAGGAGTCGCCACCAATCTTCGTCGACCTCACGTCAGATGGAGCTTGGTCAACGTGATTGCAAACATATTGGTAGGAAGAACCTCAACTACTAGACAAAGTACAAACCCGTTTTGATGAAAAGTCAGCCCTTTCCCTCGTTTGAAGGTTAATATAGATACATATTAGCATCTCCTTTTGGCGGCAGCAAATGCTACCTTGCCTAGTAATTTAAAGGCTTTGTTTTTTTAAAGTAATTCTGTTTTATTATTATTTTCTTCTTATCAAGGCTTGTTATCATGTCTCAAGCTGTACTATGTTTTTGTATGTGATGATTCGTGTGATTTCTCTGTTCTACTTTTTCGCTACAGCCTTCTCTTACGTGTTTCTGCAGCCAATACGCAAAGTTTGCCTTGCAGCATTCGGAAAACAAAGCTGCTGAAGGGTTTATCGTGTCCTGTTTGATATCTGTAAGTATTGCCTTACAGCCTACAAGACTATGTTTAGTCGTCTCTACACAATTACAGACACTATAATAACATACTCTTCATAGGGTTATCCAAGTATCTGCTGTCTCATTCTAAGGCAACTTCTCTCAGCGGAAGTAAAATGATTACGCACATTCAATAGTCATACACAATTTTTTGCGGATTCGCACTTTCGATCTCTGTATTCAGGCAATAATTTCTTTGCCTTTTTGTGCCACATAGGTTTCTCAGCTTTGCAAACTTTTTTTTTTGTCTTGTCTTAGAAATTTAATTCCCTTTTGTTGCCTGCCATAGCCTCTCACAAACTTTCTAATCACGTGCCGCTATCGCGTGTCGTCACTTTTTAACTGCACAAATATCTGAAGACCTCAGCTTCCCATCTCCTTTAATAATTTCTTTGTACACACTCCTCAAATGATATTTCGCTTTGTACAGGCTTCCCTTGATTGAACTGACGACCAATACATATCCCCCTATAAAGCCGGGCTTTCTGTAATTACGTTGACGTTAAGAGCTCATCGCTCCATCTTTTTTGGCGCGAAAACACTCAAATGTTCAACATCGACGTCCAAAAACCGTGCCTGATTTCGGTTGTGTCGTCGCTCTGATTGGCTAATCAGTAATGTGAGGTCACAACTATGTGAACACATGAGTAACTCGATTAAAGCCAGATATAGCGACTTCAACACGCGAATCTATCCGGCAGGTCTTCCAGGTTCCCCAGCCAACAGAAAGATTGATGGAGCAGATGATTCACCACTGACTGATCATGAGCTTTTGTAAAAGAAAAAAAAAGCAACATCATAGGAGCGGATTAGAACCGGTCGAGTTCCAACCCGGGTATTCGCGTTAAGTAGCCGAGCGTCTTAACTACAGATCCACCGCAGCGCTAAACCAGGCTTAAGTAGGGTTGAACATCCTCTATACGACGCGGCAGCTTCCAGATGGTGCCACAGGTAGGGTTAAACCCATGGATTCTGCGATAAACTGCGCCATTGCAGCGGAGTCGATCGTGGAGGCCACGGTTAGGCCTCAGCCATTGACGGGGCGGCTACCAGGTGGCGCCACTTGCATAGCTGAAATCGGAGCGCACTACGCCCATCGTGACAGATAACAGCTTATACCCTTCGTAAAAATTGTGTAAATACCATCCATTACACCTAGCTAACACGAGGCGAAGAAAAGCATGTGCTTTCGCACTACAATCAGTTTAATGGATATAACCCCTCCCATTTTTTTTTCTTTTTTTGTGTGGTTAATCTCTGGTCCAAAGATTTTAAGATCGGACTTTAAGAGCCTTTTATGATCCATAGCGGCAGCCTGATGGCCTACTGTGACTGAATACATTCCGCTCTTACGTCCCAACATCAAAGTTTAGTATTAACCGCTGCAGTTTCTATAATGGTCTATAAGAATAAAAACTTTATTTACGCACTATTGCGGGACACAACCGTATCAAATGACACTTGTATAGGACCGGTGCACTCGTTTCAGCGAAGAAAACTGCGGAAGCAGCCGCGTAGCGAAGCGATATTCGCCGAATTTATTTACAGGCGATGTCGAACCTAAGGACCATTAGTGCTGTCTCAACGAGCAATGCGTAGTTCGCATACGCGCACCACAAGGGTAGGTACACACTCAAGAGGGAGAGAGAGAGAGAAAGAAAGAAAACGGGAAAGAGGGAAACCATCGAGGAGGAGAGTGCGTGACTAGCGAAGCGAAATAAATGGCCGTAAACCGTCGCATGCCGCAGTACCCTTCATCGGGGCCAAATAAAGGGAGCGCACTGGGAGGCCGAACGTGCTTCTGGCCCAACTCTGTCCCCTAACCTCACAGAGCGCTAGATTCCTTTCTTTTTCCTCCTACTGCGCGTGCGGGTGCGCTCGCTGAACCTACGCTGTACCGGGCGAGCTGGTGAGCACTGCCGTCTCGCAAGAACGGCCTGGTGAACTTTAGAAGGAATGAGACGACTACGACGACATTGATCATTTGGCTACGGCCGCCGTGAGAGGATAACGACGCTGTTTGTTCGACGTAATGCTTTGCCTTTGCATATGGGCCGTTGTCTTTGTGTATTTGTTCTTCCTGTGCACGTGTGTGTGTGTTTCTTCTAAGCGCTGTTTTAGTGCCCCCCCCCCCCCTCTCTCCCGTTTGCTATGGGCTAGCCTGCAGAGGAGAGAAGAGTCTTGTTTGTTCGGATTACGGGACTCCGGTGAATATACGCCAACGATTCATACCTCTCGTATTTGAACAGGCAGCATTGCGCCCTTCCGCGAACCGTGCAATGGTGAGTTCACTATGCTGAAAGTATCGTTGCGCCTCAATTAATTATATTTTTTGCCTTTGTTTATTATTCAGCAGGCCTTTGGTGAGAAACTGAAATCTAAACACGCGCGGGCGCGCACACATGCGAAACTGCGTCAAGCGAAATAGCATCGTGTGAATTATTAACGCAGGAATTGGTGTATAAGAACCATCCACATGTAACGTGAAAGTAACTCTTGAAACGCATACTTCAAAGTTGTTGTTTTGTAGTCATACTGAATGCGCACTGTCAGAAAGGGTTTATTGAATGATCTGCGCAAGGTGCTGTCGGGCCTTCCAACCAAAGATGTTGTAGCTGAAACAGTCAACATGGCGGCCATATATAGGAGCACCTTTTGGAACTCGGAGAGAAGCTGAAGTGATTTTCACGGCATGTCAGCAACAGATGTGTCTGCGAATATGTGACACCCATCATGCAAGATGATTCAATGCACACATCGCATCGCAGTGTTTTGTTCTATTTGAATATTCTGTGCGATAGAATGTTTACTTGGTCTGAAATGCGGCTTAATCGCCAAGTAGTGTGCTCAGAAACCACTATCGTCAAAAGAAATGATAGACGCGATGGGATAACAAGTTAAAGAACCTTAGGCGGTCGAATTTTCTGGTACGTCCGCGGCACATTTCACAGCCGATGTCGGTACAGGAGATTAAACCTCTATGCAATAGCTCACTACGAACAAGCATGGGCACTGAAATAACGACATTCTCACTAAAACGCTCCTCTAAGACCATAAACATCGAAGGCGAGCCCAATATATTTGAATTTTAGGAATTGGCAGTGTGGTTGGAGTAATCGAAGGTCAAAAATGCGCTTTTGAAAATTTGTTAAGTCGGCTCTCCCTCGTTGCACGCTTTAAAAAATAGTTTCATGAGCTTTTTATTGCTCTTAAGGCACGAAACACAGATTCAGTTGCATCATTTTATGATGTAGACTTTTAGAGGTACGTAATGCAATTTGAGTGAGGATACCACGCGTAGCGAATACATTTATAAATTCGCAACCCATGAAAGCGAACTCAATCATGTTTTTGGCGCTAGAAACAAAATGTCGATTAAGAAAGGTTAAAATAAACTCGCTTCTCGCGAGTTTGATTTCGACGACCTTCAACTGGGTCATTTAATCTTGTGAGATAAAACAAAAGTTCAAAATCTTCATCTATCTTTTCAGTTAACCAACAGACGGCTAACTGAGCCCTATCAGACAAGTAGATGTGGTTCTCTTTGTTAAGCATTCAACCTGTGACGTATCTCTCTCAGCCTTTAGTGCGACAGTACTGCTATGCCCACCCGCACCGACCAGAAATATTGCCTTCACAATAAAAAATAAAACAGCCATCAGATCCGATTTGAACCGGTTGGGTTAAAACCCGGGCACTCGAGTCCAGTAGTCGAGCTTCCGAACCATTCATCCATCACGGCTTTTCTGTTTATTGTCTTTAGTTCATAACGAAAAAGGACTGGTCGATTTTGCAGAAGTGAGCCGCTTTATATGCAATTCACCTAATTATAAACATTCTAATTAACGAAACGAACGTTTAGCCCTACTTAAAACTGATTACAACAAGCGAGAATATCCGTCGTGGTGGCTCAGTGGTTTATCAATGTATTTGAAAAACCATAGAGACATCCCGGTGGATGCCTCCGCTTGTTATGACCAACATCCATCATTGTGAAATTGAAACCTCCAAATGTTAAAAAATCTTGTACCTAAGATCTGCAATGAAGAAATCATTGCCCAAGCACAGCAATGGAAACGGACAAAATGATGTATCGCTCTGTAGAGGCAAATGCCCAACCTATGCCAGACTATGCAAACTTCCACTGTGGATCCGCCTCTCCCTCTGAACAAGACGGGTCTCTTCCGCTCCGGAAGTTACGTGTAATCTTGTCCCGCTGTGGTGGCTCTTCCTTCAGCTCCACCCAGTGCGCTCGCCGAAGTCAAGGTCGGTCCTCCTCACCTGCGTTTCTCTTTCACGAACGAAGACGATTGCCTCACAGCGAGGATATTGCCTTGCTAGGTTTTGCTTCCGACTCCCGGTGTGCGACGTTCTTTCTGACTGGCAATGCTCGCAATGCAGTACCGGAGGGCAGCATGTATTTTTTGCCTCGTGAGTGCAGGGTTCTGACCTAGGACGAATAATAGCCTCAGAAAATGCAGCAGTAGTTTTGTATCGTTCTTAACATTTCCTGAGCATGGTTTCTCGGTTACGGTGAAATACAAAAGGTGAGTACAGGCGCTTTTCTTTTTTCTCAGGAGTTGACGTCAAAATGGTGAAAATGTTGCATTAAAGGGTTATTGGGCACAAATAAGAACAGCGCCTTACAACTATTCTTGGTTACACTGCACGTGGAATCACAAACACACAAGACCAGGGCAGTGAGTTGTGTGATCGGAGCAAGATCTAAATGTTTGTTTTAGGAATGCAACGTACTTACTATTTTGATAAAAACTGGAAACTTCCGGCAAGGGAAGGGCGATATTTCAGAATACTGACTCCCGGAAATGTGGCAACACATTTAGACCCTCTTTTATTTTCAGCTCAGTCTTTGCGCATTAGGAGATATGGACGTTCTTGCGGCGAATCCCTCCGACCCGCTTTGAATTTATTAGGCAGATATGTACAGTATCTTTTGATGAACCAAATCATGAGCTGTCGGTACCACTATCATATCAAGAATCGGCGCGCGAACTATAAAACTACGGCATAATATCTCCTCTGAGGGTTCATGCATCTTTAAGGGGTTTGCCCGTATTAGAACAAGACAAGTAGTTGTTTAGAATCCTGCAGGTACGTGAAAGAAAGGCTTGGTTGTTTATATTTAGAAAGAAAAAGAAGGCAGTGCACAGTAGTGTCAGCTTGTCGGCCCATTTCTTTAGAACTTGTTTTTGGGCGAGGTGGTGCATCTTGAATTTTAGAAACGTAATTTTAGAAATGTTGAAAACGTAAATGCATTCAACCACAAGACGCAAGAGACACGAGGTGACACAAGCGCTCTGCCACGGTGTGTTCTCTTGTGTCTTTTGGTTTCATGTGTTTGGCTGCATGCGCCCAATTTCTATTAAGCAACTCTCATATGATCATGGAGTGGGATACTGGCTGGCAGCTGCATGCATACTTAATTCAATGCGCTCGCAGTAAACGGGTGACAAAATAATTTGACCGCTGAAGTGGACACAACAAATTCTCGTAGCCGGTTTTCTACGCGCATTTGCAATATTGTGCTCAGGAAAGTATCGGCTTGATCGCGCGCAAAAAGAAGGAAAAAAAAAAAGAAAAGGGGAATCATAACATAACTCCTCTAGCAAACAAATTGGAATCGCCAAGGCCACCCCATTGAAGTCGAACATTCCACACGTTTTACCGCCGGTCTCTCGAGCTTTCCTTTGCATAACTTTCTTTACGTCAAATTGCATCTGTGCACGAGGGATCTACGACGCACCGCCTTCCCATCGGTCTTTTAAGTTGCTTGAAGCGGTCCCGAAATTGGTAGTTTGCTGTCAGTATGGCCACCATTCACCGATTTCGCAGTTCTTTGTCTGAAGTTTGCTCACTTTGAAAACCAAATCCCGAGCCAAAACCAGAGTGAAAACAGAAGTGGCATCTAATTGGCATTTGGCCACACTACGCCAAACCGTCCATGTTTTTGCCCTACGCTGGTGGCTCAATGGTTAGAGTGCTCGACTGCTGATTCTACGGACGTGGCGACCGATCACTGGACGTTAAAAAACCTCACATGGTAAAAATTTCCGCACCTATCGTTGTCGGCGTCCCACGCAGCCTCCGTTGTTTGAGACGCTGAACTCTATAGGCATAAACAATCGTTCGTCACCTTTTTTCACAGCGCTGACACTTATCACTGATAATTTTATTTCGGCAACGAATTCTTCTCGTCGTCCGGCTGAAGCATCCTCCCATTAGAGTTCTCGTTCTCCAAGAGAAATAGCTCCACCGCTGGTGATAAATAGTGCGGACTAGTATCGCATAAGTGCTGCATTTGTCGGATGTTCAGTTTAAATGTTTGGTGCTGCAGAAAGGCACTCAGAGTCTAAGGCAGAAGTGGCTAACAAGAATGTAGGTTTGAATACTTTATGCAAAAATTCCGAGAAACAGAAAAGTGGTGGCATGCCTCAGCATTCTTAATACAAGTTAAGACGAAATAATAAGGAAAACTATTCCACAAGATCATCATCAGCTGGAGCAGCAGCTGGTCTATATCCACTGCAGGGTGAAGGCCTCTCCCATTTTCCTCCAATTAACGCGGTCCTGTGCTAGCTGCATCCACTTGACCCCTGCGAATTTCTTAATCTCATCCACCCACCTAAATTTCTGCTGCCTCCTCCTACGCTTACCTTCCCTCGGAATCCAATTGGTTACTCTTAATCCGCTAGATGTCTAAAGACAAAACAACAGATGTCTTGTGGCCGTACATGGAGCATTCACTAAATGCATCACTGCAGTCATAAACAGTCATATAAACATACGCTGTCGTGTGGCCAGGCGAATTTGCAACTGAGTTGCGATGTTATACACTATAAATGAAATTTATTCGCATTGACTAAGCGTGTCCTTCTCGAATGTCCAACGCCGCCGCTGTTAGACTTTTTGATTTATTTCCGATCCTTTTTATGGTTTGGCTTCTTTGCGCGCCGAAATAAAACAAATGCCGCTGCGCTCTATTTGCCAGTTTTTTTTTTTTTTTTTTTTTTTTCAAAATTCCTTAAAACGCGCAGATGGAAACAGATGAGAGGAGAAAATTGCCTGAGCATGAACAAGAAAACACAAGCCTGTCTGCTTGAAACACCAATGCTAGATGGCGGCGTAGTTAAACAACACCTCAATATAAGTTGAATTTTAAGCAACCACGAGAACTATAGCAAATTCAAAAGGAAGAAAGCCTACAACAAAATATCAGGTTCAAACGCGGCAGTCAGTGGCCAGTTTGAATTCTCGGCACACCACCTCTTACGTGGAAAACGAGGCCGTGACTTGTAGCCACAAAATCGCACATTCAACAATGTTAATATGAATTATGCAGGTTAAGTTACCGCGTTCTGCCGCCAGCTGTCTACGCCAAAGGCCAGGAAGTAGGTGCCATATATGTTTCCTCAATACATAACCTGTTCTGAACGACCATTTACCGAATAAAAAACAACGATAATTGGCCAAGAAAGATATTTGGAAGAAACGCCTGGTAGCTGGAAAGCACCGACGGTAAAAAGCCGACCTTTACTCGTCTCCGTGAGAACAAATTTTTGCATGGACCAGGAAATCAGGTTTTTAAAAAGCAGGCAAATAATTGATACCACATCTTGATATATAATGTGCGTTGTTTTTTTTCTTAAAGACCAACGTGTATCCAGTGTCATATTTTACCCATTAGGCTTTGTCTAACCCACATATATATTCGAATATGCGGGTTGGGTTTCAGAAGTAATCGCTGCTGCTCTGCGCACATTTCCGTGCAAACCGGCCTTCTTGGGGCCGGTCACGCATTTGATGCATGCGCAGAAAAGGAATGTGCTTATGGGACTGGCAAGAATGAAAACAGGTTTAAGTTTTAACTTAAACTTTTACGAAGAAGCGATCTGGTAGAGTTTTTACAACGTCATAATATCACTTTTCACACCTTTGAGTGCCAGCTTCAGAATAAAAATTTTTCTTTGCTTGCCATCGAAAGCCCATAACGTGCTGATACGGCTGCCAGTTGTCTGATTAACGACTGGACTCACAGTAGAGCTCTGCTCAGAACCAGAAAAATCACATACGGGCTCAGAAAAGTGCTGCGAATTGTTTACTCGCTCTGCATGCTAAAATTTTGAGAGCTTTTTTTTTTTTATGATTGCTCTGGCGCTGTTATTAAGGTGTTTATATGACCAACTGGAAAGGTCAGCGCTGTTACTGCATCTCAGCAATTACCAAAAAGATGGTTCAAGCACTTGCGACAGCTGTGCGATAAAATCGCAGTCAAAGTCGGAGACTGCTTTACTTTAGAGGCCTGGAGGCTCGGAAATAAGGCCGGGCACGGCATTAACCCGATGTGGTTAACGGAGCCATGAAAAATTATAAAATGCCAAGCGTTGGTTCATAAAGACATTTATTAACGCGCGCACAGATATTATCAAGAAATGATGAAAAGAGTGACATAAATGCTTGAAATCGCACGCGGTAATGAGGTGCTGTTTTGTATATTTGACATGCACAACCAAATTTGCTTTAAAATCACTGTAGCGGTCCACATACTAGCAAGGCGACCCAGACTCATTTTCGTTCCACGCTTTAATTTAGTTTGACTATCAGCAATTGGAATATGTGCTATTTAAACAAGTTTTATGTATTAATGTTTTTGTACCATATGAAGCTAAGACATCTTCGATGAGGATTCAGTTCAGTTCAGTCGTTCAGTCGTGTCCGACTCTTCGTGACCCTATGGACCATGTCACGCCACGCTTTCCGGTCTCTCACTATCTTCCTAACGTCACATAACTTCATCTGCAGTGCCTCGAGGATGCCATCTAACCATCGCTTTCGCTGCCTACCCGTTCTCTGGCGACCCTCAACCTTTCTCAACATCAAATCTTTCTCCAGCGATGCAGCTAGAAACATTTTTGCACAACACACACAAGAAACTAATTTTGAGCCAGTATCAGCCAGCAATTGTGGCTCCAGCCGGATAAGTAAGACGAAAGAAATTCTTGACTTTTTGATAAACGGCCCAGCAACAAACCAAAATTGCAGAATTGCACTTAGCTTCGCTTAAGACCTTAATGGCGAAAGCCTGTCTTCCTTCTTCTCTTTTTCCTTTCTTCCTCTCCTGTCTTCGTCTGCTCCTTTTTCTAATTCCGTATTTGTGTACTCGGTGTAATTTCATCACTTACTTTTCTTTGGCTTCATCGTCAGGACGTATTGCGACGCCCTTACCGGGAAGTTATGTTGACGTCAGAACCTATTGCGACGTCTCGCTGACACATGTAGCGAAGACACCTCGCTAACACCTCTCGCGGAATGTTGCGGAGAGATCTCGCAGACGCGAGATATTCATCGTGAGCCTAGAAAGGCTTTCGCATTAAAATATAAATGATACGAAGTGAGCTACAAACGTTGTTTTAGACTCTATTTTACGTTTAAAGGAGTAAGTGTGGCTTCGGAAACAACTTCTGCAAGCCGAAACTTCAAAGAAAAATAAAAAACACCACCCACAATACAAACACGCTGCCACTGAACAGCATGAATGTTTTTCTTTGAGAAGGCTATGGGAAGCACATAAAAATTTTATATCTGCTGAGTATCACGCGGTCAGAGTTCAATAATACGTTTTAGTCTCGAAACCACTGGAGTGTTCACTCAGCAGCCGCTGTCTGCCGCCCGTCACCAGCTGACGGCTCGATCACTTCCTTGTAGTACGTGACAAGCATATCTGTCATGAATGCTCTAAGGCGACCCCCAGTCATCTTGTCCACCGTGGTAGGAGGCTGAGGGACGACTACGGAAAACCGGCCACGGAGGCATGCCAGATAGCTTGCAAAGTCGTCCTGAAGATCTTGTTCGTGCATGTAAACATGCTTCAGCGGCACCTTTTCCGTACGGAAGAGATGCAGGGCATAGGTGATGGCGATCTTGGTAAGCACAGTTACGGCCTTGGAAGCCAACGCATCCAGCGGTTCGGTATGCTGCGCCTTCAGCAAGGATAGCTTCCGGTGACGAAGCGACAGCGCTCGGAACACCTGGTACAGGCAATCATCCTTGAAGCGCGGTATGAGGTTCAAGCAGTCGTGGCAGTACTTATGGGTCCGCTCGTCACGCCCAACTTCTGTGAGGACGGCTTCAGCGAACGCTTCGCCGATGGCCGTCAGGAGCTGTGTGGCCAGCTGCCACGATGCTACGGCGCTGCCCAAGCGGCACTGCTGGAGGGTTCTAACGCGTAGCTGTTTCGACGTTGCCCCTTTGAGAACAAGCGTGGAAGCGCGAGACATGACGGCTTCGAATAGTGCGTCCACCACACGTGTACTTGGGTCGAGAAACATCTCTAAAACGCTTTCAGTCAGCTGCTGACGGACAGATACCACCAGGACTTCGTCAGCGGGTTCCTGGACGATCTCGGGTTCACCGACATTGATGAAGACAAGATACTGGAGGACACTGTGCGTGATAAGGACCAGGCGGTACAGCAAGCAGACGGAGACGTCACGCGACGCATGGAGCTCGTGCCTTTCAGCAGCCAGTGCTCCGCTGTCGACGTTCACATCATCTTCGTCCGCTTCGTAATACATTTCCCGCATCCTGAGATCAGTCCAAGGCCAGTCTTGAATGGGAAGCACAAGCTCGCGTTTGTTTGACTCCACTTCGGTGCCCAGCACTGCGTTCCTGGATTTGTCTCTCAATGTTTGCATCTTTTTTACAAACTCGGTGGCGTCACGAGTATGTTGGCTAAGACCGCAGACAACCGGGAACCCAACATGATCATTCACTTCCTGAAAGGCGTGCATTGCTTGAGACAGGATGTCATTGAGATGTTCTCCGTAAATATTGGGTGGCGTGAACGTGACTCCCGCTACGGACAGCAGGCGACCCAATTCCGGAGGCCTCTTCAGCATTTTGTGTTGCAGCCATGTGTGGCGCGCTATACGGCAGTAAGGCTCCGTGAGTCGTCTCGACCTCACCATGAGTTTTGGCTGCCCACAGTCGTATCCGAAGGCAATGAGGTCGCTCGTGACGTCTGTCACCCTGTTGTAGAGCCTGAAGACTGGGCAAAGCACTGTCTCGCGAAGCCTTGTCTTGTGGACGAAGTAACCTTTGCTGGTGGCAAAGTCCCAGAGCCATCTACTCCGTGCCAACCGATACTTAGTAGAGTAGACGAGCACGGGCGTCGGTGCGAAGGCGGAAAGTTCATCGCGCATCTCGAGCACAGTACCGATGTCCTAAAGAGCGGCGACGGGCTCCCGCTTGCAGCTACTCTTCATCTTCTGCTCCCGGTGCGAAAGGTCCTTAGATCGCTCCCTGGAAGCTGCCGAGGCCACGCCACGGGACTGGCTACCGCCGATCAGCCTCTGCATGTTTGCACAGCGCGACGGCGTGGCACACGTCTTGTTCTTTTCCTTTTTCCTCTTCTTCTAGATGCTCGAGGTGCTCGAGATGTACGTGTGGTCGGTTGCGTGTGAAAGTACGTCGTCTTCATTAATGTCGGAGAGGCCAATGCCAAAAGCCTGACAAGTTGCTGTAGAAATAGTGAGTGTCACGAAAGCCCTTTAAATTTAGTTAACGGCGCTCAGTATTTTCCGTAAATTGAAGTACTTTACACGACATTTCGCTTCAAATGTTATTGACGTATTACGTCAAATACGAGCAGCCATCTTTGAAAACTTTGATGGCTGTAAAGAACCTCGTTAAGGGTTGTTAAAACGTGGCATAATTGTAGTGACTCGACGGCAACGCGTAAATTACGTTTGTAGCCTTTTCCTACCAGTACTTCTGCTTGACATTGGTGACACATATGAATAGTTTTGGTAAATCTATGTGTGAGGTGGATGTCTTGTGTACGTTTAAAAAAAAGCATAATCTATAATCCAAGTGAGTACGCTCTGTTACTTTCGTTGCTCAGCTGCTGCGATTACATTCGTTTTATTAGCTGCCACATTACACTTCAGGGAGGGCCGCATAGACGAATTAGAAAAAAAGAAAGAAACGTGTTTGCGTGATGCGCACAATAAGTGTGAAGCTTTAAAATATAACACATTACACTTCCGGGAGGGCATAGACAAATTAGAAAAAAAAAAAAAAAGAAACGTGTTTGCGTGATGCCCACAGTAAGTGTGAAGCTTTAAAAGATAAACTTACAAACTTTTTTAAATGTGACCCCAAACTTGGCGCAATCAGGCAAGAAAGTTAGTCAACGATGCACATGCCCAAATTCTAGAGAATGCTTCGTATTATCCTTTCAGATTCTACTTGAAATCAATAGCCGTGAGGCGCTGAGCAAATATAACTCAAAGGTGATAGAAGAGCTAGCCGCTCACTTCATCACAAGGTGTAAGATACGAAACACAGCATGTTTGAGTTTTTTTCACTTTGATGTAGTTTATGATGGTCTCCGCGAATGCATGGCTTGCGATTGTCTCAGTCTGTTTAGCCTGGTCTGTTGCTGCAGGAATAACTGGCGTGGTAGGGCTAAGCCTGGTAAAAGATCGGTGTGACTATGATCAAGCACGCAGATCCTCGACTTTAACGTTTTGAAAGTCACATGTGTAATTATCTTTTTATACATTTTGCTTTATGTCGTCTTCATGGAATTTAGGTACTGATCAACATGCGGTAATGTCTGCTAATTCAGAGAATGGGAGCTACAGTTTTGATATGGTATATACCCAATATATTGAAAGTAATTAAAATGTCTTAGCTCTTACGGTTCAACACGGCTGCTGATCTGTAAATAACGGTAAGCAGAACCCCCAATTTTCAGTTCTCCAGCCTAGAGGCTCAAAACAACGATCTAAATTATTTAATTCTTTTGCTGACATAACACGTAACTGAACGCAGCAAAGTTTGCATTAATTTTTGTGGATCACTCGAAAAATCAGCGCTAGCAGAGCGGATTCATTCCTTAAACTATGTGCAGATGAGTTGCCATGTATATTTGCTAACTAGATCTGAATCCATGCAAGGACATTCTCCGAAACGAAACATATCTCAAGTGCTAATTACCACCAAATTACTCCGTTCTTAGACAGCATACGACCCCTTCTGGAGAAGTGGATGTTTAGTAGGAAATAATATGGAAATTGTGCACATTTCGGTACACGCGGTTCTCCAATACGTATACGACTGTAAAAAAAAAAGAAAAATGCCTTCTAAGGGATTTCATCGCATCGTAGCTGCCTTTACCGCCTGGCCACACCAGGAGTGATCTTCACTGGTCACCTTTTGACGTTTTTTTCCCAGGTAATTTTAAGTGCCGAAAGAAAAAGTACGACCGCGTTCCAATAGCCCGTAAACCGAATGAGAGACCAGTAACCCTGGGCTGACCAGATGGTTCATCGAAGCGAAGCAAGCCTATTACCTCTCACCTCGTTGACTACAGTAGTCGTAAAAGTCAAGAGGCAGTTGTGGCAGAAAGGGAAGATTACGTTGTTTGGGCTTGCACCCAACTTCACTTCGAAGCTCAACAAACAGACGCGGTAAAGCGTACCGAGTATTTGGTTGTTAACGACACAAAAGTAGTTTTGATGGCTACTTTTTCTCCGATGTTTCAAGCTCCTAGCAAATGACATTTATATTAGTTGTTTCATCCCGTGCAAAGAGCTGTAAGCAACCAGCGCTTTATTTCGCGCCCTTCATACGACTTCCACCCACGTGGGGTGAAAAATATCTGCACATCTCTCAATCGCCTTCGAAATTTTGCAATGATGTCATGCATGTTTTGAAAGCGATTTTCCAAGCCAGAACTTCGGCCGAACGCATTGACCTGTACAACAAGACCATGACAATGCTCTCCCGAGTAATAAAAAGAACTAATTAGGAACTTGATTGTGGGATACGGATCTACGAGCACGAGAGAATAAACCAATACGAAGCAAATGATCTTGCGAAATAGAACCTCAGGTGAGCCCTTGGGTGGCCTCTGAATGCTGCCTAAAATACCGCGCTTAATGAAATCTGAATTTATGAAAATAGGCAGATATTGTGTACCCCGAAGTAAATAGATAATTTTAATCCGCTGTTACAAATTCCTCTGCCAAGTTCTTTTCTAATTCGTTTTACTTTGCTTTTCAGTATATCACAGATATGATATTCAGGATCGCAAAATACAAATGCATGCTTATTGTCACGAAAAATTCTATGAAAGCCTATGGCAGTTGGAGGATTCAACAAACTGCCAACTGCATTCAGGGCCCTACAATCAATGCGAAGCTCGCCTGAGGGGTCACGACTCGGGCATTATTCTTACCACGGCAATGGACCACCAAAAAAAAAAAAAATAAAGCCATCACAGGAGATTCCAAATTGCTCTTTACACATTCTTCTCACTTTGTCGCCTAGAATGATCGCACCTCCTTAATAAACGATTAATTGTTTTACTTAATGAGAGTCAGCCTCGCGTGGTGCCTCAGGCTTGAGTAATCAATGTGGAAGGTGCAGTCCCAAACTGCAGTAGGTTCACACCGCGCTTGTGAAGTGTTCTAGATAAGACCAACAAAGTGGAAATATTTCCCAGGAAATTACCTTACTGCAACTTGTAGACTCCACTGCTCTCTCCCTGTTCTTGCTTTTCAACAATATGTCTGTGCACTTGTGTCGTCATTAATGATGTGAAAACTCTTATCAACCTTAGCGCGACCAAATCTCTGCAATATAATTACGGATCATATGACATCTGTCAGGAGAGCATCGTCTCGTAGATGATGTCATGATGAATATCCTTTATTGTAGCTTCTAAACAGCCGAGAAAGCTTGGATAGTTTTTACTTAGATCTGCACTCGAGAATATAGTTGACAAAGCTTAACCGCCACGCAGGAAGTGCTTGAAAAAAAGGATCTTTCAGGCCTGGTCTGAACTAGAGTTCAGAGAAGCTCTCGCAGTAGCTCCCACATCCTTGCAAAGGGCTAAACAGTTTCGTGAAATCACCGTTGCTCGCCTGTCAGCTAAGAAAATATTCAAACCTGAAATTCTCGAAAAGCTGGTTCTCAGCGGTCGTTTTTTTCTTGAAGCCGTCTTTTTTTGTTTGTGCACGTAGCTAGTCATAAAAAACAATGATAAAACATTTCCAGAAATGTGTGGAAATCGTAGTGGCGCGCGGTACCAAAGAAAAACGTATTTCATCTTGAGGATAAAATCTCTACAAAGAAACCACGGGGCAACATTTAAACGTAGTTTTAAGAAACAAGTAAAATCAAGAAGGAAGAGGAGGAGGAGGAGGAAACAACTTTATTTAACGCATTACATTAAGCGTTAAGAATGTCCTTGGCCAGGGTCACCAAGGCCAACTGATCTTGCAGCTGGTCAGAGGCTAACCATGCCCGCCACGTTGGGGGAGGAAGGTGCGGAAAGTGAGGAGATTGGAGGGCGACAGGGCATGAAAAGATGCAATTCTCCAAGTTTGCATAGTGTTCTGGGCAATTTGGGCATGCAGGGGAATGTATGATTCTGTATAGAAAAGATCGGGCAGGAGTAAGCAGTGTATTTAGTTGTATGCGTCTAAGAATGCGGATTTGCGTGGTAGTGAGAGATTTATCAGTAAGAGGAAGTGTACGGAGAGTTTCTCTAATGTTGTCGTAGTGAACGTTGATTTCTTTTTTGTAGTGAAGAGTAGTGTTCCACGTTGGTGGATAAGGCCAGGGAATCCCAGGCGCCCGGTGTTGAAGTTCGCGGGCGAGGCGATGCACTACCTCATTACCTGGGATTCCAGGGTGACCAGGAATCCACCTCATTGTTACAGTGTGGGGACGGAGTTTGGTAATAGCTCTGTGTAGATCATCGTGTAGTTCTTCAGGAATGCGACCCGTGCGAATGGCGCGTATAGCTTGTATTGAATCAGTGTATATGGTATATCCTGAAGGGTTAGGGGGTGCTTGTGCGAGGTCTTGAATACTGGTAACTATTGGTAGGGTCTCGAAAGTCGCTGTAGGAGGAGGATCTATGTAAGGACCGAGGGTATGCGTCACTACATCGCTACAGCTCTGAATTGAGTAAGTAGCCGCTCCGACATTAGTTCGTGATGCATCTGTGTAGATGATCGTGGAATCTGTTGGGTGAACATGGTTGGAAACGCGAGCGGAACGTCTGCCTGTGTTAGTGTCGGGTGCAACGTTTTTTGGAATGGGGATTATTCTGAGGTTATGCGGGAGCGAAGAAGGAAGGGTAATTATAGGGAGGTCTATAGGTTTGAGTGCAACCTGCTGTAGTATCCAATGTCCTTGTTTGGTGCTAGAAAGACGTGCCATTTGCCGGTCGCGATGTTGTTGTATGAGGACTCCCAGGGGCAAGAACAGCCCCGTAGAGTATAGGCGCTCCGTGGACGTATGTACAGGGACGTTAAGGGCGGCCTTGTACAATATGTGAAGCGCAACCTCAATCTGATGTCTTTGGCGACAAGTTAGTGTAAGGTAAGGAATCGTATATAAAATTTTGCTAAGTGCTAATGCGTGGACAAGCTGCCTGACTTGACCCTCGCGTAGCCCGGCGTGCTTATTGACTATGCGGCGAACTAGATGCGTAAGCTGATTGCAAACTTTAACGGTTGTAGATACATTGGCCTGATTGGTTGACTCATGGATATGAAGTCCGAGGATCCGGCAGGATGATACACGAGGGATGGGGTGACCTGCCATTGTGAGATTGATCAGCTGGTTATGTTGGCGTTGATAGCGAGTTTTTGCAATCAGCAGCAATTCGGATTTTTCAGGTGCGGCAGATAGCCCTACTTTATCAAGGTAACTAACGACTGCATCGATACCTTGCTGTAGGGTCTCCTCTACTGCTCCAGGAGACCCAGAAGTGCACCAAAGAGTGAGGTCGTCTGCATAGAATGTGTGTTTTAGGTTTGGGATAGACGCTAAAGCACGAGATAGGGGAGCCATTGCAAGGTTAAAAAGAGTGGGTGAGAGAATAGCGCCCTGAGGAGTACCACGTGTGAGGGGGAAAGGATCAGATATTGAATCGGGGAGACGGAACTTGGCCGTACGGTCGCGGAGAAATGCTGTGAGGTAGCCATACATCTTTGAACCACAGCCAGTAGAGGCAAGGATGTTTAATAGAGAATCGTGGGCAAGGTTATCAAAAGCTTTTCGCACATCAAGGGCCACTATGGCTTGGATCTGGGAAGTGGGCGGAGGGTCAAATTCGTGCGTGAGGAGAAAAAATAGGTCCTGAGTAGACACACCTTTTCGGAAGCCAATTTGTTGAGGGGGAAAGAAATCTATGAATTCAAGATGAGTCTCGAGCCGATTGAGCACCATCCGCTCCATGGTTTTTCCCAGGCATGATGTTAAAGAAACTAGGCGGAGGTTTTGAAGCGCAGGTTTTTTGCCTGGCTTTGGAAGTAGGGTTATGAGTGATTGTTTCCAAGATGCTGGGAGTGTGCTTTCTTCCCAATGTAAGTTTATAATGCTCAGAAAATTTTCTTTGTCCTTGTCAGAGAGATGTCGAATGAGTGAGTATGTAATCTGGTCTTCACCTGGGACTGACTTCCGCTTTAGCTGTTCTAGCGCCCAGTCGAGATCCCAGAGGGTAAACTGCTGATCGAGTTCTACATTGGAAGCACCAGTGTACGGAGTATAAAGGCTGGGTAGGGGAGGAGGAAGGTAGAGATGGCGGAGTTGGGCTGTTAAGGCATCCGCGCCTAGTTGAGAACAGTGCTTCTCGAGAGTGGGAACAGGCGCCGGTTGAGGCCCGAGTAGTTCTCTGAGTAAATGCCAGATTCTTTTTTTGATTTAGTGTGCCGTTAATGGTGTTACAAATTTTGTTTCATTGATTGGTGTCAAGTGTAACGCAGTGTTCTTTAACCTGTCGCGTCAATTCGGTGACTCGGTCGGAGAGGCGAGCATTGTTGGGCTGAGTACGAAGAGTGCGCAAGAGTCGTTTCCGCCTCTTCCAGATGCGTACAAGGTAAGGGTCCGGATTATCTGACGGGGCTGAAGTGGAACTCTGCTGCGTAGCTTGTTTCGGAGCATGCTTGAGTGCTTTTGTCCAGCTCTGAAGACTGCCAGTAGTATGAGAGGTATCGCGTATAGTGCGAAAGGTATTCCAGTTTGTGTGGGAAATTTTACGTTTACGCGGACGGGTACGGCTAGGGACAGTGATGTTATTCATGTAATGGTCGCTGAGCAATTTTTCATCTGTAACTTGCCAGGTGACCTCTCGCAGTCCGCGGCCCACTGTGAGGTCTGGCATGGTGGATTGTTGGTTCCTGTAACCTTCCCGGGTAATGGAGCTTGAGATGTTATAAACAGTTAATTGAGCTCCGTTTAATGCGTCGTTGAGTATACGGCCAGGTCGGAAGGTGTGTGGGTAACCCTAGATAACGTGCGGGGCATTAAAATCCCCACCTATCAAGAAGTCGGAGTCTCGAAACAATCTAGGCTTGCGACGAGCCATGGCCTCTTTTATTGGCCAGAGTCGATTTTTAGTCAATTTTTATCGCTCTTAGTTTTTTGTTTCGTTTATTTTGACGCATGCTCTATAATGATTAACTTACTGTTCAAGCTGCATGAGTGCCTGATGACCAGGCGAATCAAAGTAGGTCGAAACCCAAAACAGAGATCCCGTACTTCACGATAATGATATAACAGATGTTTTCATATGCAAAGTGTAAACATATTTCCTGCATAGTTCTTCCAACCTATTTTTGCATTTCCCCAGAAATTATTACTAAAAGCAACATAAATTTAAGTACCTGATCTAGACAGCATGGTTTTTGTGTTCAAGAGTTCTACCTTCTTTAAAACTATTCCCCAGACGTGACAATATTAGTTAAAAATAAAAGGGCCGCCTAACGCTGGTGGTCTTCACTCTGGACGCAGCTGTGTGGTTTGAATGCAATAAGCAATTTTACGAACACCATCCTCAGAGACTAGCCTTCATTCTTACATGCGTATCTCTCTACCACGATTTCTCCTCAAGAACGCAAGAGGCAAATAATCCAATTTAATGCGTCTCCTTTTCTGTTTTATTGATCAGAGAAGCGGCCATTACAATTTTACAGCACTCACGAAAGAATAATTGGCCCTGATGAGTGTCACGTTTATACGGGCTCTTTCTAGAGCCATTTGAAACGGCAATATCAGTGCGGGCACTTGAGTGCAGCAGAGCTGTCTCCCGCTTTTGGTTGTGCGCATCGGTGGTTTTGTTACTACTATAGCTGAAAGAAGAAAAAGAAAACAAGTTGCGGCTCTTACCCTCTTGGTAGAAGAAAGGCTTGTTAAGTGAACCAATTTTTATCCTTATTTCCTATCTGCTCATCTATTTTGATGACTTTGACCTTAAAAAATGTACAACTAGCGCGAATAGAGCCTAACGAACTTTTTGAATCACTCGGTGTTTCTTCAGTGGCTCGTTCTAAATTTGTTTGCCTTTTTCTTGACACCCATCACTTAGCCCCTACAGTTCGCCTCCAGCCTTTCCCTTATTCCTCTGAATCCTATGCATTTCTCTGTCTTTGATTAACGCACACGTCCCATCACAGAGTGCAATGAAAAGCACCCGAACGTCCTTTGGATTACTACAAAATGGACAAAATCGCGCAGGAACTGATACAAGTTCAGGGGAAGCCTACTGAGAGCAAGAAAATAAAATCTACACAAGCTTTCTAGTTACATTCTATCTTTTCACAAATATAAAAAAATCTAGACAAAAGAGAAAAGTTAAATGACGTTAAAAGTGAACCAAATAAATTCTGATCAGACTAGAGCACGAGCAAGTGCTGCTCGCCGCGAGCCGGAAAATGAGCCGGCTATTGGGCGCCGTGCCGTAATTAGAAAAATAAAGTAGTTTTCTGGTAATTACACCGCCCATGCTTCTCTCCACTGTCCATTTTGATAGAGTCTTGTAGCCTTGAACGGTTGGCGAAAAAAAAAATGAAAGGAGGAAGCAAGGCCCTCTTAAAAAGGCTGCAATTTCAGAAAAGTCGGAAGGACCTATTTAAGAACCCGAAATGTGGTGGGGAAACATCTTTTCTGGAAAGAATATTAACCCATAGACGACATGTGATGCTACATGTTCCTTACTCACGTTCATTAGGTTTTAGAAAATTCATCACTGAATTTAATATAAGTGTCTTGAACACCACACCAAACTAGCAAATTTTGTCAATGCTCAAATTTACGCGGCCACTTCAATACGGTTTGATGACTGCAAACAACATCCTTACGACGTAGAATACCTGGGGCCGCATTTTACAAGCATGCTTTTGAAATAAAAATTCATCTCCTTTTTTTTATTTCGGGTGCTGTCAGCGTGATGGCAGCATCACAGCAAAACAGCAAGAAGTCAGTCACTGAAACCCCAAAATGGGCAGTCCCTACGGCTAACATAACCATCGCTACTCGTCACTCCCACCGGTTGACCACTATCGGCTGCAATATAGAGGCCATGGCATGGTCCAGGCGCCAATGAGGCAATGACTTAGTTCCCACGGATACTTGAAATCCTCAGCCACTGCATAGTCTGTCGACTGGATGTCACTGGATGAGAGGAAACGGTACGAGAAGACTGGATTAATGCGGAAATAGAATATGTTCAATGCATCGTTATGAAATATTGACCTTAGGTTTACCTCAGGTTCCTGCTTGCCCATAGCCACAAGGAGTTGCGATGAGCAAGGCTTTTGCCGCATAACATCTGGATGCTTTGAAAAAAATTCAATTTGCCCGCGGACGCTCTTTCTTTGACAACACTACATTTATGTCTTAAGCAGTGTTACAGTGTGCATTTTAAAATATTATTATGCACTCGGTACGTAACGGGGATATTTATTTACAGTGTGTCAACTGAGAGTTCCTAAGGCACACCAGCTTCCGCTTTCTCTCTCACTCTTCAGCTTCTTCCGCCTTTTCATGATGCCTCAATGCATCTGACACTTCCCCCTTCGCATACGAAGCCCCCAAGAGCCGGCATGTTAGGTTGGGTGTCACTCTCAATGGCACATGATATCACACAGTTCACGTCATCCAGTCACTCCAGAACAACGAAGGGCACGCTATAGTGTCACAGGAGCTTATGGCATAAGCCACGCTTGCGTACCGGCGTCCGCAGCAACACTAAATCACCGGAGAGATAGCAAACGTGCGGGCGTCGGTTGTAGTAACGGTCATTGGAGCGTTCTTGTGAGGCCATTGTGAAAAAGAGACCAATCAAAAAAGGACAAGGACAAAAAGAAGAGACGTACACCACGACGGCTGGTGTACACCCCCAGTCGTCGTAGTGTACGTCTCTCCTCTTCGTCCTTGTCTTTTTTTGACTGATATCTTTTTCACAATGTACCAACTGGCCCAGATTTTCAATCATTTGTGAGTCCAGTGTGCTTAGGCGGCCAATGCGGCGAGCTTCTTAAGCTATGTAGCGGTGACAAAAGGCTTTGTTTGAAGAGAGAAAGGGAGAATAGTATCGAAACAGCTGCGGGGAACTCGAGAATAAAGGAGGTAAAACGGACTGTAGCCAGTCGTCTCATGCTGCGCAGTGCTATGCGCGTATGTAATGAAAGGCAGGATGTCATCGTAGTTCTTATGATTATAATCGACGCGCATCGTAACATGGGGGTCAGAGCGCGGTCGGTGCAGTCAACAAGCCCACACGTTTGGGGGTGGTATGGCGTTGAATGGCGGTAATTGCAGGTACTCAGACGAAGAAGTTAATCAAAAACATCAGCTATAAATTGATGTCCGCGGTCACTGATGGGAACGCAAGGAGAGCCATGTCGCAGGACGAAAAATCACTGAAGAAACAGGGGCACTTCGGAAGCAGTGGCTGAGGGTATAGCGGCTGTTCCTGAATACCGAGTGAGGGCGTGAACACATACTACTATCCATCAGTTACAGCTCGAAGACCGAGGGAAAGGACCCAAGAGAGCAATGCCCACCTGCTCAAAGGGCGCGGTCGGAGGTGCGATAGGATGTAGCGGTCCCGTTGAAATCGTTCCTGTGTGTGGTGAAACTCTCCGAGAGACACCTAAGTGGCCACCTTTGGCGTTGTCCTGCATGATTTCAAGAACAGTATTGTGGAGATTTTCCGGCACTACGAGATGAAAATGCGCAACTCCGGGGGTAAAATTCTTCTTGTAAAGCATGCCGGCACGAACGCAGAAACATGCATCTGGTTAAGCATGAGCGTCGGCGAAGAGTGGTCTCAAAGTCTGATCGTTTCGTTTCCTTTTTCAGTCACGAACGAACATTTGAAGATCAGGATATTTTGCTGAGATAGGCACCATGCAATTATCAAAGTTGTCACCGTCACTGCCAGTTGACAAATCCGGCAAGCGCAAAAGACAGCCTGCGCCGGCGTGATGATGGCCCCTTTTGTATGCTATAGTGAAGTTAAGTTCTTGTAGCCGCAAAGCTTATCGGGCAAGTCGGCAGCAAGGGTTCCGGAGAATTACAAGCCAACAAAGCGAATGATGGTCAGTGACGACAGCAAATACATTTCGATATAGGTAGGAATGAAATCGTTGCACCGCGAAAACGCTGCTATGCGCTCCCGTTCAATAATGGTGTATTTGCGTTCCGACTTGCTCAACGAACAACTTTGCAAAGCGAGGCCTTTGAGTGGGATGAGCACAGTGCAAACGCCCACGCCGCTGACATTGCTGTGAAAACTTAGATGGGGGCAGAAATGGCGTAGAATAGGTGCTGATGTCAGAAGGAATCAAAGATGGCGGAAAGCAGAATCACAGTCGGCAGTCCAGTTGAACGGTGTATCCTTGCGTAAAAGGCATGTGAGCGAGCAGGCGACGTAGGAAAATGTGGGCACAAAGCGCCGAACATAGAAATATAATCCTAAAAAGGTCTCAAGTTCCTTCACTGATTTCGGTGCTATGAAGCTCGCTACAGCCTCAATCTTCTGAGGGTCCGGCCGAACACCATCCTTATCGACCAAGTGACCAAGCACAATAGTCTGGCGTTCGCCAAAGTGGCATTCCTTAGAGTTGAGGATGAGGCCTGTTTTTGCAATGCAGGTGACTATTATGCTCGTGAAAGGTCTTACCGAGTATCTAAACGTCATTCAAATAGCACAACCAAAATTTTCATATTTGTCCACCCAGAATGGTGTCCATGAATTGTTCAAACGTGGCAGGCGCATTGCATAATCCAAAGGGCATAACGTTAAACTCATAAAAACAATCGGGTCTCAACAATGCCGTCTTTTTTTTTGTCACTCGGGTGCATTTGTATCTGCCAGTACCCTGATCTCAAGTACACCGAGAAAAAGTGTGACGCTGAGCGAAGACAGTCGATTGTATTATCAATAGGTAGTCGCTGATACACATCTTTTTTTATTGCGGCATTAAGTCGACGATAGTTCACACAGAAGCGCAATATATATCTATTTTTGACGAGCCGAGCCGCAATTTCTTTCCGAAGTAGCCGATTACTGCGTGCTCATTGCCTTCAACCTTCGTCATGACGTGTTTTCTTATTTGTTACAATGTGGAGACGGAAACCAAGCACTAGTTCGCTCCTCCCCGAACTTGTTCCGCGTTCTTTTCATCTTCCAACCACAAGTAGCATGTACGTACCAGCAATGTTGGAGTAAATACAGACGAACAACCACCCAAGGACTTTGAGATTCCTGGATGACGCCACGTTGGAGCATGTCGGGAACTTTTTCGTCGGTAAGCTGGCGTTCGCTCGGTGACACATGGTAGGGCTTCTGTCTGACTGGGACGAAAGGTTCATGCACTATCAATCGAATGAATGAGAGATGTGGGAATCGGTGGCGGACGATGCCTGGCGATGTCGAAAACGGAAACAAACTTGGAAAACAGGTCAATCAAAATTCGGTGCTCGTTCGTTGGCAAAGTTGTGTTTTTCATTGCCTGAATTCAAGACGCAGCACGAGGGTGTGTTTTCTCTTCAAAAGCACGATTACTTAGTGCCTCAGTCGAATTCGGCACACCGTTCTCGAAATAGGCGAGGGTCATGCAAAGGGGTAACAAGTCTGGGTCGTCTGACTAGTTTGCAGTCTACTTCAAGGTGTGGCCTCTGCTCACTAAAACTATGCAACGGGGCACCAAGACAGTTCTTTGCGCAGTTAAGAGTTGTAGATTCTACTACGGCGTCAAAATCCTCGCTCAAATTTGCACATTTGCAGAATTTGCAGAAGGCATAAAAAAAATCCTGTCTATATTTGTTTGGCAAGCATGCAAAGTGCTTGATATGTAGTTCTTTGTGGATATTCAGGAAAATACACGTCCCATGTTAGGGTACCCCTAACGAATTCTGTTTTATATTGTTTGGCATTAAATATGAGGCGGAAGAACAAACTGGGGAGGTACGCAAGGCATCAGTGACACAGTCTTAGTGGCGGCCATCCTTGCTTCTTTCGGTTTACCTTTCACCTATGAGCTGCACTGCCATTGATGACAGTGAACAGTTAAATAGGCCACTGCTCTCTTCACCTTCGCCGCGTTGGTTATTCATTTTTCCTTAGATGCTGTTTGGTGTTAGTCGCACCTTTGATTCCGCATGTTTTCCAAACAACGTTGATTTATACCTAGTTGTCCACCTCTAACGATAGCAAATAGTAGCAATATGTACCTTCACCTACAAATACACCCTTCTCCAGCTTCCGCTGTGAAAACGCGTGCGTGCCTATTTACCGCAGCTTAATAATAGCCGTCTTTGTTTGCTGATGAGCCCCTACCGCTGCAAAAGTTGCTGCTGGTATAGTGCGATAGCAGAATAGTTTCAGCGCACCTAAGCATCGCTTTTTTTATACATCTCTTGGTTCTTTCAGACACCGCCTATAAATGCCAATAAAGTAAGATATTCTCCCAACAGATACCGATCCGAAAACTACCACACCGCTGTTCTAAATACTCCACTTCTGTCTCCTACCAAAAAAAGCTCGAGCAACCTGCAGACGCCACATTGACCTGACGACCTGTTTTGAGCCAGAAGTAAAGAAACGAAGAAAAATCCGCCTATATAAACATGTGTAGTCTTGCCCCGCTCAGCAGCGTACGTGACCAGCATTCGAAGCAGCATTTATATTCGGTTTTCTTTTTTTTTTCTTCAAGGAAATGCTTCACACATCCGTGCCTTGCAGGAACTGATGTTTAGAGGTAGGAGTTCCGCCGTTTCCGACTACCGACCATGCAAATAGTTTCCTGTTTAAAGAAACAACGCGATTCCAAATTACGTGCTTATTTTCAGCTCAATTATAGTCGTTGGTATTATACACCTTTGTAACACCATTTCTCAATGCTTTATTGGAAGAGCTCTCAGATTCATGTTTGCAAATGAAAGCGGCAAGAACGAAGGCTTCATGTCGTTTTGTGTGAAAAATAGCTATATGGATGTCCTAACTAATCAGTTTTTAGCATTATGAAGCTAATTTCTGGCACTACGACTGTAAAAGTGTATGGAAAGAGTACGCAAAGTACAAAACAATTATAAATAAAGAGAAAACATAAATAATGGTTGAACTGTATACTGTCGCTCTTTCGCTATAAATACATGTATAATTTAAATTTCAGGTGACAGGCAAAAAGCTGAAAAGCAGTCTATGCAGGCCTACCACTATTCATCATGGTCCAGGATTTTGAAGCTTTTCAAATCAAATACCCTTATCTTCATGTCATAGCTCCCGTTTAAAAAAAAAAAAAAAAAACTGGCACGGCATTTGGGTATTACAGCTCTTTATTCTGGCCTGCTAGGACATGGCTCACAGTCCGATGATAAGCCGTTGTTTGTGTAAGGCAGCTAGGCCCACAAAAAGAAATGAGATAAATGTGGGCAGCTGCGATGAGCCTCGGTTTCAAACCCGCAGCAGTGGGAGGAGGGGAGCTTTGTCGGACACCACGCGTAGGGCTACGCTATCGGCGCAACCGATCCCTACTCTCTGTTTCGCTGCGCGCTCGCATCTTGACAGTTGCACCGAATGAGAAGCCGCGTTTCACTGGATCCAAACGCAGCTGCGGCCGTGCGGATGAACCATCGTGTACGTTTTTCGTCTGGAAAATATATCGGAATGTGACAAAACAAGTTGGATCGCCAAATATCCAAGCAGCATCACGCAAATCAGATTGAATCAGGTAAATAACGCCAGCGCGAGATAAAACACGATTTCCAAAGCCAGAACGTCTCTAATTTGTTTTTTTTTTTTTTCTAGACACTGGCGCCAGAAAAATAATTAGCCACGTGATGAGTCTTGACATACAGTATGCTAAATAGATATTGTAATATGTTAAGTCTAAAGGAGAAAGAATATTTTTATATCGTGAAGGCCGAACTAAATGCATATTGAAAGAGATTTAGAACCTGTAGATTCGCTTCCAATAATGATTTCCCTGTTGTAAAACATTTACTCTGGGGAGTGCATAAATAAAACTACAATTATTGGCGGACATTTTCAGCCTAGTTATTTGACCACTCACGGCGCCCACTGGGATTTTTCAAGGGCGACCCATTGTGACGCCGCTTCCTGTTCTGTTGTGACAGCACTTTTGGTCTGGTGACTCAACAGTCATTACCGGTTGCAGAGTTAATACATGCTACTTAGCTACACCGGTTCACCAGTTATATGCACAGCCATCACCTCGAACACCAGAAAAATAATTAGCCACGTGATGAGTCTTGACATACAGCATGCTTGTCATGACCATGCATCAAATGCCAGGCTTATATTCATACGTGCACACCCCTCGCGCACGCCACACACACACACACACACACACACACACACACACACACACACACACACACACACACACACACACACACACACACACACACACACACACACACACACACACACACACACACACACACACACACACACACACACACACACACACACACACACACACACACACACACACACACACACACACACACACACACACACACACACACACACACACACACACACACACACACACACACACACACACACACACACACACACACACACACACACACACACACACACACACACACACACACACACACACACACACACACACACACACACACACACACACACACACACACACACACACACACACACACACACACACACACACACACACACACACACACACACACACACACACACACACACACACACACACACACACACACACACACACACACACACACACACACACACACACACACACACACACACACACACACACACACACACACACACACACACACACACACACACACACACACACACACACACACACACACACACACACACACACACACACACACACACACACACACACACACACACACACACACACACACACACACACACACACACACACACACACACACACACACACACACACACACACACACACACACACACACACACACACACACACACACACACACACACACACACACACACACACACACACACACACACACACACACACACACACACACACACACACACACACACACACACACACACACACACACACACACACACACGCACGCACACACACATATATATATATATATATTCATGCTATCGTTTCGGCTGCAAGGTGTTTCCTATTTAAACCACCTTTTTTTTCTTCGAAATAATGTGCCGAATCACTCAGAAAGCTTTGCGCGTGTTCACTCATACCGCAAGCATCATTCCAGGTCACCAGCGTCGTTATATGGGCCTGTGTCGTGCACGCGGTACACATTTTGTCCGTCAGATTAAGCGCTCTTTACACAGGCACTTCAGTACCTCGAAAATGCAAGAACGATCAATTGTTTCCATGTTGAACGGTTTGTTTTAGAACAGTATATTCGGGGCTATATGAAACCTCCAAAGCTCCGAAACTTTATAATATGTAGCAGACGTATCCGTCACACCTCTGAGAACCATCAGTGGATTCAATAAAAACTTAGTTTCTGTGATATACTGCTGAAAAACAGCTTTGAACGAGAGTAAAAAACTGGGCAAGTTGGTAAGTATTCATCTTGTTGTGGCACCACAGGGACGAGGACAGATACGGAGAAAGACAGACCAAGCGCTCACTATCAACTGTCAAAATTTATTGGGACATGTAATATATATAAAAAACCCAAAAGAATACACAAAAAAACAAAAGTCAATACATGCGCACTCCGGTCCATGGTTACAAGGCTCGTATCTGTCCTCGTCCCTGTGGTGCCACAACAAGATGAAAAACAGATGTTTAGTGAGATTCTGCATTCAGCGCCAGAGCTTTTACGCTTAAACGAATCGCGCTGATGTGTGAAAGAGAAGTGCGATTCTTTGGTGTGTGGGCCCTGGTTCACGAAGCGTCTCTCAAACATTCGTCTTTCCGAACTTTTATTTTGCTTCAAGCTCTTAACAAATTCGTGATGTCACTAGATCACGAGAAGCAGTCAGATGTGTCATGAGTTTTGGCTGGGGAAGTAGTGTATGTTCACTTCCGCTCTTTGTTCCTTTCTTCACTAACCTCGTTCACGCTAACCTGAGAGTCGGCGCTCTCCAAATCAGCCCTGACCACTGCCCAAAAACAAAGTGTATGCGAAAGCAGGTGGTGCCTTGTCTGAATCGAAACACCTGGCCGCATTAACAATTTATTCATTCCAGGTTTATCCAGATTAACTGTAAACCGACTGCTTTTGAATCTCAACGCGTTTTATATCTCTAAAGGCGGCATCTTGTAGGGGTAGTTGGAGGAAGTTCTTGCAACGTACACACACAAATAAATTTGGAAAATTCTCAGACACACAATTTCTGACCGTAATTTTTTATTTGTTCATTATCACGATAACAATCCGTATATCCGCTCGTCTTCTCTCGGCAGGTTTCTAGTTGTTCGCTATTAATTTTCAAAAATGAGTCCGTATGGTTTTCAATTTAGGTCTTTGTTTTTGCTAGCGCAGGATAATTTTGAGGCGACTATTTTTATTTTTATTTTTTTAGTAGGGGAACCTTAAGCGTGTTCTATCAATATGCTCGCAAATGTGACAGTTTCTTTACAGCTACATGCAAAAACAATTTCTAACAATATTTGTGTTGCTTCCAACGGAGTTCATTCATATTGCGCAGTAGTCTCAAAATTAGAAGGTGTCGGCGAATCCTAGACTAGAAGACGATTTTTCCCTGCTTGATGCAGCGACCACAAAATCTTCTGTTGCATCGAATTTACCAAACCTGCATGCATGGTACTTCGCTTTCAAGTGGCAAACCTCGAGCTCAAAAAGGGAAGTGCTTTCTTATGATAGACGGACATATTTTTTCTTTACATTTTTACTCTCTGGGCCTTCAAGTCAAACCTTAATCTGATGGGCGCCATTTTTTTTAAATGCAGAAGGATAAGGTCTCATCTGCGAGCTGGTAAGCAGATCGTGGTTTCTTTTTCTTTATCTTTTTGTCTTGTTTATAGACGACGCTCCAATTTGGAGCAAACGACTGTCAGATCTCGGGTGAAATCCTTGAGGCGCTCCTTATAAGGATTTCATACCTACCGTTGTGATACTCTACAGCAGAGATAGCTGTGCACACGCTGGGAATAAACTCAGAAAATAAGGCTCACTGCTATCATCCAGAGGACACACACCTTAGGTATTAAAGGCGCTATGTGAGAACCTAGCACCATCGTTTTTTGGAACTACTACTTTGAGACGTTATAAGGAGGGCGGTTTTCAAAGCACAATGTTCTACCAGTATTTGTGAAGCATAAATGACGCGGCATGGAATGCTCAAAGAACAACTTAGATGTTCGACCTTTAGAAACACAAAACGTTTAAGCCGAAAGTAAGAATCTGTCTTGCGGCCAAAGATCTAAATATCGATACTACGCTGGTCAAAAACCTTTGAATAAAACAAAAAGTACCCACTAAAAAAACCGATCCGGGAACACCCACTCCCCGAGTGGAATTTCTCGGTTCCCTGTTCCGTCCAAAAAAAAAACGGAGGTTTGTATCCGTTTCCTCATAATGAGGCCGAGCAAGTGTGTGGCGATAAACGCAGTTTAGATAAAGTGCCCGGCACCGGACGCTGGCCATATCGCTAGCGGACACAGGGTAGAATTTGTCCCTAGGGCTATATCGAGAACATCGGGGTTGTGTAAGCTCACATATAATAACGGATAATTTGTGTACCGCTGTCGCCACAAGCGTTATATTTTTGTTGTGAAGATAGCGCGCCAGATATATTACGCTACTACTTCAGGCTTTATCTATCTGGCTCGTGTTAATTTCGCCCAAATAAATGTCTATACTCCTAATGAACCTTCTTCCAAAGCCTGTTGTACAGGACGTATCCTGTTAACCATGTCCGTTAATACAGACAGCACTGGCCTAGCGAGCCGAGCTTGGAGGAAGGCGAAGTGGTAATTTTAATGAGAGTTGAAATTTCACTGACCGCTGCACAGAGGGCTCGTATGCAAGGCAGGTCCGTGCGAAAAGAAGCAAAGACAAAACAAAAGGGAGGGGGGGGGGGGGGCGGGGGGGAGCGGTGATGAGGTAGAATGGTTTATTTTCTTACACACCTTCGTGTTGAAACATCCCGCTAGACGAGTAGAAGCACACTCCACCCGTACAATGAAAGAAGAGACAGCAATTATTTTTTTTAATTGGATGCGTGCCAGCTAGGTTTTTTAATGACGAACAATTAGCAAGCTGTAAAATCTGAAGGGTTAATGGGGCAGCGAATATATATAAAAAGAAAAAAAAAACAGTTGAGAGAGGAAGCTTTTGATATAGTCACTAATGTGCACTGATGCCACTTGGTGCGGCACAGAGAAGAGGTACAGCGCGAAACAGGCAGGACAGTCTGCCTCTCAATGGAGTTTGGCGCTCTGACGTTGCAAGCCTAGGTTATTAGCTCACTACCCTGAAGGAGGGCAAATAGTTGGGCATGTTGGTAAATGCTCATAATGTAAACCAAAGCGTAAAAAAGTCGAGCACACTAAAAGAAGAGACCACACAGGACAAGCTTTTCCTGTGTGGTCTCTTCTTTTAGCGTGCTCGTCTTTTTTGCGCTTTGGTTTATATTATAGGTCACTGCCGTCGATCTCCTTGGAAAGTGCTTGAACACTGTATTCGCGCTAGAATCTTCTGCAACGTATCGCAACATGCAACTGTTAACATGCGATTTTTGTTTACAATTGATGTTCACATTCCAAATAAGGGTCCGCGAGCTTTTTAGCGATTACAGTGTTTCTAAATTATTATTCTTTACTGGCCCCCCCTCCAGCGGCTTAGAGGTTACGAAGCTCGGCTGCCGAGGCCGAGGGAGCGATTCAATTTCTTCCGCGACGACCACTTTCGAAGGAGGCGAAACTCAAGGCGACCGCGTTCTGCCCTCCCCACCCCCCCCCCCCCCCCTCCCGCCCCCTTCCTACAGCGTTTCCTATAACCGATGATACTTAGGCACGTTAAGCACCATGTACAGTACTCTACCACGGTGTCTAATTTTTTTTTTCGTTTGCTTTATCCTGCTGAAGAACACCTGGTCTTGCCGGAAACCATAGTAGGGGCTCTGGTTCAGCGTAAATCCCCTGGGATTCTTTACCACGCTCATATTGCATACCAAATTGACATTTGTTTTCGTTTGCTTTATTCTGCTGAAGAACCCCTGGTTTTGCCGAAAACCATGGTAGGGGGCTCTGGTTCAGCGTAAATCTCCTAGGATTCTTTACCACGCTCATATTGCGTACCAAATTTACATCTTTTTCGTTTGCTTTATCCTGCTGAAGAACACCTGGTTTTGCCGGAAACCATGGTAGGGAGCTCTGGTTCAGCGTAAATCCCCTGGGATTCTTTACCACGCTCATATTGTGCGTGTGTGCTCATTACGGCTGCCTGATCGAGTTTATTCTGTACTGGACCATCTACTAGCCCCGTGGCTATCGGCCCAAATATTCTTTATGTATTTCGTTGCATACAAATAAAGATCAATTTGATTGATTGATTGATTGATTGATTGATTGATTGATTGATTGATTGATTGATTGATTGATTGATTGATTGATTCTTATATTTTGTCTCAGTCGCAATTCGGCAGCCGTAGACACGATTCCATCCCTCGATTTTGAGATCAATGGTAGAAGGATAAGGAGCTGAGTTACTGAAGCAGGCCAGCAGATTATTCGGTTTGGTTTGGTTTGTGGGGTTTAACGTCCCAAAGCGACTCAGGCCATAAGAGACGCCGTAGTGGAGATCTTCAGAAATTTCGACCGCCTGGGTTTCTTTAACGTGCACTGACATCGCACAGCACACGGGCAGCTTGCTTTTCGCCGGCATTGAAAAGCGGCCGCCGAGGCCAGGATTCGATCCCGCATCCTTGGGAACAGTAGTAGAGCGATTATTCGTCCAGAATGTATATGGAATGAAGACCGCTATAAAAGCGAAAGGAATTGTTACGTAGCACTGGCTGTTTTGGATGTCCGCGTAGTGGTTCGGAAGACATTCACCTGATTTGAAGATGATGCAGAGCTGTCAGTGTAAAAAAACGTCCTTCAGGGCGTCGGTGGCTAAGGAACGTAAAGGTCGAACGTGCAAGTTGCTTCTCGGGACGTAAAGAATGAACCTATTTAATGAATAGAATTTTTACGCCTTTCTAAGTTGCAGAAAAGCACCGAACTAACGAGCCACTAGGCTAAAGCTTCAAATTTCGAACTGCGAAAATTAATAAGGCATAATGACAAGGCACTCATTGTCGGATACTCTTACATAGGAGCGTCTTCAAGTAGGAGCTAGCGAGCGTCTCCCCCCCCCCCCCCCCCCCCATATATATATACATGCAAGATAAAAAAAGAACTTCAAATTCTAGAATGTTTATGTTTTCACTTGCTTATACAGCGAACCACATTTTCAAAGAAAGGACTGCGCGTGCTTTTGCTGCCTGCGCTCTGGGAATGTATTTCGTTTATTCCTGCTTGTGAGCACTTTTCTGTGTCTTGCTTCTAATGTGTCAGACCTTGTTTTCTTCCGGCAGATAAAACATTTTTCTGCTGCGCGACGCGCCGAGACCGAAAGAACTCTTGCTTGTATAATTCAACTCTACTCTTGGTAGTCGTTTTCAACAATTCCTACTCTTCGTCCCGTCTCCGCATTCACTTCGATTGGATATTTTTGCACGTCAAACTCTGTCCGCACAAGCGTGCAATAAATGAACAGGGACTGTAGTGAGCGGTCAAAAAGAAACAGCAATACAGCGACAGTGCTGCATGCGGGACGTTAATGCAAAAAGCATGTGAAAAAACCCGGGGGTTAAGCAGAATTGGCGCCTTTGAACATTCCGTTCTTTCAGCACCTGTTTCGCAGCCCTGTCCTTTTTGTGCAAAGCAAAGGAATAGATTCACAGAGGTGTCTTATCTCATTATTGTTCAGGTTACATGCCGAACGACAAGCGAAAACTCTCTAGACGGCAGGTTTTCTGCTTTTGATATTAATGTAACACGTCTTGTAGTTTACATTCAGAATGTAAGGATTCAGAACAGAGTCTTATATATCTAACTGTGGCTTGACGCACGCGCTCAGCCTTGTGAGGCAAGTTTATATTCCAAACCGTAATGGACGACATATGCCTTTTAATATTAGCTGATATACTTTACAGGTTCGCGCCAAATTATGAAGGAGTGCATGTCAAGAATTCATCTCTAAAATAATATATCTGCGCCTGGATAAAACGCTGATATATATTTGAATTAGCAAGTTAATTACACCAACCAAGGATATAGTAAGCATGCGAACATATGAATATCTCTTGGTTACCTTCAGAAAGAAGTTCAGTGGTCACATCAAAAACACGCACAAGCTTCGCATTCAAAATAAATGGCCGTTTTTTTTTTTTTTTTTTTACGATACGAAAACTAATTATATATACTGCGGGACGGCTTGTGCAGAGCAAAGGCTTTGGAGAGGATACCAAATTTCCCATCCGAAACATACACTTCTCTACGTTTAAACTCAAGCGCTTAAAACCAGCTCGTGACAAATGAAACTCTTTACTCATGCAAAAATTTGCTGCAGATGAAAAAATTATAGCCACCGTTTTCGTTCATTCCAAGCACGACAACTACATTTTCCCACCCAGTGATTTATTTTGGCGTACGAATGAACAATTCAGGTGTTAGAACGAGCTACTTGTATATGTAACGAACGAATTACATTACGTGTCCTTTTTCTGCATAGTGAGCAGGAAGATTGTGCTGTCAGGGTCGTGCCTTTTCACAATAATCTGAAAAAAAAAAAAAAAAGCCTTGCTGCGTCGTCTCAGGTAATTGATGACACACTAAAACGCTTGTTCATAAGCGGCTGAAGAGGTGGCTGGCGCTAGGTATTACCTGAGCTGCAAATGGGGAGCCCTGGGATTCTGTGTCAAAAAGAGTTTTTTTTTTTTTTTAATTGAAAAACATTGTTTACCAACGTTAGGAAAGTGATACAACGCAACAGAAGTATGGCACTGAAGCAAACATAGGTACAACACAGACAAAAAGAAACCACAATTGAAATCGCTCCGGTAATCTTACAAAGAAACTTCCAGGCAAATCGAATTTTTAAAAAAAGCAACAAAATATACATGTTACCATTAAATGCAGCATCATCGCGGAACACAACAATTCTAAAATATCTTCCAGTCAGCTATTTTATATTAAAGAAAAACTTGCATTAGTGGCTCAACCTATAAGATAAGACAAACGGGCTGTTACTATGAATAAGCTTTTACCACCAAGCAGTAATACAACGCGTTTTCGCGCATGAATCGATCACATTGCCAATTTAAGACGAACCAGCAACATTCTTACAGCACGGAAAACCAACGCATTGGACAGCAAGGAAGCAGACCACAAAGACGAACACATTCTCGAACTAGCTAAAAGGAATAACCTCCCCATACTCAAAGATTTAAAGGCGTCAGTACCAGGAAAGATGTTTCCTTCAAGTGAATCAAGCACTCAAGCAAGCATGAATAAGAGCTATTAGGAAGTCTCTTTTATTGATCACGAGTACGTCAATACCGCCAAGTCTGAAGTTAACCATCGACACTACACCTTTCGATTATGAAGAATAAACAAAACCACGGGAATCCCTTACTGCACCTAAGTTGTCTAAGGAATCACATACGCTTAATTCAGCAGCAGCAACGCAAGAAACGGCAAAATCATTATAAAACACAGCAGTGAGAGAAATAATTACAAGAGTACATTAAACACAAACAAAACAATTTCAATCAATCCATAGAGGACTAAAGGCCTAGAATTTCAGAAGGTATAAGCATGGGCCCCGCGCTGTAATTACTAATTTTACCAAGAAGGGAAATGAGAAATAACAAATATTTGCAAAGCACAATACTACAGGGAAGATCGTCATCTCTATCTTTCACCGTGTGCTCTTAAGGGAAGAAGCTGTTTGGGAGTCTGTGCGGTAGAAGGGATAATAGGCGTCCTTGATAATTCATTCATTATTCGGGAAACAGCAATGGCATTTGGCACTTGGTATGCCAACCTCAATATTCCAGAGACCTTGATGCACTTTTTTTTTTGAGTCTGGGAAGAAAGAGGGGGAGGGGGGGGGTGCAGACATAAGAGCAAAGTAATACTCGGGACTCAGTTATATGGTACTGAGCTCTGGCTGTATTTGAAAGACAACAAGTATAACAAATTTCGTGCCGCTGAAAGCAAAACAAAAATGAAAGTACAATTTTCTAATAGCCAGGGATATTCCGCAGTTTAAGAGAAAAAAAATAAGGGAACTATTAAGGTCCGCCGCTAAAGGTATGAAGAGATTACGGATAACGCTTATGAACGATGTTTTTTTTTTTACTGCTTCGTTTTAATTTTATTTCTTTTTATTTGATAATTTTATACGCCTATACTTAGCATCACCAAACACGGACTATTCATTCTTAGAATTTTAAAGCCTTTGAAAGCATTTCTATTTTTTTTTCAATGTTTTGTTTCACTAATTGATCAGTTACAAACCCTGAGTTTTCTTAATTAGCATTGTCAGTCATCGGCTTCTCATTCTGAGCGTTTTGACAACCTTAAACCCCAATTTTCCTGTTTTTCAATGATTTAAAATATTTGATTATTTGCTCTGAATTTTATAATTACCATCATCAATTAAGCATTGGCTTTTCATTGTTTACCACCTTTTAAGCACCCATTTTCCAGTTTTTTTATTGTTAGTCCATCAGTTAATAAATTAATCATATTTCGTTATCTCCTGATCACCTATCATACACCAATCAATCATCAGTCACTGAAACCACAAGTTACCATGACACATTATTTTTGTTGTTGTTTTTTGCGCAGCCCCCGATTATTTCCGCCACGCGGCGCCGACAGCAGTATACTGCTGCTCCTACAACGACTATTACTACGTGAACGGCTCTTCGACGAAGCGAGCTGTATTTGTTATCGCCTAATACTGGTAGACCTAAGGCTATTCAGCCTGGTGACTAGGCTTCGAACAGACAGCGGCGGCCACATTTCGATGCGGGCGAAATTTTTGGCTCCGTGTATTGGAGATATCAGCGTGAGTGAAATTATTTCAAGGTTCAAATTACCCAGAGCCCGTCCCTATAGCGTCAATACAGCCTGACTATCTTTGGGACGTTAAACTTCATAAACTTGGTCCTCGCGCGAAGCGAGGACCAAGAGACACGCCTGAGGCGGCAGTTTGTTTGTTGTTGCGACTGTAGGAAAAAGGAAAAGAAAATGCACGGGCCTGCTACTGGCTCTGCAGCTGAGCCACCTCCGTTGCCTCGTGCGGACAGGAGAGAGAAGGTAGAGAAAAAAGAAAAAGAAGAGGTAGAGAAAGACGCTCGTCGCAACAGCCGTCGTCCATCACCTAAGCGGTGGCGGGTGCAATGACGGCCTACAAGAGATAAAAATGCGGTGGCAGGCTAGCCCCCACTGCAAACGGCAGTGTTCTACCAGTCCCAGCCCCGTAAGGTCAGGAGCAGCTACCTCCGCTGAGGCGGCAGGTGTCATGCCGCCGCCTCGTTTAAAGCACTAAAGCACAAGGAAGAAAACTGAACGTCAGTTGAAGGATCGCTATAGGGAAAAATAAAATGCAGGCAGATATGCTGTACGCAAGCCTTTGTAGTGCTGTAGTATAATAATAATAATAATAATAATAATAATAATAATAATAATAATAATAATAATAATAATAATAATAATAATAATAATAATAATAATAATAATAATAATAATAATAATAATAATAATAATAATAATAATAATAATAATAATAATAATAATAATAATAATATAATTGGTTCACAGGAAAGGAAAGGCGCAGTATCTGTCACACTTGCTCTGTGGACACCTGACCCGTGCTGTAAAGAAAGAAAAGTGGGAGAGAAAGTGGAAAGAGGGGAAGAGACGCCGTAGTAGAGGGTGATGCCAGACTGCCGAGCGTAATTGACGGAGCATAGCCGCCGGGATGAGGCCTATGGAAGAGTTCAGTCAACGGAAACCAACAGAAGAGGATCTGACTCGGCTGAACATACATGACCACAACAAGGTCAGCCAGGGAAACGTACCTCTCGCTACGTATATTACTACGTAAACGTTTACGTACCTATCGCTACGTAACATGGTAGTGGCTTAGCTGAGCTAGCCACCCTAACCTAAGCCACTGCCATCTTTTTCGCCTGCGGTAGTCAGTCGGCACACCTGACGGCGTACGTTTCAGCGAGCCAAGCGAGCTCACTGCAACTATCACCAACACAGCCTTCTGCTGGAACTGTGCTGTCGAAAGTCCCGGCAACAGCTGATTTCATTCACTCAAACCACGGATGAGAGCAGCACAATCGTAGCGCGCTTATGCGCTAGTTACGCGATAGTCTGTATTTCGAGGGTTTTCAGTGAAGCTCGTAAAAAATTCAGGCGAGGCTTTCTTTATGGCAAATAAATGGAATGGAATGGGGGTTTCTGAAAGTACTCTGCAACTTTGCTTGCAATTTATTTTTATTGCATAAAGTCAACATTTTGTAATTTAGGAGAAAATTATCTTCATTGCCAATTAGGCAATTCCAAAAGAAAAATTTCTAGGGGACATTTTGGACCTCTAAAGTACGTTGAAGCGAACGCGTCTGTTGCTCGGTGGTGCGAAGCCCTCAATTACGGCACCTCTTTCTCTCTTTTTCCACTCACACTTTCCTTCTTTTCCTTACAACTCGGTTAATCTGCGCCTTTTATTTCCTGTAAACCAATTTGAAACACTGCTGATGCCTGTTATACTGCATCTGCTTCTATATGCTGTGTGGTTGATTAGTTGGTTGCGCAACTTTTATTTCAGTCGGAAATGGGCGTCCTCTTCCCCGCCCCCATCACGCATGCTGGGGAAGACGGGGAGTTGTGCGCCCACGGATTAGAGGCTGGCAGGTAGCCCTTGGCTTGTTGCGGCCTCTTCCGCCAAAAGGATAGTGCGGTGCTGGATCGCAGGGTCCGCACTTCGCAGCAGTGTACCCCAGGCTTCTCTACATGTTATATTTAGTCCCATCCCTGGGGATTGTGGGCACTCCTAAATTATGCGGTCGAGGGTCCCTCTCGCCCCACATTATTTGTACAGATCATTGTCCCTAAGGTCTGGTAGCGCGTGAAACGCCCAGACCGGGTTCATGAAGGTATTAGCTTGTAGCGTCCTCCACGCGACAGCTTCTCTATTATTTAGGCTAATTTCTGGCGGGGGTACCAGTCTACATGCAAATTTATAATGGTCGATGATTTCCCCGTAATTTTGCAGACGCTCGTCGTATGCCCAGTGTTCGGGGGGCTCGACGACTACCCGGCAGTAGAGAGCTCGGGCTAGAGACGGCGGCGTGAGTAGGTGTCCAAATTAACTGAATTTTTCTATTCAGCGTTCATTAGGTGAGGATTGGATATTACGCCACTTGTAAGCACCTGGCCACATGACTTAGTGTGCACGAAGTCTATTCTGGATAATCGCCGGTTATCGGGGTCAAAAATCGGGGACTTCTTTTACCTTCATTTGATTTGCCATTCTATTAAGCGATTTAGGTGAAGTGTGTCTGGTGGGTTGCTTTATTTTAGTTATTTATTTATTTTGCTAATCTGATTTTCGATTTCCGCAAAGAGTGATGGCAGTAGTAATGGCACGAACCTAATATGTGTTGTATATTGGGTTACATTAAACTGGCCCTGCCAATGAACACGAGGCGTTCCTCTGTACGAGTGCAGTAGAGCGGCGAAGGGGAAAAGTGAAATGGTCGAAAGCTCGCAGAAGCTCACGTGGTCGGGATCGCATAACGCACAGGTGCGTCGTTGATGAAGAAAGAGAGTGACGCCCGTTGACGCAATCGATCATGGACAAAATATCATTGATTAGGTTCCGAGTGGCTTGCGGTCAACCTAGGGATGAAGAGTTGAAGGCAGTCATCAGATGAAGAGAGGAAGAGGCTCCGCGACGTGATGGGATGTGACACCGCATGGGTGGCGCTCGCCCTTCGGCAGATACACATAGTTTCCGGACACCGGACACCTGTCGCGGGCTATCCAGTCGTGTCAGCTGTGTGTCTGGCAGTTATTTCTGTATTTTCACCTTCTCGAAAATTTTTAATAAAGCGGTACAGTAGCCGCAAGTGGGATTAGAGCCTGTAGCACCGCGGACAGACAGCTCCGCTTGCTGCTTCTTTAGACAATTCGCCAGCCTCTAGCGCTGCGCACGCCGGCAGCATTAGTTCACAAATGGGCACAAAATGAGGCAAACATTCGTAGCGAGCGCCCTAGTTTAGGCGCTGGTGGAATGACGGCGCCACGAGGCAGCGCGCTCAAGTAATCGGATCCCGTATGCTAACGGATTCCCGTTCGTATCGATGGCTGTGACCATCCGTCAGTTGTATGCACGTGAACAGCCTATCAGGCGCACATATATTCCTCCTCAATAACATGCGTGTCTCCCTTATAAAATGCACGTCCAGTTTAATTTGACCGTGTGTAGAGTATTCATAGTGTCTACATCGAAATTAAAAAATAGCACTTTATGAGCTTGTGCATTAGGATGCCATGGAGTTCTCTACTGACATGCGTCAACATGAAGCCAATTGATTACAGGTGAATTGAGAATGAATTTAATACAAATCAATAGTAAGCCACTGGCCTCAATGAAAACTGAGTATCATTTAAGTTTTAGCCAACCGGAAACCAATTGCTAATTATTGAATCAGCTCCCTCAAGTATGCACACGGAATAGTAATGCTTTAGGTTGATGTAGTCTTTGTCGTTGTCAGAATGGAAGTGCTGGCGGCAAATGGTAATCAGACTACAACATCGAAAATATAGCCTTTCAGTGGTTTCATTTATTTATAATTTTATTGATAATACATTCTGTTGCCCAGCCGTTGTGTACTTGCGAAAAGCTGAAGACGTTTACCTCTTTCCTGGAAAAGGTACGACAACCTTGTTGTTGACAAGACATGGACTAAAGTCTTTAGCTTATATTTTATCTGCTTTTCCTGTTTTGAGCTATACTTGAACTAAATTTTTGTATCTACAAGTATCTCACCGTTCATTTCAATTAGGCAAAATGGTCAAATTTATTATCCGCACGTGGCACCTACATCTGCTCTATGTCGCCTGCAACATATCTAGGCAGACTGGTCCCATCGCCTAGTATGGACGCCTCCAGCATGTAGTGCGCACTTGGCGCGGGGAAACCAATCTTCACTTTCCAGAGGCTGATGTCAAAATTGCACTGGATGGTGATTTGCATTCACTAATACAACTTACAAGTCGTGCTTCGTATAATCGTTGCGAAAGGAGGTCGGCGTCCATTAACCATTACAGACAGCCTTTAACGTGACGGCGTGAGGGGTCCCATGGCAAAACCTTTCGACGTCTGGTGTGGCGGTAAATCCTGTTTAGTCGAGCAGGTCGTGCCGTCATTGTCATATGACGACTGAAATTATATAAATAAAGAGGTAACAAAATTATGATAGTCAAGCTGGAATTTCAGATTCGACTCTTGGATCACGAGTCAGAATAGTCGCCCCTGCACTTCCGCAATTTGTCTTATTGCCTGACAGAACAAATACATATACAGTGAAAGGGGAAAGTGACGTCACAACCCCGCACTGCCTGATCACAATAAAGCTCTCTGAATGCCAGCAAATCAAAAACCAGGCAAAGCAATTCGGGTTGGTCAGGTTAAACGCCGCAAATCCCTCGCACGTATAGGAATGAAAGCTTTAAAAGCTTTAGTGAACGTTTGCATAAGAACCAATGAGTGATATACTTGTCTTCCACAAATTACACCGTTAACACCCGGCTGATCTTTAACCGGAAGGTGTCAAATTCTGAAGCTTTCTGAAGGACATTCCGTAGAAAATAGCGTCCCAATGTTCTAGAAAAGCGCCTCCTCTTGTTTTAAACTTTTTTGAAAATATGCCATTGGCGAGCAGAGGACGACAGTGCCCTCCGTGCAGAGTCATGCTTTTACTGAGATAGTGTTTGTGGTAGGTTCAAACAGTGTATTTTATAGAACTATTCACCCGCATTTCATGTGAAGCGTATATAAAACTCGATCCGTCGGTAGGAAAACCGTCACCTTCGCCGTAACCTAAAATTGAGAAAAACAATGTCGACGAAAGTACGCAGCTGATCTGGCATCCAGATTGTGACGCAACAGTTTTTTGTGCGGCCCTCTTAGTGACGTCATACCATTTCGCTTCCGATTTAGTATCCATCAGCTAATCAAGTTGAAGGCTAGTTTGCGATGCAGATTCGAACCGACGAAATAGCACCAAAGATAAATATAGATGCCCACCAAAAATTGAGACAGGTACTGTGTCTTGCTCTCTTCAAAAGCAACTTAAACAACAAATACATATAACAGAAATTCCTGAATAAAAACAAGGTGTTAAGCACGCTACCGCGTCTATTCGTAAGACGAGGCTTGAGTGTCCACCCTAATATTTCTTTGTACCATCCACTAACTGTACGTCAACTTGTACGTAGCAACTGGCATAAAAACACCAATCAAGGCAATGCACAATTTCTTTACTTCGCACACTAATACATTTTTTTTTAAAGAAACTGACTTTACAGAACTGAGGTTATAACCTCCCGCAAACAACTTTGCAAGGCTCTGGTTGAAGCGCTAATGCAGTAAACAAAGAAATGAATGAAAAAATTATTTAGGTGCCATTTGTATCTCTCCGCGCGCAAAAACTCAATACGAAAGAAAATTTTGCAAACGAAACGTCACAGAGGCCACGACCTCCACTGCATGCCGACAAGAAAAGGTTGGTGCGGCAGCCTCGCCTCCCAGCCTGAGCCCTCAACAAAGAGAGCGAAAATCAGATGCACCTTTCGTACATTCACAAAAACATTGACAGCATTTGTAGCGTGTTCCGTAATTGGCCCTTAAAATGACATTCATTTTACATCACTCAGGCACGTTCCTTCTCTGTGGTTGAAAGGAAGGCCTTGTGTGCGAATGTGACTCGTCATGTCTGCCCCGTTTCCCAAGATTTGGGCCATGCACCAGCGTAATTAGTGTAAGGTGTTGTGAAAGACACGGTAAGTATTAGCAAGCTGTAGAGACTACACACTCCTGAATAATATTATGTACCTCTTTCCTGAGGTTAAGGGAGGTGTTCGCTATTCTTCGACTCACATCTGGAAATTTCGCTTAAAAATGGCTTGTTATGATTTATGAACACGAGAAAACCTGCATCCCTTCAGTTGGTTGTAGAGCCATATTTCAAACAAACGTTGCTGTGCTCTGGGCGTAGCAGGAGATTACACCTGTAGACAATTATAAAAGTATTCCGCAGCCGATTAATATAGTCAACCATATAGCATAAAAATACGCGCCTTTTGGTGCTGGTGGTGGCCAATGTGTGTACATTTTAATTCTAGTTGCTCAATACGGATGCGTTAGAGGCAGTCGAAGCCCTTTCGTTAGTTGTTCCCGTGTCGCCGTCGGTTGAATCGGATGAACAGCGGTGCTCTAGCGACAGAATCGGCTGGTGAGCTCATTGAATGCCAAAGTCGACTTCGGGAGACCCGGAACAATACCGTGCAGCGACGTCGCTACAGAAGGATACAACTTCAAAGAAGCAGTTATTAACTATGGGAAGTGGTCCGCGGTGCGTGTATTACTCCGCTGAACTGTAACTAAAATCAATTTTCGGTATTTGGCTGCACAAAACAAGCCGGAGGCATCCAAATTCATGAGCTTTTGATGTGGTCTCATGGTTAGGTTTTTATTTAGATAACCAGAAAAGATTTAACACGAACTGTTCTTCGTGACGGATGAATAGTGCGCGACGGTTACTGCAGACTTGAGTTGCGTCCAACTAAGCTTTCACTGTTGTCGTTCCAAAGTTCGATTGCCATTAAGTATCGAGCTTGCAGTGGATTTCGATAGGAGTCAAAAACATTTTAATTTGTGTTTGTAGCAGTATGACAGTGCCATTTAAACTCTTGCTGCATTCAATACTCAGCCATGGGTTCCCTTGCATAAGCATGAATTCCATGACAAGCTTTATTCACCCAGAGAAGATGGCGTCCTAACCACATTCTCTGCAAGAATGCTTTGAAGATTGGATGCCAGCTCCTAAGCAGACAGAGCGCTTTGTGAAAATTGCGAGCATCCAAATTCATCGTCTCGCTAGCGTCGGTCAGCACTGAGTGCGGCGGCTCTACGCAGCTCACAAAGAATCACTGCCGTTCGATCAGCCCACTTAGTGTGCGGTGAGCGAATTCAGATCGACAAAGCCCCCCCAGATGCACACAAACAAAGACCTCGTCGACTCGGACAGCAGTTATTCGTTGGCAGCGGAGGAACGGCCCAATCTGACACGTATGACGTTTGTTTGTTGCTTTGCGAAGATGACCTCGGCGCGCAAGGATATGCCAGCGGCCGAGAGTCTATTATACCGTTTACGAATGACCGCGCAAGACAGAGCCAACTGAAGTGCAAGAGCAAAGCTGGAGCATCCAAACTTGCACGCTTGGATGCACCGTCGACGAATAAAAGGATGGCTTTGTTAAGCTCATATTTCTATTTTAACACTCATAATTATCTAACTAGTACACTGCTTGTCCACGTACCTTTAATATCTGCAATTCACCCTGGCCAATCCCCCGCCGTGGGTCATTCTCATCATCATCTCTGCAGGGCTTAAAGTGGCCGACGCTAAAAATCACGGGATGCCAGTGTCCTTATTCGAGCAGGTGCTTTCGTGTCTGCGCGTGTTCGCAAAAAAAAAAAAGACATAAATAAAACAAACAAACGGAAGCAATGACACTGTCTTCTGACAAAACCCTAAAGAAAGGAGACAAGAACGCCTGGTGTTACGAGCACGCGACGATGCGTAACACCTACCCTGGGAGAACCTGTCCTTACGGTGTGATAATGAGAGTACTTGCATTAATGTATATGTGTTTTCTCTTGCACCAATTTACACTGCGAATTCTTTAATGAACCAGAATTTTCTGTCGCACAATGAAATGTGGAAACGGTAAGTTTTTCGCACATTTTTGTCAAACAAAGCTCTGAGGTCAGCAGTAGTAGCAACTGTTTCCTGCGAAGTAAAACTGAATAAGCAAACTATAAAAAAAAAGTTGACAATACTCTCAAGGAGAAAAAAAAAATGTTTGTGAACTCGGCGAAGATATATAACCCATTTTATGACTTTTTAGGAGTCGAAATAAAGCTGGAGTAGAACTTTCTTTCATATTCCGGATTTGAAGAAACCCGTAAACTATAGACACTGCCCATATAGATTAGTTTTAATTTGGTTTGGTTTGCTTTGGTTTATGGGGTATAATGTCCCAAAGCGACTCAGGCTATGAGAGACGCCGTAGTGAAGAACTCCGGAAGTTTAAACTACATGGGGTTCTATATATTGGTTTGGTTTGTAGAGTTTAACGTCCCAAAGCGACTCAGGCTATGAGAGACGCCGAAGTGGAGGACTCCAGAAATTTCGACCACCCGGGGTTCTTTAACGTGCACTGACATCGCACAGCACACGGGCGCCTTGCTTTTCGCCTCCATATATATATATATATATATATATATATATATATATATATATATATATATATATATATATATATATATATATATATATATATATATATATATATATATATATATATATATATATATATATATATAATAGCTTTTCGTTGGACTATTCAATATTTGAGATAGGCCAAGGAAAGTTATATACAGCGGCCAGACCCCTTGCGTACCACAGGCCATTTTTTTCCTGACATAATTCACTAGTTAATTACGTTAATTTCTTTAATTTCCTTAATATTAACTTTAGACAAGAAACGTGATTTGCAAAGTTGGAGAGCACCTTCAGAAACCCCTATTTCATGTGTTTGCTATAAAGAAACTTTCATATGTACCTTTTGTCCGAGTTCTAAAGAAAACCTGTGAATTACAAAAACAACCCCGTGACTAACGCATTCGCGCGCCATAATTGCCTTGTTCTAAACTGCTTGAGAGAACACAATAGCTGCGGCCGGGGCTTGCATCGGCAGGCCAATATGTCTGCGGTCGTTTCATCGCCCGCAGGAGCCAGTCAGCGCATATGACAGTGCAAGTTGCAGCGATCGGGGCAAGCTGGCTGAGCGGGCTGCAACCATCGCAAGCTTATCACACTAATGTTGGAACTGGGCCTTCTAGACAAGGCCGCAGGTGATTTGGTTCACTCAATCCACTGTTGAGAGCTGGGCAATCGTGGCGCGTGAATGCGCGAGTCACGTGATTGTTTTAATAATTGGTGCGCTTTCTTTGGAAATGGAGCTCGGAAAAAAAGATACACGTAAGGGATTCTTTATCACAAATAAATGGAATGGGGGTTCCTCAAGGTGCTCCCCAACTTTGTAAAACACATCTATTGTCTAACGTAAACACTAAGCAAATTGAAAAAATAACCTAATCAACTAAATAATTATTTACTAAACCAAAAGCTGCTTGTGGTGTGCAACAAATTTTCCTAGCCTATCTCAAACATTTAATTTTTGTAACCATTGGCTCAAGCGCCGTAGAGAAGGACGCCGGAATTTCGACCACGTGCACTGACATCGCACAGCACACGGACGCCGCCGTCGAAAGGCAGCCGCCAGTGGTCGGGATTGAACTCGGGTACGCCGGCACAGCATCTTAACCACTGCGGCCGCGACGGGGCACTGCCTGCCTCTCCGTTCAGTTTAGGTTATGGGGAACGCAACACGCCGCATACTTTTGGGTGGACACCACGGAATAGTGGACACCCACTCCTAATTAGGCAAATGTCACCTCAAGGTTTAATTTAGTGTCACGCGAAAACCGGCTCCACCTAAGGAGGTGCTGAAGGGTGGCAGTTCCTGACCCTACGGGGCTGGGACGGTAGGTCAACGCCGCTTGCGGCGGGGGCTAGCCAGCCACCGAATTTTATCTGTTTAGGCCGTTACTGCACCCGCCACTGTTTTGGTGGTGGACGACGGCTATTGTTGCGGCGCGCGTCTTTCTCTCCCTCTTCTTCATCCTTTCTTCTCTATTTTCTCTTCTGTCCGCACGAGGCAGCAGAGATGGCTCAGCTACAGAGCCAGTAGCAGGCCCGTGCATTTTTTTTTCCTTCTTCCTACAGCCACAACAACAACAACCTAAAATAGTGAACATTTCGGTCTAATTGTAAATTGTAAGCTTTCGCGTCAATAATTCTAAGGCAGGCGGGCAATATCATAACGCGCTTTAATGACCATATTGACAGAAATGGTGTAAGGTTTTATCTAGCAAATGTTTGGTTGTTGAGATGGACGTGCCCTCACAATAAACGACAGCCGTACGAAAGCAGTCAAAATTTTTCAAAAATACCGTCAACATTTATGACAAGCCCGCTCCCAGAGAATGTAAAATTTTGAGGTATCACTACCGAAAAAGTTAAGTGGTCAATAACCTCATTTATGTGTTCTCGTTAAAGAGGTAATTTGCTTCTGGTTGGTACTAAATTCGCACAAATCTCATAGAAACATAATTCAACGCGTGAGAAATATATGACACTCCATATTATTTGTAAATGTTTAGTATCAGAAAACAGGCTGTAACGTAACATGAACTATCACTTTCTCACTTCGGTTGTATTTGCGGGCCGTGAAAAGTTATGCAAAACTGCACATGTCTAAGTAATAGTTTTATTTCAGCCATCGCAAGATTATCAAGCACAGCTTGGCTGCATCGGCTCTATTCCTGTAAGACCTCGAAGCAGAAGAAAGAAATCATATATTTATATACTAGATGTTCTTGAGAAACGTTCTTTTACTGAAAAATGCACAACACTTTTACCTTATAACTGTAGAGAAAGACCCTTTGACACCCGCTAGCTTTATTCTTCTGGCGGCGCAAAGTGACTTGTTCTCTCGCTAGACGTTCTTTCTCGAGTTGATGCATTCTATGTAGCGTTAGAGCAGAAGTCGCAGAACGTGCATTTGTGCCCGCTCGTCTGTGCTTGTATCAGACAAACCGGCCCCCCAGAGAGAGAGAGAGAGAGAGAGAGAGAAGAAACCTTTATTTAGCCGGATAGTTATATAGGGCCGAGTTACATTGCTTTACTGGATGGCCAGCAGGTCCCCCAGAAATTAAGCGACACAATAAACTGACCATAATCCCCATCCGAAAAAGAAGTGCATAACTGCGCCAAAGATACGACTAAATATTTTTGTGTGTCATATCGTCATATGTTTTGTAGTTCCGGTGTACGTTTTATGCGACAGCATATATAATAGCTCTTTCGGTCCAAACGTCTGGTTGTATAATCCAGTTTTGGGTCGGGGTTTGACGGAAGTGTTCAGAAAATAGTAGGAAAAATGGAGGTCTGTAAATGAGGCCGCGTACTTTCCCTTATGGCGCGTTCAGGTGTTCGGCAGAATTGTGACAGATGCGGTGTCTGAGCTTCAATATAAACGAATTAAAAACTATACACAGACGTCCGCCGAGAAGTCAGACAGATACTGCGCCTTGCTTTACCTGCATGAAAGACCCAGGCGGTCGAAATTGTCCGCAGCCCTCCACTACCAGCTCCCCTTTCTTTCTTTCCACTTCCACCTTCCTCCCTTCTCTTACAGCGCGGTCCAGATGTCCACAGAGAAAATGTGACAGATACTGGGCCTTTCCCTTCATTTGAACCGATTATTATAATATTACCCAGCCGTGGTGGAGCAGTGGTTAAGGCATTCGACTATTATGCCGGAGTACCTGGGTTCGAACCCGACTCTCGGCGGCTGCGTTTCGACGGAGGCAAAACGAAGAGGCGTCCGTGTACTGTGCGATATCAATACACGTTAAATATCTACAGGTGCTCGAACTTCATAGCCTTTCACTAGGCCACCTTTAGCTCTCTTTCCACTTTCACTCTCACCTTTTTGTCATACCTTACGGCGTGGTCAAGTGTCCATAAAAATAAATGCGACAAAAACTGCGCCTTTCCCTTCCTGTAAATCAATTATTAATATTGCACTTGCATCTACTGAAAAGTGAGAAAGATACCGAGCCTTGCTTTAACTAGAAGCCCGCATAAACACCCGCCCTGGTAGCCCTGTGTTAAAGACAACCGACTACCATGCCGGAGTACCCGGATTCGAACACGACCGCCAGCTGCTGCATTTCGATGAAGACAAGCTGAGGTTGATAAAACATTATGCAGAATGAGGGTGGAAGATTGAGGCAAGTTAGCTAGCTTGCCACAGGTCATGGAGACATTTGGCCACGTCGGCCTATTCGATGGCCTTGGACTCAATACCCGGGTCATCGCGGTCCCTCAGCTTATCCTTAGCTTCTTCTAAAGGATCAGGCAAAATTCTAATTGAGAAATTTGGTCTTTGCACGCCCAGATCATATGGTCAAAGTTGTCTTTCTCGCCTCATAAGCGGCAGAAGGAATTCATATCCTTATTAATGAATTCTGATATGTACTGTGGGTGGAGGAGGGTCCCCGTCTCTAGCTGTCTCTATATGACTTGCTGCTGTTTGGTCAGTGTTTTGTGATGAGAGTGTTCGTATTTTGCTTTGTAATGTTCAGTGTTCGTGGAATATTATGATTGGCTCACCGAAGGGTTCCGGTTCCTGACTTTGCGCCACCGCTCGGCCGACTAATTCTCGAGTGTGTTGGCGGGCAGACTCACTTTCCAGTTTCCCCGCATCAGCTTTGGTTGATATTTGTTTTATAGCTCTCAAGAACATGCGGCGGGATGAGAAACCCTACCCGTAGCAACGTTGCTGATCGCCAACTTGGAGTCACTTATTATGGTAGTGGCATTACTAAAGGCCATGGCCGCGGCGATGGAAGCCTCCTCCGCGATCTGCGGTTTAGATGTGGAAACCATCTCCGCCATTACCAGTCTGACTGGGTTAATGCTGGGATTTGTTACCCCGCATATAAATTACTTACTATATTACGGTCCTCTGCGTCCTCTGCGTCCTCTGCGGAGTCGAGGTAGAGGACATCCTGCAGCCGGTTCAGGGTTTTTTGCAGGCTCTTAGCACGTTTCTCATCGGCCTTGATGGGCGTGAAAGGGACGAAACGGAGAGGCATCCGTGTACTGCGCGATGTCAGTGCATGTCAAAGATCTCTAGTTCCTCCAGATTACTCTGAAGCAATCTACTAGGGCAACTCTTCCCGCTTTAACTCATACTTTCCTCTCTTTTCTTACAGTGGAGTTCCGGTGCCCACGGAAAATGTGTAACAGATAAAGTGCCTTTCCTATTCTACTAAAAATTTTAATTAATTTTCCGCTAAACGTAAAAACAATGGCAGTGGGTTAGCTCGGCTATGCCAGGATATACATACCGAGAGGTACGTTTCCCTAGCCTAGCTTGTTGGGGTCACTGTTATGCCAAACTGGTCGTTATGCCAGTTCAATACACTCTGGATTTGAACGAAGGGAATGCGAGGAGAAATCAAACGTTCGGCCACATTGTTCAGAACTGACAAACCAGGCGGCAAGGGTGGATACCGTTACCTATGGCGCACACTGCAGAGTGGCATTTTCCGCTTGACTAGAAAGCCATTGCATGTTCCACGAGTACTCGCCACAGAGTCATCCAACCATTCTGAAAATGCCAAACGCAGTTTCATAGATTGGATTACTCATCGGTGTCAAGTCCTTTTGGTGCCATAGTCTCTCGTACACACTGCACATGTGTCCAAACGGATTCTTCACAAAGTCTGCTTCAAACATCCGGGTCGCAGATGCACTTTCGGAAAATTGAATGGTGTGGTCAGCCACACGACGGTCCTTTACATCCTCTTCTGTTGATTCCCTTTGACTTAGGTCTTCCATAAGCCTATGATGGCTATCCTGGTTATCTTGGCGGCTATGTTTCGTATATTAAGCTCAGCAGTCTGGCATCCCCGTCTGACAAGCCGTTCACCTCTCTGTTCGGGAGCATCCGCTACTCTCTTCGCCTTCTAAAGCTCATCCTGTGTTAGCTAAGTAGCCGAGTGCCAGCTGACAACCTCGGGATCGGAAGAGTGAATGTTGTCTTGTCTATGCCCCCGTTTAGCAGCGGCTGGATTCTCCTTTTCTGCATAAATGTCAAAACGTAGTGATACAGCCGCCTATTTCATCTCCCCCTTCTATACAAAGTGCTGTCTGTGCAAGCGAAGCGCGGTTCGCATGATAGAGTGGCGTACTGCGAGGCGGTAAAGAAGCGCGCGGTGTACTTGCTTGCTTCTCTCCGGTAGCCATGTTAACGGCGCATGCGCATAACTGACCTCTCCCGGCCACCGCGAAATGCTCGACAGGTAGCCCAGTGTAGCTGTCGCTACACAACAGCGGAATAAAAAGACAGATTTACAGCCGCTCTCGGGTTCGATCTTTAGGCAAAGCTTGTGTGTCCCCCTGTTTTGTAGTCTATATGTTCTGCAATACTTTTCGGTGCCAGTACACAAAATTCTGGTGTTAGCACAAACAAAATTACAAAATTTTATGTACGAGTCATAGCGGGAAGGGAGGGAGGTAAAGGAAGGAACGTTCGCAGCACACATCGGAGATCAAAGAATTAATAAATCGAAACCGATATAAGAAGGGAGTTTTTACAGACGCACCTCCTGACGAAGAGGACTGGTTTCGGAATACAAGGATTTTCAATAATCTGAGCCTGATTAATCGCTTTGCACTATACGCATGCACCCTTGAAGCGAATCACCTCCATGGCGTGATTTGCAGAAGGTACTCTTCAATGTGTAACCATGCATTCAGAAGTTAGGAATTGAAAAAATTTTATGATTTTGGTGTTTTAAATCTTTTTTTACGGCAACTGGTACCGTCTTCGCCAAAAGTAATCAGGTTGCAAGGTTTACTTTTCAGCTGTGTAATGGAGCCTTAAGGTACCCTTAAAGGCCGAGATGGTCCTAAAATATAAGTATGAAGGGTGTTATTACTAATGAACTGATTTAAGGTTTTACAGGTGCCATGAAGACGCCTTTAGAAGGCCGAGAAAGAAACCGCCCAGCCCGGTTACTTTTGGCAAAGACGGTACATTCGAAACAGGGCATGAAAATATTCAGAAAATAAAGAAGCCAAAATGGTTTTATAATATTGTAGCCCGCAGGAAAATTAACATTTTTCATGTAAACGGTGGTGTAATCTATTTTCAGCAAGGAATGACCGTGGTGCTGCATTTTTCGAATGTCGTTCTCTTTTTTTCTTTTTGAAATTTGAAATGCAGTAAACCCATACAAGTAACACGATAGCAATGCTATTGATACGCGCCTTCCTTGACTTTCAAATGAGCGTCACAAAACCGAATGTCCTTCATAATAGAGCACGCGAAGTTACGCTCAACCTCTTTTTATATTTCAGAGTGCTTATATTAATAATTTGAAAGCTAAGAACAAACATAATCATTAACACATAGACTGTGGATACTAAGTTGCCCCGCTTCCATCTGTAACAAAACCAGTGTCTTGCACTATCCTATCTTTATAGGGCTCAACCTTTTCGAAGAGCTGCGGTTAGAAAAAAAATAAAGTAAATTCTCAGCACTCGCCGCGACAATATGCTAGTAAACTAAACATAGCGTGTGTGGCTTGGAGGTCCGGTTCCAGAATACAGATTGGTTCGTTCCGCTAATGGCGGAAATCAGAGCGATCTCGTTCGTTTTTGACGAGCCTGAATCCCCGATGCCCGATGCGCGGCTTGTTCCCGGAACTCATTTCCGCCACAGCGTCCAAGCAGCAGCTTTCTTACGAAGAGGAGCGTGTAAAATTTACAAGAGTGTCATCCCTTTTTAGCGAAGGGAAAAAGATACACCAGAACCAAACAATGTTGCAGGGTGACCCTTCTGTAATGAGTTGCTTGGGATTCTTTTGCTGTCATCGTAAAAGTAAAACGCCGAAAGCGTGCTAAAAAAAAAAATCTCTTTTTTTTTTTTTTTTTGGTAGGCAAGGGGCGACAGAAATGCCTGGGAAGAGCGGTTGGTGAATAGAAATTTGCCGAGCTTCCTTATGAAACAGACTCGTATTTTTCTTAAGAGTGTCGAAATTTGTAACACTACCGAAAACACAGCCCGCTTCTGAGAAATTCGCTCTTAGAAAAGACCGGAATGTAGGAACTATCTTCGATAAAAGCAGTGGAATATCTATGGGAAAATGATCATACAAACACGGTACACTGTCACACTGTTGCACTGCCTGATTTAGTAATAATGGTCGTAATTACATAATGCATAGTTTATAAGCACACACAAAAAAAAAAAACAGAACAAGTACTCTTAAAAAGCTCCGTATAAAACAAGCATCAGACTAAAATACAGCGAACTCTAAAGTCATTAAGTCAACAGAAAGTAATTGATGCTTAAATATGAATGAAAACAGCATTACAGCACTGCTGATAAAGGAAGTAGAACAATAAATAGCACGTACACACGTGTGAATAGTTCGATGGTCGATCCTCAAAATAGGTATGGTATAGGACGGCGTAAAATCCATAACAAGGAAGCAGAGCCTACGCGATAAAAAATGCACTGCAGTGAACAGAAAAGGCCGGACATTACTTGTAAGATCTCGACCCGTCACTAGACACAAAGTGTAAACCTTATTTATTAAATGCAGCCTACAGAAGAGGCTTCGAATGAAGACTGCAGCATAACATCTTTAGAACACTCAAATAGATGGCCCAGCCTCTTGACGCGGGCTGAACGAGGCAGGTCTAGTGGTTATTGTGTCTGTGCTTACTTATTCACGACTGAAATCGTGTTTCCGTTTCTCTGATAGTATCCGCACTACAGAAAGTGGATTTTAAAAAGTAGCCAATGTTACTAGTTTCCCACTTGGTGTCTACTCGAACCCTACATCTAGAAAAGGACTCTACTTTGGACCGATATGGGGCCACAATAGTAGAGTGGAAGTTTGCTCATCTTGTTGTTTTTTTCCCCTTCTGTACAAGGTCGCGTAGCTCTTCAGGAAGTAACTGCTTCATATCGTCGATTTGCAGGAGATTCACGTTTTCACTTGCGCTGGGGGCTGAACTGCATGTTTAGTTTTGAAATTGGACAGTGGCGACTCCCTTTATTGAAAATTTTGCGGCCATCATGTTAGGAAGCATTTGTTTCATTACACCATTGTCGATAATGGCAGTAAATTGATGCTTGGTCAAATATGTTTAGTGTGCTTTGACGTTCGCACAAAGTTGGAGCGTATGCGTTCCATGGGAAACCCATGTCTTGAAATTTTAAGCTTTTCTGTCTCAAATATGCAAATTAATTTGCCTACGTGATACTTTTCTGGGCGCTGAAGTGATTAGTTTGTTTTCCGATAACTTTGGAATGACATCTGAACATTTTCTCGAATTAGAGTAAACGTGAGAGAAAGAAATGGTGCTATGAACTTGCAACAGCTAGAGGTAAATTTGAGTAGTGCATGTACAGCGCGACACAAAATTGAAGACAATCATGTCTTCGAAACAACTTTTTCTAAACAAGTTTGATAACGCACCATGTTAGTAATTCAAATGAAAATAACTTCAAATATATAAGTGAAATGCGAAGCCGAATTAGTGGCCAATATTTAGGTGATGCCAGTACATACAGTTTATAATGTTTGCATTAGACACTCCACCGATGTTAGCGAGGGAACTTGATACTTTTGCATTCAAAGAACCAACAGGTGCACAACAGTAATTGTGTTTTCGAATTGTGCAGCTATGGGAACACTGAAGGTAATAAATACTCTACCACCAGGTTTTGTGATTCGTATGCGCGTCCGTGAAGAAGAATGTACTTCTATGAGGCACTGTGGAAAATTTTCATGCGGGTGCACTACCCAATGCCCATTATCGACGATCCTATGCAATATGGGTTTGAAAAAGGACGGCCTTACAATCCGTAACCATATTAACATGTCGTTCTCGTACAACATGTCGTTCTCGTAATTGAATTTGTACGAATCTATTCAGAATATCCACCAACTGTGAATGCGCTTCGCGAAAACGAAATCACAGTATTTTTTTTTTTTTGAGTTGATAAAATGCAGTGCTGCCTGTCCGGATCACACCACGTTGTAGATAAAAGGGCAAGGAGCGGCAAATACAAAATTATAATCAGGTCTGCGGCTACACACCTTGCTGAAACTTATCGCTGTTAAATTAGAATAATGATCAATTCCAATCAGTTTAAATCGCTGAGTCTCATTTCTTGTTCTCAGCTCGAGGAGACTTCAGCTGCGACACTTGCATTGCAGGCCGCCTTTCCGAGTTTCTATAGGGAATCAGTATCTATTAAACCATACCTAAAATCACATCAAGTAATTTCTCCTTCAAGACACATAAACACTCAGGGCCATACAATTGACAGTTTTAAAGACACAATTACTCAGCCCGGATTTAGGATGCATTACTGGCCTACATGTAACGGATAAATTTAACGTTCCGTCTTCTGCAGCTATCACAGAGTTCTGAAGCTCTTATTTTGCAGCTGAACTTCGCCTCTACGCATTTTTTAAAGTTCCAACTTATATTCTTATTTTTTTCCTGAAATGCTTACACAGTTTATAAATATGTGGATATACCATTCCAACTGTCTGTATTAGATACGCCAATAAAAATTCCAACAATGTTGTGGACATTTTTTTGTTCAATGTCTGCATCAAGTCCTTTGTTTTTTACTCCCATTTATAGTTCGGCTTATATCGCATGATGTATCCCAGAGTAAAGTTGCTGTATGACTTCGCGCTTCTGTTTATTACACTCGCTTAAACTGCACTTTTGTTTTCTAGGATCGCAGATCTCTTCTGAATGCTTACAGCATGCCCCAGCGAAAGAATATACTGCCAAATACCGTTAAATAATCCTTCATTTACAAACAACTCTAACTCCAATTATCGCTGCTGGGTGGTTAGTCCCAAAGGGTAGTTTGATGCCGTGAGCGAGACAATAATAATAATCAATCAATCAATCAATCAATCAATCAATCAATCTTTATTTAATGTGCGCAGGAACAACCATGTGGTCTTTGTGCTGCAGCACAAAAAAAAAATGAAAAAGCACAAACATGTTTACACACACAGAGAGAACACAAAAAAAAGAAATAAATAATACATGAAATGAAACTGAGACGAAAAGTATCACGGAAATTAAGCAAACAATGAGTATCATCACTTATATACACAGTGAGAGAATTTTTTAGCACACCAGGAAATAAAGAAAAAAAAAAGAACGGTAGGTAGAAGAGAAAAAAAAAAAACAGATGACTGACATTGATTATAGTAATATAGAAATATACATAAAATAAACAACCATTCCAGGCGCAACAAGTGCATGGTACTTAAAACACAGGCTAGAAATACAGAATAATACAATAAAGAAGTAAAATTGAACAAGGGACAGTAAGATTCGAATATAAAGTTTAAAGTTGAAATATAAGCAAGAAGCGGATAAAAAGTAGTTCAAGATACAGACAGCATTGAACAGGAGAAAAAGCAAAAAGTGAAGTAAATACAATTTAAGGCTAGAAAGTGGGAGTTATATGTGATAAAGTACTATTTAGAATACAACGCTACGAACATCCAATGTAAATGAACAGAGCGAGTTTTGGAAGATGTCAAGGTGAGGACAAAAAGAGTTAAATAACCACTGCATCCTGTCCAGAGGGGAGTGGGAATGAAGAGGAGAAACCTGAAATGGTCTGAATTCCCTCATGCTCTTTCGCGGAACGCGCAGTAGGATGTACTCTAAGAGCTGAGGGCACATAATATGGCCATGAAGGAGTTTGTACAGAAATATGATATCAAGTCTGATACGACGGCAGTGAAGGGAAGGAAGATTCAGTTGGGCGCTCCTGGTGGAGCGAGAGGGGGAAGTTGCGAAAGGAAAACGATAATGAAATATCCGTAAAAATTTTTTTTGTACTCTGTCAACCTTGTCCAAGTTCGATTTGCAAGTGCCATTCCAAACAACCGACGCATACTCCAAGACCGGGAGGCATATGGACAGGTACAGTTTTAGGAACGGAAGTGGAGTATGGAACTCTCTCGAAAGTCTGCAAACGAATCCGAGTGTGCGCATAGCCCGCTGAGCAATGCGTTTAGTGTGAGAGGAGAAGCTGAGGGTGCGGTCAAAAAGTACACCAAGGTCATTAATTTCATCAACCCTATCCAACAGCACAGAATTGACAGAATAATAGTAGAGAAAGCTATGTGTTTTACGAGTAAAGGACACAACCCTAGTTTTGGAAGAATTGAGGGTAAGTCGATTCATCGCACACCAATCAGAAAAAGCAGATATGTCCGATTGCAACAACACGCAATCTTGAAAAGAATGTATTACCTTGAATATTTTTATATCATCAGCATAAAGAAGAAACGAGGAGTTCTTTATCGCCGAGGAAACATCATTAATAAAAACGGAGAAGAGAAGCGGGCCTAGTACTGAACCTTGAGGAACTCCACTCGTTGCAGGGTAAACGAAAGAAGTCTGTCCATTGACACTGACAAAGCAGAAGCGATCAAGGAGATAGTTGCGTAGGAGGGCTACGAGAGAGACTTCAACGCCAGAGAGTAGAAGTTTTTCAAGAAGTAGTGAGTGAGTAACAACGTCGAAAGCTTTGCTCATATCACAGTACACAGTGTCAACCTGACCCCTCTGAAGGACTGCTGCAGAGGCATACGTCATAAACGTGACTAGGTTGGTGGAAGTAGAGCGACCCGACATGAAGCCATGTTGATTCGGTACTATGATATGTTTGAGATGGAAGGAAAGTACGCTGTGCAAAGCTAATTCGAAAAGCTTAGAGGTTGCACATAGAAGAGAAATCGGACGATAATTGGAAACATCAGTTTTGTTTCCAGACTTGAAGACAGGAAACACGCGTGCCATTTTCCACACGCGAGGAAAGGCAGCATTTTTTAAACAGTTATTAAATATGGCAGTCAGTACTGGTACGAAGATATAACTGAAGGCTTTTATTATGGCAGCTGGAATGCCATCAGGTCCAGGAGACAAAGATGGTCTCAGACGCTTAAGACTCTCAGTTATCAACTCCTCGTCAAAGAGAATGGAATTAGATAGTGCACCAGATGGGAGGCAAACGGAATCACAATGTGGATGTTTGTAAACGGAGGAAAAATGTTGTGCAAAACTGTCGGCAACATCCCGAATTTCCGAACCCTGAGAGTCAACTAAGCTGATACTTAAATCTGATTTAATGGAACGCTTGCGAACGTAACGCCAGAACTGACTAGGACGATTTGAGGCATACCTCTCTAAAGACTCAAGATAGGAGTCGTAGTCCCGCTTGTATAAGCGTTTGCAAAGAGAACGCACACGGCGAAACTCATCTGCCCAATTGTGAAACCCAGGGCGTTTCGCTTTACGATGGGCCCGTTCCTTGAGCTTTAACGCCGTTATTAGTTCCCTTGAAAACCAGGAAGGGAACTTCCTACGCGTAGGAGTATGCAAAGGTATGTACCGACGCATACCATCAAGAACTATTTCTGTAAAGCGACTGACTTGTCCATCTGAATCATTAATGTCATTTAAAAGGGACCAGTCGACGGAAGAGAAGAAATTGAAAAGACCGACATAATCACCACGTGCATACGCGAAACGGGGCGAATTCCCCACCCGATCTGAGTTAGTAGAAGGTGAGGCAGAGACAGCAGTAGTAACTAGAAGCGGAGGGTGAAATTTGTCACAGCGAGTCAGCGGTATGTCCGAACTCGAGACTCGAACACTTTCAAAATTCGATAGACAGATGTCAAGAATATTACCGCAACAATTTTCAATGAAATTGTGTTGCTGCAAAGAGTTAAAGGCTATGAAATCAAGTAGAGCGTTACACTTACTTAATATGTAATGATTGTTGTGAGAAGAAATAAGTGAGTTCCAGTTGATACCAGGAGTATTAAAATCACCTAAAATAAGAAGTTTGTGTTTGCTATGACGGGTTATAACATGTTCGATTGAGAGCAGAACATCATCATAGGCTGAAGGAGGTAGATTCGGAGGAATGTAGAAAGCTGCAAGTAAAAGTTTTTCATGTCGATTTAAAGTGAGCTCGAGCCACACACATTCTTCAACAGTTTCCAGATCGGAACGTCGAACACACTTCACAAAACTGTCAATAGCAATGAGCACTCCACCTCCTCTTGATTTGGGACCTGTTTCAGGGCGGTCGCTACGAAAAACAGAGTAATTATTTGGAAAGAAATCATTGGAAGGAATATCACTTGACAGCCAGGTTTCGGTAACCACAACAGCGGTATAACAAGAGGACAAGACGCTAGAAAAAAATTCTGATCCCTTAGTCCGAAGACCTCGGGCGTTTTGATAATAGATATCCAAATTAGGGGCCACTGCAATTTTGCGTCAGTTCAGAGGGATAAAGCATATCGTCGTAAAGCTTCCCACGAAAGTCCTTGTATATGCAACCCATCGGCCACATCGAAGGCTCAACAAGCTTACTGTAGGATTCTTCATCAACTTCAATATGGAAGGACGAGTAGGAGTCGTACCTTGTTTTCAGCTGCCGGCAGGAAATGGGAGTAATATTCACTGATTTTAGATATAATAATAATAATAATAATAATAATAATAATAATAATAATAATAATAATAATAATAATAATAATAATAATAATAATAATAATAATAATAATAATAATAATAATAAATAATAATAATAATAAATGGCTTACAGGAAGGGAAAGGCGCAGTATCTGTCCCACTTGCTCTGAGGATACCTGAAACTGCGCCATAAGGGAATGGAGGAGGATGGGAGTGAAAGTGGATAGAGAGGAAGAGGAGCCGTGGTGGAGGGCTACGGAATAATTTCGACCACCTGGGGATCCTTAACGTGCGCTGACATCGCAAAGCACACGGACACCTCCTCGTTTCACCCTCATCGAACCGCATATTAGCTTTTTATACGAAGAGAAGCTCATTTTTAGCGGCATGCAGTGCGAGGTAATTCAACGCTTTTTTTTTTTTCGCATGCAACTGAAACTGAGCGCACAAAGGAGCGCCGATAGTACGTCGCAAGAGCAACGTCCGCTGGTGACGTGTCGTAATGAGTGCAGCGCCCAATTCAAAACGTGTGCGCTGATTTTCCAGACTAGGGAGCCTCGGCGCTTACCTTAGGCCACGGCTGGCGTTATCGTTGGCTTCCTCGCTCGTCGTAAGAAAAAGAATAGTCATCGTCAGCTACGCTGGAATCGCTTTTGGCAACACGGTTAAACACGGGCCTGGCGCTCTATCTGTTCGGCTACCTACGGAAGCAGCCTTTTTTTTATCTATTTTATGTTTGTCACTAGCTTTGGGAAAGGAATAACGCCGCGCTTTTTTTACAGGGCGCAGATTGTTGTTTAATGTAAACGGTACCGGAGTAATAAAATGCATTGCACTTCTTCTGTGAAGCGTCTATTTCCTACATGCGGTATCGACTTAACAGCTAAAATAAACGCGAATGTCTTCGTAGTCGAAAAGACTGTAATTGAAAATACTGGAATTGTTACATTACGTTGCTTCGTACAGGCTTCTCTATACGGATGTAGTGTGCCGGATTATACACGTCTCGTGCTTTAAGAACTCGTAGTCCATGATACTTGACCGCAGATGTGTACCACGTTCTAGTTGTATACCAAACAGGAATGGTTTGGTTTATGGGGTTTAACACCTCGAAGCGACTCAGGCTATGAGAGACGCAGTAGAAGAGGGCTCCAGAAATTTCGACCACCTGGGGTTCTTTAACGTGCACTGACAACGCACAGCACACAGGAGCCTTGCTTTCCGCCTCCATCGAAAAACGGGCGCCGTGGCCAGGATTCCACCCAGCTTCCTTGGGGACAGACGTCGAGCGTTCTAACCACTGCACCACCACGGCAGAGTAAACATGAATGGGCCAAATATAAACAGTTTGATGACTCAGTGTGTTCCAGCCCCAATTAGACAATCCGAGAGTTTACTATTTAAAATGAATTATTTTCACATGACACGTTCAAACTCCTTGCCATTCCTTTAAATGCACAGAAAAATGCGCTCTTTCATGGAGCCCCCTGCAGAAATTGGTATCTATCAGGAATAGTTACTACTGATATCTCGACACTTCGTTCTTAGCGTATCTTAAGACGAGGGTATCCAGCGGGAACAAATCGGTCGACCTTGGAGGCCAGAGTGTTGTTTCCCCATGTTCAATCCTGGTTGGGAAACGTATTGTCCAGGAATTGCAGGGCCGGAGGAAAAAATTGCGGTAGGGCTCCCTCATGCTTAAACCAACTTTCTTTTTTTCCAACACGACCAGTGGTAGCTCTGAGACAAATTTCGAGACGCGCCGTTTAAAGCATAGTCTGTGTGCGTTTTCACATTAAGGCTTCCGTCGGTGAATAGCGACAATACGCCCGTCATGAATGCCACACCAAACATTTGCTGACCATCTTATTTGGTGCTTGCAATCTCGCAGCCAATATGGGTTCTTGTCGGACCAATAATGGTTGGTTGGTTTATGGGGTTTAATGCCCTAAATCCAACCCGGCTTTGAGAGACGTCGTAGAGAAGGGCTCCGGAAAATTTTACCACGTAATGTTTTTTAACGTGCACTGACATCGCACAGCACACGGACGTCTTCCTTTTCACCCCCATCGAAAAGCGCACGCCGTGGCCGGGATTCGATCCCGAATCTTTGGGCACAGTAGTCAAATGCCGGTTCCCTGCAAAATTCGGCCTCGTCTGTCCAACTCTTTTCATCCAGAAATTCTGGGTCGTCATCACACTTAAATAGGCACCAGCTCCAAGCATCAAAAAGTTTTTAAAAGTCTTTCGATATCAGATCTTGTTGAAGACACACCTGATATTGGTGGCAGCTATGTCACGAAAGTAAGTTGAAACTTAAATTGAGGTTGGCTACATATATGCGTTGGCAATTTCCCTGATCTTTTCGGCCTGACAGAAACGTACGTGGAGACATCAATGTCAAACTCATCGGTTGCACTCTCCGATCTTTTCCTTTTCTGAACACGCACTGATGAAGTCGTATTAAATAGAATAAAATATGTTGATATGAACGTGGGACAAGTCGGCACAGGATGACCAGGATGCTGGGTGACATACAGTCTGTATGCCAACTGCACGTCGATTTGCGTGCTCACAAAAGGGAACAGAATGTCCACCTTCTCAGCAGTGGAATATGGGAGTGAATTGCGCTGGCACCAAGATTCCCCAATTCCCACGATGCGACGGGATGTTTTAATCCTAGGTGGCACTTCCACACATTCAAGTAATTTTAAACACTCGCTCTATAATGGCTTATTGATATGCACGTACCACCAAACATGCACCTAAATTACAAACGTCAGCGCTTTTTTAAAAACGGGTGCTAACACATGCTTACACAACCAAAAGAAAGCACACAGCCACTGCCACGTTAGCCCTCCTTGCCACGCGTACAAAGCATTTCCTTTTCTTGCGCGGCTCTAGAAACGTACCAATTACGGAAAAACAGAAACTCAGCCTATAGTTAGAAAATGAATGCATGGTGACGCTTCAAATCGAGCCCGTCAGGTAGCCATACCAAATACCTTCATGGCTGTCAAAATTGACGTTACCGTAGCTGACGATGACTAACTACCCTTTTTCTTACTTCTAGCGACGAAGCAGACGATAAAGCTGGTCGCGGTCTAAGCTAAGCGAAGACGCTCTCGATTCAGGGAAATTAGCGCATGCTTTCCGGATTGGTCACGAAATTAATTACAAATAACAAGCGGAAGGTGCGCTTGCGTCATACTTCCGGTGCTCATCGTGCGCTAAGTTTCGGTTTGCGCGCGGGAAAAAGCATCGGATTCCCTCGCACTGCAGGGCGCTAGAAGACGGGTTTTGCTTCGTTACGAAAACTGACATGGCGTTACCTAGTTCACAGCATCGAATTCCCAATAGGGACTACCCACCAAACTGTTACAAAAAAAGCGGTAATTACATCGCTTTTGTTAATTACATGAGTAGCTTGATTTTTTAAGCACATTATATCCGTCCGGACCGAGTTTGTTCTGTCCAACATTTTTTTCTTTATTTTCAACCCAGTCATTTTCCAGTCACATTATATATATATATATACCGGGTGTCCCAGCTAACTTGAACCAAGGGTTACAAAATAATATATTTGAGGCAGGTCAGTGAAACCGATTGCATATAACTGCTAGCCTGTTTGCGCACTACAGATAATTTTTTGTTTTGCAATTACTGAATCAGCTAATTATGTTAATTTCTCTAATTTATTAAATATTAACTTTAGACCAAAGATGTGAATTGGAAAGTTGTAGAGCACCTTCAGAAACCCCCATTCCATTAATCGCGATAAAGAAAGTCTCACGTGTATCTTTTTTTCCGGGCTCAGAAGAAAGCCCGCGAAATACAAATAATACCACGTGACTAGCGCATTTGTGCGCCGTGATTTTGGTGCTCTCAGTCGTGGTTTGATCGAACGAAATCAGCTGCGGCCGTGACCCGATGGTCCCGTTGCAGCGGCAGGCAGAAATGTTGGAGATGGTTCGGGCGAGGTCGAGCTCGCCCGTCGCCACCGCGATTTTGGCCAGACCTGCGCAGCGCAGCAGCCTACATCACGACAGGCGAATGACGATAAAGAACTGGCAAATGAAGGTGCAGCGCTAATTTTAGTCGAGTCACATGATGTCATCTCGCCCCTTTAGCCAAGCATGTATGCGCAGATTCAGTGGCTGATACCTTATCGCTCATCCGTTTGTCGTGACGTTCGCTGATGGGAGAGAAGGAGGCCTTGTTAGAATCTCGGTGGTGTCGGCTCGCCGCTCTCGCTTCTACTGCACCGTCACGTGGGCCGGCTGTCTGACGCGGGCGAAAAAGCCATTGCAGGCATATCGGCCTGCCGCTTTAGCGGGGCCAGGAAGACACGGCCGCAGCTAATTTCGTTCGCTCAAGCCACGACTGAGAGCACCACAATCGCGGCGCACAAATGCACTAGTCACGTGGTATTATTTGTATTTCGCGGGTTTTCTTCTGAGCCCGGAAAAAAAGAGACACGTGAGATTTTCTTTATCGCAATTAATGAAATGGGGGTTTCTCAAAGTGCTCTACAACTTTCCAATTCACATTTTTGGTCTAAAGTCGATATTTAATAAAATTTGAAAAATTATCATAATTAGCTAATTAAGTAATTACAAAACCAAAAATTGCCTGTAGTGCGCAAGAAGGCTGGCAGTTCTATGCAATTGGTTTCACTAACCTACCTCAAATATATTATTTTGTACCCCTTGGTTCAAGTTAGCTGGGACACCCGGTATATATATATATATATATATATATATATATATATATATATATATATAAACTCGATTTAACGAAGTTGAGGGGAGCCATGGAATATGTCGTTAAATCGGGAACCTCGCTAAATCGGGAAAAGCATTCCTCGGTCATTAATCTGGTAAAGTCAATTACTATATGGTGTCGCAGCATCAACGAAGCACCACGCGCCATCATATTTGTGAAGTGCGAATGCGCTGGAAATGAAATCCTGTTTCGAAGGACGTAGCAGCCAAGCCAACTTAAACAAAGGCCCATGGAAGCTGCAGTGTTGCGTCATCTTTAAATGTAGTTCCAACGTGTCCACTATGCTATGTTGCTAAAATAAAATTGCGGCCCGACCAACCACCGACGCCGATAGCACGTATGAAAAGCAGCAACGAAATATATACTTCAGCAAGAAGGGTCCCCGAGGATTAAATTTTTTTCCATGAAAGACGCCGCTGATTTGCAGGCTTGTGGTTTGAAAGCAACATCAGCCCGGATTTTTCGCGCGTTCTTCCTTCGTGTGTTCCCGCAAACTATCGCAGAAGATATTTATCCCGATGTTGGCATGCGGTACCGCTGCCGACACAGGATCTACGGGCCGGCTTTCTACCACTGGCGAAACCTCGTGAATTAGAATCAACATAACTTGTGTTTCGCACCGCGCAGTTTGGTAAAAGCGGGACATAGTTGCTGTACGATGTTACCGCTGACTTGCAGTCAGTACATTCTAGAGCAGTCTGTGCAAAATAGACCGAAAATAAACTTTTCCACTTTCATTTTTTAGCAAAAGGTTCGTTAAATCGGGACGGATAGCGAAATTAGTTTTCTTATTTCGAGTTACTGAAAGCATTTGACCATATGACCGTCTGAGGGGGAATCGGGATCTCTTCATTAAATCGGGACTGTTATTAAATCGGGTTTTGTTAAATCGAGTTATGACTATATATATATATATATATATATATATAGTAGTGGAGGGCTAGGGAGTAATTTCGACCGCCTGGGGGTGTTTACCGGGCGCTGACATTGCACAGCACACGAACGCGCCTCTTCGTTTCGCCTCCATCGAAACGCAGCCACCGCGGTCGGGATCGAATCCGGGTACCCCGGCACAGTAATTGGGCGTCTTACCGGTGCACCACCACTGCGGAGGACACCTCAACCATGTCGTAAGGGATGGGAGAAAGATGTGAGTGAAATTGCAAAGAGAGAAATAGGAGTCGGTAGGGAAGGACTACGTAGTAATTTCGACTACCTGAGGATCTTTAGAGTGCGCTGACATCGCACAGCACACGGATGCCTCTCCGTTTCGCCTCCATCGAAACGGAGGCGCTAGCGGTCGGGATCGAACGCAGGTACTCCGGCACAGTAGTCGGGCATCTTAACCTCTGCATCACCGCGACGAGGCAATCCTCCTCTTGTAAACCGGTTGCTACTTCCCGACAAGTGTAACAGGCATGCCCACTCGTCAAATATCTGGCAGAGAGAGATCAGTGCTGGTGCTTGAAGGACCATTTTTTTTTCCTTTTGGATATCCCACTCGTCAACTGTCGCATGTGTTGATAAGATGCTGTGACATCACATAATGGCGTCGTCATCAGTGCAGCTTTCCACGAGTGCTGCTGACGATCGCCAAGAACACGATCGCCTTTGGAAGCGACAGGCAAGAACGCTAACCGTGGAAGAGGACAGATATCGCGATGGCATAAGAACTTCAGGCGCAGAGGACAGAACAGGAGAAAACGTCTACTTACCATCTGTAATTTGTTTATGCCAACAGAACATGGGCCAGCATGCATGCATTCCTGCAGTGGAATAATCTAGCTTACGACTCAATGGTAAATTTAGAGTGTCCGATAACACAGGTAAAAACTAAGTGATTGATGATTAAGGGAGTAGCGACGTGCATATACTCGAAAGAGGATCTGCAAGGAAAGTCACGGACGGGAGCTTTTAAAGCTGTGAAATTGAAAAACCACATATGTTTATTGCGGTTGTCACTCCGCGTTGAAAACAAACATCAGAGAGTCAAAACTATTCCGGAAAACCTGAATTAAAGCATCAGACATATTGAGCTTCTCGGCATGAAAGACCATAAGAAAAACAAGACCAGGGCCCATATTCTCTAACTTCACATTTTTTCATTTCATTTGACCTGCCGTAAGCATGACGTCAGAATCATACAAAAGCGGCGAGTGTTAAGCTATGTAACATAAATCACCATTGGCACCCGTCGTCGGGGATAGCCAAAGCCACTCGCCGAATGCACCGGCTAATCACTAGCTGCGGCATGCAGCGAATAATAAAATGTGGTCACTAATGAGCCAATGATCGGTTTGTTTTCTACACATGCTTGAAATCCACGACTTCGTCACTCAACAACAGTGAAAAATGCCAGATTACGAAATATATTCCTAGTGGAAGCTCATTGAATACGGCCGTTTCTTTCCTTTTGCACGGCTCACAAAAAGCGCACAATTTCTGGCAAGAAATACAAGTGTCATCCTCAACATACGAGTGCATAGGTACAGCCTTGGCCGAAAGTCCTGAAACCAAACGTTCTTCGTCTCAGCCGAAAAATGAAGCCGCTACGGCCCCATTAAAGAGTAAAGTGCCATGCTATGAGACAGTTGTCTGCGGTGAAGGCCTCCCAGGCGCTGCTCCGCATTATGAAAAGCACAGGCCTGATCGAAAGGCTATGATTTTGCTGTTATGTTACGTGGTATTACTGTGACGTGATGGGATGTGATATGATGTGACATGTGTGTGATGTGACTGTACTGACTTCCCCAATCCCTCTCTTACCCACAACTTTTATATCCACTCACCGCTTTCCCCAAGTGTAGGGTAGCAAACCGGTTTCTTTTACCAGTTAACCTCCCTGCCTTTCCTCCTCTTCATCTTCCTCCTCCTTCTCGCTCTGATAAGAAATCAGTTCCTAGAATTGTACTTGCCCTTTGGCCTTTATTGAAAGCGTGACGGCTCAATTTTGTCGCTGAGATAGAGGTACCTTGGGATCAGGACTTTTGACCACGGTTGTAAATCGAACCACTGCAGAAAGAAATCATTGCAATTTAACAGTAACCCAGCTGCCCTAGATGCCTGCGAAACGAGGTGCTTTTCAGACGTGTAATTAGAAGTTAGCGTGGCCCATGTGTATCCTTTCTTTGGCTTTGTCCTGTGTCCCTGGGTGTTTTAAGTGAAGAAAACTTCTGAAGGTGACAGGTCAGTTTTCAATAATATTAGAAAGGCTGAGGTTCACTAAAGAGCAGTCGTGAGAGGATGGAAGACGGGTGCCAAGCCTCGAGTAAAAAAGGGGACAGTTAAAAGAAAGGTCGCTCACGCATTACTTTCCTGATTGGACAGCATGTGAGTTTCAAGTGGAAATAATTTTCAGCTCAGGGAAAATACCGTTGTTCTCATTCAAATTCGTTTCGGCCGGCAAATAAAATGTAAGCAATACTTGTAAACCGCTCTTGCGAAACCATGTGTGTGCGCCTGCGTGCATGCGCGCGTTTCTAGCCAGGGGGAGGAGGGTAAAGTCGTGTACTTTTTTGCCAAAGGTCAACACCCACTACTTTGAAATTCCGAGACAAACAATAATCTTTGGCCCGGCCATTCAGCATAGTATCAAGCGGATACATCACCACCTGCTTCCACGCGCCGGTGCTTGCTTAGCCTAGAGGAGAGCACACGAGCGAGCGCTTACAGCCGCACCCAGCAGCTCATGAATAAGGCAGGGAGACTTTGAACCAGAAAACTTCTCATCTCCACTTCCCGCTTCTGAGACCACTTGTGCTCTATTCTAGATAGGCGGTTGCCACGCACCGAGGAGGCATGCGGAGTTGGTAGTTGAAGATCTGGATCGACAAGGAATATGGTAAAGGAAAACCGCGGGAATATGTTGTACTCTGGCGCAAGACAACAAAGTACCGCCTGTGCTGCTGAACAGCAGCTAAGAGCGTCGACCGGAAGACATAGGCGAGAATGGTGCGCTGGCTCAAGATCGTTCGGGCGAGAGGAAGGTATGACGAAACGGGAATCGAACGGAACAGACACTATGCAGCTGCGCTACCGTCCGAATGATGTTTTCATTGCATTCGAAAGCAGGGACGGAAGGAGCGCCCGCTGCAAGGCTACGTCTTCCTAGAAAAGCGAGGAGGGTAGCTATGGCAGCCAAAATTTACCGACTTCGGACATATTATTCATTGTTTCGTTTAGGAAACTCTGGCACAGTCGACATTCAGAGCAATCAAGCGGTTCTTTGACTAGAAGTATTGTTTTGTTTTTCCAGCTTCCATGCTTCCTGTGTTTATACTTGCGAGAAGGTGGCTATCGGAACAAGAACATAATATCTGGACATTCGCGCACTTGCTGCAAAGTGTTTCGGGCCTTGAACGTCAAAAAAAGAGAAACCGCGCGAAGTTTGAATGTGTGATACGTATTGTTGATTTCCTATGGCCATGGGAAGACGCGAGCGAACGAAGCATACCACAGGTCATATTTGTACTCGCATATGTTGAATACGCCATTACTATCAACAAAATCGCACAGTATTTCATTCTATTGCTTGTTAAGGATGGCGGCATCGAGTCGACGCGGGAGCTGCTGCTTTTTACCATCAAAGCAAGAAGTCCCGACCAAAAGGGATGAACGGTCAGGAACGGCGGCTTTGAGACGCCATTCCCACCTGTAGCAAGCTGTAGCAAAAGTTGACTCCAAGAAAGCTCAGCTTGAGGCTCAAGTGCGACCGTAGGACAGGTAGAGTTGCGTTAGTTTGGTTCAAAAGACACTTCATGAACAAGTGAACGTACCTACCTGGCGTATTCAGAGGGATTATGAAGGCACATAGACCTAACCTGATAACGGTACCCGTCGCTTCCGAACAAGTACTCATAAAGTCCAGTGCTGAATAACTTTTTACGAACACTTATCAGGCAAGGCTTTTGTTTTTAGGCAGCTACTGATATTGGCCGCAAGGCGGTGTGACTGGTATGACTGGCTTCACCAACGAATCAGTCTCACCGAATAAGTCTGTTGGCTTAGCCAAGCCTGTCTACTGATTGCCGAAAATAACGGCGGCGTCAAGGCGAACGTTTTCACGGAAAAGAGTAAGACAAGGTACTTCCAAAAGGCACGCAAACAACTGAGCCTACGTTTCGCTGTCTCAGATTATCGGACGTCTGCGGCCAAAGCAATCTCTTCTAAAACAGCAAGAAATACAAAACAAAGATATCTCGTCTCGGTCCGCCTTGTTTGAAGACGAAACAAAATTTCATCTCGGGACGCTGGCGAATCACCTTTTGCCGAACAGACGCGTGCGTACGTAGCGGCGGGCTGAAAGGCGCGAGCGGGCGCCGGCAATGAAGTGAACCCGGGGGACCTTTTCTGCAAACATTTAAAATGATCCAAAGCGAGCCGCCTGGATTGCGAGGTTTTCGCGTACACCGCAAGTCCCCGATGAGCCATAACGCGCATGCAGGCCTCGTATCGTAAAAATAATCGCATCTTCTGAACGGTCGATTACAATACACCTCGTTCATGTCCTCCCCTTCCATCTCGTTACTCTTACAATATCTTTTTTTTTTTTTTTTACTTCAGAATGAGGCTTGTACCAATTTTACCTGCCACATTTAAACAGCCCACTCACATCACCGATCTCTCTCAAAAGGCCTCGGAGATCGGTGTGGAGTCTTCAGATCTCTGGTTCTTTTCTCTCGCCGTTCGTCAGGGCGAGATTTCTGATGAATGCGCCTTTTGATAAAGCATTTTACCTTGATTCGCGCTTCGTTCGGACGCACGTGTCGGTCTTGAGAGGTTGTTTGCGCTGGAAATATTGCACGCAGGCGTATTCTTTACGTTACTCTTCTACAGCGCCAAAGATTCCTCAGGAGAGTGTGCCATTTTTTATCAGTTCAGCCCGTCATTTTTCTCCGCTCATAAATAACGTGCGGGATCGTTAATCAAGAGCTCCGCAAAGATCTTAATAATCGCACTGCGACAAAAGCACACGGAATACGGTTGCCGGAAGTTTTAGGATTGAGCACGTAACGAGCCATTTCTTATAACCTGGATCATCATTCAAGAGCCTGCTTCACGTCTTTAAATGAAAGACAGCGAAATGAGCATGCGCAGAATCTAGTACATTAAGACCGTGCATCCGCGCAAGCAATAATTCCTGAGATCGAAGGCAAATTTCTCAAGCAAGCAGATTGAGACGACTTCTAAGAATAACACTTGGCGTGACCGTTCTTATTCCTGAATGGATCTTTGGCAAAGCGAGTGGGTGAAAACAACTGAATCTTGCAGAAACAGGCACAGGTTCATGGTGCTACACAGTTGTGTTGTCGATCACTGACTCAAATGTTTGTTTTCTTATTTTTTCATATAGTGAAATTTGTATGTTGCACTATATTCGGCGAATGAAAGTAATTTGCAAGGCTGTGCTCTAGTGCTAAAAACAAAAAGTGAGACTAAAAAAAAAAAATTAATAGAAGTCTAACTATCACGAGCCGCATGAGCGCGCTTCACGAACAGGCGGACGTCACAAGATAAATCTTTGGAGATGCAATCGGCTGCTCGTATTTCATTTGTTACTGATAGTGTACAGGGTTAGGTGTTTGGGTGGCGATGTAAGGCTTTTACACAACAGCCTGCCAGGTAGAACTGAAAATTTAGGGTATTTCTTACATGTCTAAACAACGGTGTTCCCGTGCAAATTTACATTCATGAAAAGGCCACACGACACAACATAACTGCCGCTGTAGAGCCTACTTCATTGTTGTAAACTGAATTCCAAGTCACGACATTTTTAAACAGTATTTTAAATTAGATTCTCTTTAAAAGTTGCTAAATAATCTGTAGAGCTGCTTTAATGAATAACCACTGCTCTGCTATACGAGAGTCGCTAAAATTGTTGCCTTTATCTTTGTCGCGACTGCTCTAAGCAATGGGGAAGTGACGATTGTAAGTAACGAAGCAGAAACAATCAACATCGTTAGCACATTTGGAAAAGCGTCCCCTTTCGTGCGGAAACGCTTCAAGCTGCGCCAGAAATGTGCGCTCTTTGATCTCGATTCGACAGATCCAAACACATCGAAAAGTCATTAACACAAAAAACACCGCGTAAAATAATCCATTCGTAGGCAGGTGACAGAAGCCTCCCAACTGATTCTGAATGCGCACTGGAATAATTTGGAAAGACGCTTGGACTGTTTCGCCGTTCACTTCGTGTAATCACGCCATACAACACAATACGAAATGATATGCTGCAGACCGAAAAAAAAAAACGACAGAATTTTGATTCTTCTTGACGAAGGTTTGAATGTTTTACAAATCATTCCTAAATGAACCTAGTTCAGCGTCAGATTTAGAATTTCAACCCTCGTGCAAACGTTGCCATGGCATACAGGCATATTAGCATGAACGTATGGAACTAGAGAAAGCCATTCAAAAGCACCTGAATGACGCCTACGAGTGCTGTTCAATGGCTTTGCTTCATTGTAATTTTATCTACTGTTTCTTCACACTGTGCTATATATCTTCGTCATCTCATTCCGCAGCAAGGAAAGCAAGCGCTGAACTGAAATCATTAATTTAGCTAGACAGAGCACGGGTACTGCTGTTTACCAAAAAATAATGTGCTCCAGTTCCGCTGCTGTGTTTCTCTCCCGTGTTTAATTCCAGAAGTGCAACTCTGTTTACGTGCGTTGGATATGGCGCGCACACTCCAAAAGTCATTTGAAAACCAATTATCCTCAGGCTCTGGCTCTTCAGTCGCTCATTCATGATTACAGCTCTGATTCCAACCTAAGCGCTGCTATTGTTGGCAGTGCGACTGTCTCTATACGCTATAGGCTAATTAATAATGTTGACTAGGCTACACATAATTATTTCATTTGAAGCTATGGCCGGATTTTGTAAGATTTCCCGCTTCATACTGCTGCCTTTCTAGCACTAACAGGTGACGCGTGCGACATCAGAGTTAGTAGACCGCAAGCTGTATTGTTTACGCATTCCGCTCTTAAAGGCATAGTTGAAGGGTACCAGAGAAAAAAAATAAAGAATGGAAAGAGGAAAAACCCATACCTCACTTTATGAGGGATACTTAAGCTCCGCACTTAAGTACGGGTGGTAGCCTGCGCTATCACGCATAGGCTGCCCCCCGACATATAAATTCCCGCTTTAACAGAAGAGGCTTACGAATTGGCCTGCTTGGCCTAAGAACAACGTGCTTAACTCAGAATCAAAGACCTCTGGAAGGTTTATTCTAATTACATCTGCCCACCTCAAGTAAGCAACCCCAGTGAGCAGCTCCTCCAAACTTTCTGCTGTTGTATGGTCTCGCTAAGTCGCACAAACAATCGGAAAATCAGCGCTCGGTCATGTCACAAGCGATCAAGCTACCACCTGCATGGCAGCTCCATTCTTGTGATTTTTCGCTCACAACGCGATGCCGCCGACACACTTGCAGCCTAACGTACCCTTCAACTATTGATTTAAAACACGACGCTCTGTGAACTCTAGTCATAGATCACACTTCTGTGGTTACTTCAGCAATTCACTTGAAATCACTTCAATTGTGTGGTTACCTCACCTTAAAACAATTACTGCACAGGACTTCATTCTCACCTTCATAAAATTTAACAGCTTTATTTCGTTTGCTCGGGCCGTGCAGATCATTTATTCAGCCCTCAATCTTGCGCAAGCAGATGGTAATGTATTGTTGCCCTATTACCACGATGGGACCAAGAGATAAGCCCCCTGCTGTTCTCGGTCTGACCCCCTCGCCTAGTGAACCGTGGTTCATTCGCATTGGAAATAGATTCGGCTTAAAGAACGATCGCCCTTTTTGTTTTACGGTAGATATTCCACCAATACCATAGGAAGAACCTGATAGTATTCAAGGTCTTCCTAAATGTATGCCACTGCCGTGGATGCCAGTCAACTGTAGATCAGCACACGCTTGTCTCATTCGTCACATAGCCATGCACTTTGGCAACCCGTGAGCTAATACTGTCGTCCAGACTGTATGCTATATATTCGAGTCAGAGTGAGTAAACCAGTCGCGCTTTTACCCCACACTCGAAGCCAGTATGATTCCCTTGCAAGGGAGGCAAACAGAGCACTATCAAACACCAGTCTACTGTGATACTGTCAGCTTACTGAGAATAATTCCATTGTTTCAGCGTAGGCATCCTTCACGCAAATACCTTAAGGGTGCGCGATGTAGGTACGCCGGGACGCCACACACTACTCAGCAGGAAGTTACCGCTTACATTTCCTCCCATCCTTATGTTAACTCTATCACCATATAATTCCGACCTTGGATCCCTCTCCCCTCGGAACTTCAAGCAATTTACAGTGCCGTTTCACCTATCCAGCTGTGCCGTAATTAAGTTATATCCAACTCTACACGGACTTCGCTCATTTCAAATTGCCCACTTCATTCATCAACTGAGAAAAAAATTCGTGCCCATGCACTCAGATTCATGGTCCTGCTAATGATCTGCACGATGTTGACGTGGATATAGGCGACGCACTTTGACACTTGTGTAGACCTCCTCTTGTTCCCCTAGACCCATTCCAGTCCCACCGCAGTCGAGAAAAGCTACAACAAATTTGTGCTATCACAGCAGAAGTTCTGTGCAGTTTTTGAAGGCACAGAGGTTTGGATCAACTTGCTGTAAGAAAACAAATTTGTTTAGCAACATAACTATTTATTAGCTAATAAAACGAAACAATAATACAAAACTGCGAGATTAAAGGCAGTACTGCATAATATTTCCCGGTATTTCTGACACGGTTTTGTTGTTTGTTTGTTTTTTCGAGTGGAATGTTTCCGAATCGCAAGCTCTGCGCACGCGAATACGCAATCTAATGTCACGATGTTAGCACCTTCTCCTAAGGTAATCTTCCTCGGGTGGAGGAAGTACTCATACGCTGGATTCAGGCTAGGAAGGCCCTGACCGCTTCTAAGCGTCGTCAGTGGCGTAATAATCGACTGGATTTACTGGCAGTGACAGACAAATGATTTCTCTGTGGCGTCTAACCGTACCTGTGTAATTTGTGCCTTTTGTTTCCAAAACTCTCCTTCAGTGAGAATGGAGAGCGGTGAAATCGTTAATTTGATTTCGAAAACCGAAAAATGGACTGTCGCTACATCTACATTAATTGTGATTACATGAGCAAAATTCGTATCTACTCCTTCTATTCCCCTCAATTGTTTCTCTCTTTCCTCGCTTTGACGTAGGGCGCGCCTTTCGAATAGAAAACAAAATTTCGCACTCGTGTGAAAATCTCACATGACTGAATGGCGCCTTGCCAAGCTTATTGATAGCATGCAGCACTCTTATTTAGGGGTGTACAGCAAGTTTCATGTTCACGAGTCATGCCTGTGCGGAAAAAAAGCTGTCGTTTCAATACAAGAAAAGCAGATAGTAATTCCATCTTCCTTAAGCTTTTTTGCAGCTTAAGCACGATAGTACAACGTCGCATTTAATTTGGACAAGTCTATAAGTTTGCAATTGCCTTGTTGCGAAAGCACAATTTGTAAATTGGTATTCTCGTTTCGACTCAGTACTTTCATTTCCGCATGAAACCGCCCACTGTCACTTTGATATATTTTATTGAAATATCATACACTCTTCTGTTTATAACGCTTTATGTTTGCCTATAAAGCGATGCCCGGGTCTCTGACAGCGCAGGGGTTTAGTGAAGGTCGAAGAAGGAAAGCACCACGTGTCTGTAATTGAGAGAATTGTAAGGAGCGGGAATAACTAAAGCTGAATCCCTAATTAAACATTATATTACATTTTATTGAGCACAACACATACATATCAGTAGACTGATTTGTTTTGTGCTTTATTGCTGCTCTGTTACTACCTGATAATAATCCAGTGTCAGTTTTCCACTACGCTCCACGGAAGACAAATAAGAGAACCTTAATTATTATCTCCATCCTTAAAAACCAAGTTGTGTCAAATATTTAAAGAAGAAAACCCAACAAACCTTCAGCTTTGATGTATTTTCCAACGAGGCGGCTGCAAAGACTATACTGATAACGGGCTTTTAACTAACGCTCCATGTTAGGCAGAAATGAGAGAGAGAGAGAGACATCAGTTCTCAAACCATTACTTTTGATTAAGTTTTATGTAAGCACCCATACATGTTTAGGGGAGACCGTAATATTGGATCTCTTAATAGAATGGGTCCTTGAAAGAAATGTGCTTTTCATCAGATTTTTGTATCCACTTTTTCAAAGCACTAAATATATTGCCTTTCGTCCTTTTACTACGCCGTCTATATGCGTATATGCAGGGGCGCGTGTCGCAAGAAGCCTATTCTGAACATATGAGGTCAGAAGGCAACGCTAATTACTTCGCTGCATATGACTCGGGCTTTCAACTTGCGTTTGACAAAAGTACGCAGAAAAACAGCAGAAACATTGTGCATACCCGCTCGCACTAAATTCCCTCCTGCCGTGCTGTGACAGCAGAACATTTCGGCCGCATACCCTCTCCTCCGTACCGTCCAGCCCCAAATATGCAACTGCAGGAAAACATCCCCTCACCAGCTGACCACTCGCGTAAATGCGTTCGGGACCCTCTACTCTCATTCACAACACCTCCAACCTCATAGACAAAGACCACCCGGAGACCAGAGAACAGGCACCCCGTACTCATGAGTCGTGCATCGTTAAATCATGATCCCACAAAGGAAAGAGGACAAGGATACACCGAAAACTGCGTCTGTCTGGGACACAAAGCGCCACGCCTGAACCGCGTAACCCAATTAAGACCGCGTAACACGTCAGCAGAAATCGTCCGCGATGCGGGATCAGCAAGCTGTCATCGCCTAATAGAGTTAGCCAAAACTTCCAACAACCAGGAAAGGGCCATCGACCTTTCGAGTCGGGTGCGAATCCGGTTGCCGAGGGACGTTGAGCGACCGCAGGAATCTCAGGTGCTCATCGATGGGTGCCGAAAGGCCCTTTTCGCGATAACTCAATATGGTTAATAGCCCTCTCCTTCACTTAGCTTGAGAAGGACAAGGTGCCTGGCACCCCATTGCATTTTGTCACCTTCCACCTTTTATGCCGTATCGTATCCCATCAGCTTCGCTCGTTGATGTTATCTGTTCTCGCTTTTTTCATACTGCGAAACAAAACTTAAGAACTGGTTAACTATGCTCAATATAAAAGCTCATAAAATTACGATTTCTTTTTTTTTTTTTTATCAGCAACAGTGTGCACAGAGTTCTTATTTGTTGATGTTGCCATGAAAGTTTGCTATATTCTTATCTTATTCTGCTTTCTGGCTAGCCTCCCTTGAATTCCCCTCTCCACTTTAGTTATCTATCTATCTTACTCTGAACCTTATGGTCGCGTTGCTATGGTGACAGTGGCTTAACAGAAAAGCACAATAAAGTCATAGAAACGCATGCCACGACCGTTAACATTTAACTGAGCATTATTTATTCTGGGTGGAAGATCGAATAAATATGCAATTGAAAGAAAGCGTTCGCCACATTTGTTTGGCTCTCGATGCAGTGTGATTGCTGTTTTAGCTACATATTCTCATAACGTGTCTCCAAGTTGTCCAACCTTCTATACATCAGCGTCATTGGCAATCTACGCGGAAGCGGTACAGGCAGGTCTCAACGTAAGAGTTAAAAAAGAAAATGCACTTCAGGAGCATTAAACTGCAAAAAAAAAAAAAAAAAGAATACCTTTTGCCGGCAATACCGTCTAAAACGTTGCATGAGACCTGACGGCACTAGTCGTGCAGTAAGCGGCACGATAAAGAGATAAAAACTGCAGCTGACTGCCAAAGCAGGCATGTAGTATTCCCACCCTCTAATTTAAGGCACAATGCAATTTTGCACAGATGTATGCTTAGTGTACACAAAGTTTTAACAACAGGTATATATGGTCTCTCCTGAAAGAATAAGACTAGTCGTGGCGTTGCGCATGTATCACCGCTGTTAGGAAAACGGTTTCGGTAGTTGGTGGGGGACCCTTCAGTTTAGCGTAGTGACGAGTTCGGTTGGCTTCGAACAAGCCAGGGGAGTTAGCCAGCCTGAGCCTGTACACCTTCTTAGTTAGGTGCGCCCAGGAAATTGGAACGAACTTCGGAACAGCCATATACATGGTAAAATTTTGAAGTAAACTGGAAAGTCGCCTTCAGAGAAAATTGTCATGATGAAGGCAATGATACGAATTGGTTACTGCTGTTGTTAAAATGGCACAAAATATTTGCAGACAGCCGTGAAGACATCTATCCCAGCAACGGTTCGGGCGCCCGCCAACGACGGCTACGGACGCAGATAATTATTGTGTGCGTGTCTTAGGGTAAACTGATCAGCGTATAAGTATTTTCATGATTGTAGAATCCCTAACTGTTCTGTAATCATACGGACACTTAAACGACGATTAGTATTCAGTTTAAGTTCGGTTAGCGGTTAGCGCCGTAACCGCTGTTTCGCTCACCGTGCGAACAGCAGTGACCGTTGTTACCGCAAAACAGAGGTTAAGGGTGACCTTGAGACAAGAGTATAAGAGGGACGTACATACGATTTCTCCTGCTTTACAATGTACCGTACAGAACAGCTTACTCTTTACCTCAGCGCTCTCCTTGAGTTCTGGTACAGGAAATGAATTGCGAACCCCGTTAAAGGTAGCTTCCTCCTTTCAAACTACTGGCGGCATCCTGCAAAAACTGTGATGAGACACACTTCACACGATTTGTCGGTGGTGTCCGTCTTTCTTCGTTCTCTGGTATCCCTCTAGCCTTGTTTCGCAAGCACCAACTACCAAAAACAAGGTACAAATTGTCGATGTTTTCCACTTTTGGACGTCAGTATAAGGCTGTGTCAAAAGAAGAGTGCAATGCATATCGAGAGGATTTAGTTTTGTTCGAAGACTTGCCATGTCACATAGGATGGAGTTGTCATTAACTTAAAATAAGCCGCGTAGAAAGTAAGCAGTGCCTTCCGGAAACCGCAGCAAGCTCTGGTTCCTAACGTTGTCTGTTAGCCACAAGGTCACGTCTTCCGCCCTTATAGCCGTCAGTCCAATCGCTTGTATTCGGCTTGTTCTTGAGTTTTGTCATCCCAGGGCACGTGCATAGAAAGTGGCGAATGCACACATCTACGGCTGGCCTGGAGCCCTTGTAAGGACACGTGCTCGGCATTGCATCTTCTTGAGAGTCCAATCATTACGCTGCCGACGGGGTAAGGGTGGCCCCAGCACTAAATCCTGTAAGAGGTACCCCCTCCATTCTGGTTTGTAGCGAAATATCCACTAGGCTAGTCAGTTGTGCATTTTGGGTAAGCGTCCCTAGTCACTGTTGCGCATGAACCGTAACTATGGCAATTAGTTGCTTCGAGTTGCAGAAGAGGGGAAGAAGAAGGAAAGAGAAATGGGGGAGAAGGAGAAGCCGGTCAAACGGATCAAATTCAGAAGACCCACCGAGTCGCCGATCACACTACACGATTTACAGCCAGTTCATCGATGACGAGAATGTTCGACTCGGACTTTGTGAACAATATATTTGGGTCGCTTTCGCTACGCATATCCAGGCTTAACTTAGTTGAGCTGCCATCCATTTTTGGTTGTGAGGTAGAGAATAAGTGCACTGGGAGCATCTTCACCTGCCTTCACTTCTTTCTGAGCTGGTAGCAGCGATTCATTTCGTTTTTGTCAAGTGATTGCAATCGCATAAAGGATATCCATGCACTTCCTTTACCCGCCTTTCCTACATTTTTTAGAGGTGTGGGTGCTTTCGCGGATACGTGTGACTAAGCGGTATTTTACTGTAATCGACCAGCTCCAGCCGGCTCTAAGCGCTTCCTTTGGTGCAAACATTTTAAGTCGTCACCATTTGGTGCGCTGAACTAGAAAGAAGAACTTGCGCAAAGTCGAGGAATAAAGGACAGTTACGCATATCGTGCACAAGCTTTCATATATCTGGGCTATCAGTGTCCGTTATAGCGCACACGTCCTTTATGAATACGGTGTCTTATCGGAAAGTATACGCGAGCCAAAGTGTGGTTTGCAGTAACGTGCGCACCAGGTATTTTTTTCCCGATATCTTGATATGGGATGCGCAATGGCAATAGCTGGCTTGTTCCGACTCATCAAAGAAAGATGCCTCTTAAGTGACGCGCCATATTTTACACTTGCCGTCGGCGCAGGCCATGCACCTTGGAAAAAGCCGCACGAGCCCGGTCGCCTGGAGCCTCCGGGCGTCTCTGCTGCTTTTGCTGCTGTTGGTGGCGGCGGACCAGGGCGACGCCGCCGCCTACCTGTCCACCAAGGACACGCCGGGCGACGAGCTGCTGGACAGCCGCGCCGCCGACCTGGGCGATTTCGCGGGCCTGGCGGCGCTGCTTCGCGACTACCTGGCTGGAAGGCTGCAGGAGCTGCCATCATCATCCAGAGCACGCTTCGCAGACTCCGCCGCGTCGCAGATCAGCGTCGCCAAGAGAGGAGGTGCGCCCCGATGCAATTCCTGTCCGCTGCCGCACTGATAGATGAGCTGTGGGCCCATATTCTAGCTTTACCTCCTCGAGGGACTAGAACCACTTTCTGGCTGAAGCAGCCAAATCCACCTGCCCTGGTTTATCAGAGTACTATACTGTATGAGAGTACCGCTCTTCTAGACACAGGATTAGGAAGGAATGTGGCTACCACTGCCTAACAGTATCAACGAAGCTCAGCGTTGGCATAAGTGATAACTTCAATCGTGAACTAACGCTTTGACGAGACGTTAGGAAAAGCAGTGGGCAGCGTATACAGACCTCAGAGATGTCTTTCCCAGTATGTAGTTTCTAAAGATCTTGCTCGCTGTTCCGGAAATAGCTATATATGCCATGCGGCGCCAAGCTGAAAGCGCCGGATGTTTTTCGAATGGCCTTTTCAAACTAACTTGGATCACAATCTTAAGCCGCACTAGTATCATCCCCATCGAGATTAGATATGTTTGAAAGTGTAACTTCAGTCGTCGGCAGATATACGCAAATGTTTGACCATTTCATTTGATCGCAATTACGGTAACATCTATAAATCTGTTTAGATTGACATGAACACTCGTTCGGGGAAGGGTGGACCTTCAACACCAGCGATAACGTCTGCAGTGCCGCACGTCATACAGCGGGCAACGGGGAATCTAACTCCAGCGCTTCAGGATCATGTCTTCACAGCTGACGCATCTACGGCGTGCGGAGTAGCCGACGGGAGCATCCCCTTCCATTGCTTCAAAAATCCGTGACGGCTTCGAGGGTTGACGTTTCATCAGTGGTATTGGTTTGGTTTGGTTTGTGAGGTTTAACGTCCGAAAGCAACTCAGGCTATGAGAGACGCCGTAGTGGAGGACTCCGGAAATTTCGATCACCTGGGGTTCTTTAACGTGCACTGACATCGCACAGCACACGGGCGCCTTGCTTTGCGCCTCCATCGAAAAGCGGCCGCCGAGGCCGGGATTCGATCCTGCATCCTTGGGAACAGTAGTCGAGCGCCGTAACCACTGCGCCACCCCGGCGGGGTATCACTGGTATTCACACGCGTGCAATACGTGCAGTAATATATTGGGACCCTGCAGTTCACTTCACGCCACTTTCAAATTTCTAATCCTTAACAAGTAATGCCAGATTCCGCGGTTTCTTTAGTTTTTGGCTGAAGCCAAGTGCACTGCGTAGATTGAGCCAATGGCAAATTCCGCAAATTTGGAAATTGAATTTATTCAGGAAAAAGCATTTACATTGTACTGTCGATGATCGCTTTTGTTTAACAAGCATGGAAGCTCACTGCGTCCTTCTGACGTCCGTTAACCTATTCGCCCAACATGGCGACACAAAGAATGTACACGAAAGCTTCCCTGCGTCTTCATTTTGCTCTACGGACAGCTTAACAAGAATGTCTCAGCAGGAACGAATCTGTGTACGGTTTCATTTCTTTAAAGCGAAAATTTTTATTCTGCAGGCCCACTTAGTCACTGTATCAACGTTTCAACGTTTCATCTACTTTGTTCCTATAGCTTGCTCGTACTAGCATAGCGCCGGAACTATCGACTGATAACTTTTGATCCTTGATGTAGGGCTTTCTCGTTTCGAACGCTGTTTGCGATTGCACTGGTAAACTTTCAAGTTTTCGCTTTAGTTAACTGTTCAGTGACGTTTATGAACGCAATGAATACACTACAGAAAGACACAAATAACGTTGTCTTTCCCTCGTGAGGCGTCTTTAGCCTCTCAGGCTCATTTAAGGCAAAGCCTTGTACAGCTCACATGTAAGAAAATACAACCGTGTGCTTAAATAAACTCAGATTAGTCAAGAAGGACTGTGTGGTCATGAACCGGAGCCAAATTCGGAAAGGCCCCTTGGCGCCCTTGGCGTCATAGGTCAAAAGCAGGAGAAAAATGCCCGGATTAAAGCTAAATGCTGCAAGAAACTTCACAGTATTTCCATGAATAGAGCTGGAAATAAAATTTGGTTAAATGGAATAGAGTGTGAGTTAAACCACTATCTCCGAGTTGCGAGGCAGATATGCTATTAACCGGCCCCCCGTTTCGTTCGGCCAAATTGAATAAAAGCGGACTTAGTGACGGCGTGTTGCAGTCAAACGTAGTGTCAGTAATCATTAAAAAAAATACAAATTATATGTACTCTACGTAGGTTTCTATCTTTTTTTTCCGAAACCGAGCATTGCATTTGGTGTCTTAAATTCCCGAAACCAGATTTAAGCCTGACGCTTGCACCAGTATTGCCGTTCCTTTCTCGGCACAGTTCAGCATGTAGGGAAATCGCTCCAAATACGTTGACTCACTTGAATTATACCGAAGGGAGCAAAAAAAATTTGGAGGACGCTTAAGCTTCGCCTTCAAGAATGGAACGCGATAGCGTTATTACATCGCAGGGGACGCTTTCCCAGCAGAAGCGCTACGGCGCAGCGATCACGTCAGAGGCGTCCGGCATCAAACGCTGCACCTAGCAATCGTGCTGTGAGCGGAAAGAGGAGCCGCGTCGCCTAAACACCACTGGTCGAGTGACGCACGCTGGATGTTGGAAGGGGAGAGAGCGAGAAAACTTACTCATTAAACGCAAGGGTATTGGGGCCTCCTCGCACCGGTACCCGCGCGGCCCGAAGGGGAGAAGCGGGTGAGCGAAGATAGTGATCTAAAGAAAGGAAAGACGCTTGATTTTACAACCCGTGAGGGTGCACGGCGAAACGTCAGGGGCGAGTGGCGCGCCACGTGTCGGGGCAGCGCCGCACATGGAAGTTGCTTTTTATTTATGAAGTGCATGCCGGGATTTATCGCTCACGGCCAACGACGCCGACGACACCGGCTTTTCTGCGACACGAGCTCCTTAACGCTACCGCGTTAAAATTAGAGGGTCTCAGATGTCTCTTAAGAGAAGAGTGGCGAAAGCCTATCCTTCCTCTCCTATCATTTGCCTCCCATAGTTTGCCTGCTATAGGCGTTCTTTGAAGTGCTGCATATAATTATAATTGGTTTAGAGGAAAGGAAAGGCGCAGTATTTGTCGCACTTTCTCGGCAAGCGTGTGCTTGGACGGTACACCGTCATCCTGTCGCGTGGCGTTCCTTGGCGCGCATTCAAGTGTGGCATTGCAAATGGCAGGAACGCTAGAGAAGAAGTAATATCGGGGAATCTCGCTGAATATGACAAATCTCGCGCACAGTTCTCGCGCACAAATCTCGCGCACAAATCTCGCGCACGGCATTTAATTCAATGAGCCTAGATATACTTTCGCCTTTAAAAATCAGCTCGCATTTACTTTGTTCTATGGAGCGAAAGCTATAGTGGCCAGGTTGCAACTCCCGAGTTCGCAGAGTGTGAGCGAATGACCTTGAGATCCTCTCAGGGCCCCAGCCCCCTTGTCCTTAAGCCTCTCAGTGGGGATTAGGATATTATGAAGCCGAAGCTCCACCTGTAGGGCTTCAAACTATAGACTTAGTCGTTTTAGTGGTAATTTACGTCTAGCCCCTTGTTCGAACCCGCCCGGTTCGAACACGGTTGAGTTCAGCATCCGAGCGTCTTAACCACTGAGCCACAGCGGCGGGTGCTTCCCTTTTCTTAACCAGGTTTCAGGAGGGTGAAACCTCCGAATACTTTTTCCTAAAATGTACATAGTCCAATACATCATCATTGTTGTGAGGACACTGAGAAGCGCACCTCGAAGCATTTCAGTCACAGGCACTCCATCCCACTGCCTTGTTTTTGGCTCGTCACACTGCGACGCATTCTAGCGGTGAACGAGCGGGGGGGGGGGGAGCGGGAAGGGTGATCAAATTGCCTGGGTAGTGTAAAGAAAGATGAGCCAGCACCCATGAATTCTCTCCTCACTCATCCCTGCCATCTAATTCAGTTGCGGCACCCAGACCTGATCCTCTCTAATGCTTGCGATTGAAGAAACTGAAAAATCAAATAAATGCGCATAGCTGCAGTGTTTAACGTCCAAGGCATAGTAATGCTATAGGGGACAAAAGTGTCTCTGGACATGAGAACAGCAGTCTAGGGGCATAGGTGTCTTGTCTAAACCGGTGACATAATATTACAGCCTAGATTAGCGAACTTGATGGCCAGTTTACATGAACTCCTCATATTATGGTTTAGCGGATTAGTCCAGAGAAAGAGCGTATTTTGTGAGCGAGAGGCGCGACTACAGCAAGGCAGATAGCAAGAGTGCAGCGGAAAATGCCACTAGAGGGATTTCCCGAGCAATTGGCGTAGACAGGTTGTCATGACGTCGCGCCCAATGATTTTGTACGGAGACTTCTGCCTGTCACTTGCGGTGTCACATTGGATGGTTATCGCGCCGACGTCATGAGAACCGATTGACGCCATTGCTGGACGACCGCCTTTTTGGGGCATTCACCGCTGATTTTCTGAGCTGTACCCGAATACAGTCCTCTACTGCCTTCCTCCATGTCTTTACTCTGTGTATCTATAAGCAAACTTGACTCGTTACATTAGTCTGAACATCAGTCTGAGGCAAGCTTGATCCTAAGTTCTTCCTCCTCTCCCCACCCCGACCCCCTTTGACTAAGAACAAAGACTGCGCTTTGGGCAAAGTGGTAGACATAATAGTTTAACAGAGCGGGAAGAAATATCAATTGTAAGAACATACACAAAACAAGCATGTGTGTTTTAGGTGCTCTTCGTATGATCCTGTCTCATCGCGCTGTTAAACTATGTAACAACAGAAATATCGTCATCAATTGCCGCCTACGTATCCTGAGGACCTTCGTGCTCGACAGCACGTTGCTAGCACGTCTAATGGTATTTTAACATATCAACAACAGAAATAGCATTGTACAATGCAGTGTACTACATTTGAGCACCGTTCGTGCGGTTTGCCTTCGTCGCTTGTTTTTGTTGCTGAGCGTAAATCCAAGCCAAAATCTGTTATTTACAGGCTGCTCGGCACAGTACTTGTAGAGATGAAGGTCGTACTAACACGCTCTAATAAACAATGGTCAAGCCCCCCCCCCCCCGGGGTCGGTGAGAGGCTAGGGCGCTCGACTGTTGCACTCAAAGATTCGGCATAGAATTCCGGCCTCTGCGGCCGCTTTTCAATGGAGGATAAAAGCGATGAGACCGGATGCTGTGCCATGACAGTGCACGTTAAACAACCCCTGGTGGTTGAAATTTCTGAAGTCCTCCCCAATGCCATCCCTCATAGCCTTTGTCGCTTTGGGACGTTAAATTCCGTAAACCAAACCAAACAAAACGTGGGTCATCTGAGATGGCCACTTCAAACACGGCATATGAACGCCTACAAATGAATACAAAACATTTACAAAATTATGCTGGGCCAATAGCTGAAGCCAGTAGAGGCCCATTTTACACGTTGTCATTCAAGAAACAGTATATACACAAAGTTCGGTTATACATCATCAGCATGGGTGATCAGCACTCAAGCGCACACGTAAAATATCACCAAACGCACTCCTGAATATTCGACAAGTAGAAACGTTTAATGCAGACGACGAAGTTTCTATCCATTTTAATTTCAAGTGGCAGATTATCCGTACTTTAATAACAATGCCTAAATCGCGGTTCACGCGTCTTGAAAACTTGCTTCGGAGACTACGTTAGAGATTTCACTTGGGTTAAAGATTTCGTAGTGTGCCAGCGCTCGTAGCTCATAAGCTCTTAGTTACATGTGGGTCTGGGTCATAACGTAAAGCCCCCTTTTTTTTTTTTTTTTGAAGTAAATAGCCCAAAGGGTTGCCACATATCCGTGCCCTTGTTTTTCTTGCATCCGTGGAATACCTGTGCTTTCACAAAGCTGAGGACGAGTCACTCTAACCTTTAGGATATTCAGAATTCTGGCAAAAGAAAACACGACGGACAGAAAGCCCTGCAACCGCACGCCAAGTCAGAGCAGGCACCGCGAATAATGAGCCAATTGACCGAGGTAGTTAGAAGATTGTGTGCGCCCGTACTTGGGCGTGGGATGCGAAACAATTATCGGGTTAATTTTAATTCGTAGCCTCGTAAAAGGGGCGATAAGCTTCGGAACCGTATTGGTTTTTTGGAAGCGACGGTACCGACAGTTCGAAGCAGATATTGGGAAACTCGAAAGAAAATAGGCTGACACAAATATTAGAGAGCCTTCCTCAGACCTTTAGTGTTTCGCGGGTTTTGAGGTTATACAGCCACACTCTACGCTATCATGGCCAAATTTCGCGGACGCATTCGTTTCTCTGCAATGTTCTCGTCCTTAGATTGGCTTCATCTCGCTGGCTGGTGGCTGTTGAGGTAGTGCGGTCAAAGTTTAATCTCAGTTTTTCCATGGTGCCAGAGCATTAGTGTTGACTACAAGGCACGGCGATTGGAAAGCTAGGGATAAATTCAGGTCAAACAGAGTTCTGAAATATAGACCGAAACCTCAGTGCATCAGCATTTTTCGATTGTGTTCCTCCTTTCAAACTCGGTCGTCAAAGCTGCGACGGTTGCACTGAACGTCAGCATATACACTGCGCGCGGCAGGCACGGAGCCGGCATGGTAACATAGACGCGTTCAGGTCTGTGCGAGGTAAAGCATCGTTGAGTGTGCCACACGCAATTGTTGCGAATATCTTACATCGAATTTGGCGTCCCTCACTTGGCTGAGTTTCTACCATATTACCAGAGATTCGGTAGTTGGAGGCGCGAAGGTGCCCACGGCATCAAAACGGCGAAGCTCCAAACAAAGTTCCGTAAATTTTGATAAGCAGTTATGTGACTGCAACCAACATAATAAATGAATCACCATAATTAATCGAATGAAACATAGAGATGAAAATAAAGACACACAGTAGCACCTTACAACGCTGATGCTCTACCACAAGCGACGCTTTTGCATATGCAGCATGTAAAAACGCCGGTGCTACTTTCTTTCTTGTGTGTAGTCTTGGAGCTAAAATCGTTTTGTAATGTAATACGGAGATTGCAAAGGGTTACTTTGCATGTTTATGTAAATTGCTTGAGTTGTGTGTTACGGATTTAGTGGAGCGAAATACTACAGCAGCTTGTCTGTACGATGCATGGTGCTTGCATCTATCGCACTTTACATTAGCGCTTTTCTTTCTTCACAATGCATCTCTCAAGCGCTCTGCATTAGCCTGTTTATCTCTTCATCTTTTCCCGTCCTTCTAATAATACCTTATCTTTAGGCAGCTTAAGCCACAGTTTCTGTTTACCTTCGCTTGACGTGATCCGAAGCCCAGCACTGGCCTCAATAATAGAAGTGGTTCCGGGCAGACCCTATTGCTTAGCCTTACTATTTGCCTCTGTAGGACAAGCAGAATTCTTAATACGTGATATTAGTAGAGCGTAATATTTTCTATGGCCCCTTTTGACAGCATTTCTGAAGGCGAGGAAGGCGTGTGACGACGCTTGCCGCGCTAAAAAGATGAAAGCTTCCTAAGGAGCAAAACAAAAAACTTCCCAGCAGTGAGGGACACCCCGAAGCCATGATGAGCTGTCCGTGACGTCGGCTTCACCAGAACTGGTATCACAGGGGCTTCTTCACGTTGAGCAAGGAAGTCCTACTAGCAAAACTCCCTTTTTTATCTATCAGGGGCGTCTGCAATTCGCAGTTCATGTGTGTTTTTAGCGTCGAGTTGCTTTCGTTTCCACGGTGTTGACATTGAAGGTATCATGCGTGACGAGTACAAGAGCAGATCAAACGGTAGGGATTGCTTTCCTGGGAGATAGGTAAGGATAGAAGAACCGCCTCCTCAGGTGCTTAGTAAAGTTCATAACTTTTGTGGCTTCTCTGGCAACAGTGTAGGTACCCGACTTTCGTAAATGTCACGAACTTAATGTGAAGAAGTCATGCAAGAGACGGCCTCGAAACAAGCAGCTGAGAAGCCTTACACAGAGGTAGCTTTCTAAAGCCCGCTTGAGAGTGTGAAGATACATTTCAGAACATTTTATAACATAACATCATCAAAGCGTCATCAAGGTCCAGCATTATCGGCGCGAGCGCCGCTTCTACGAGGATTATAACAGATGATTTTTTTACGGCTTATAGAACTGTATTTTAAAACTTTTGAGTGGTGCCTCGGTACGGTCCGTGCAGGTGGTTTGTACTGCAAGGTGGAGATATCATAAAGGTAATATGCGTTAGAGCTAACAGAACGAGTTTTTAGAATGCTAATTTTTGCCTTCTTATTTCGAGCCACATTACTGATTATGAAAATTTAGAACCTGATCTTCACGACCTTCAATTTTTTTCTTATATTATTGCGCCTTGGAATAAAAAATAATCATTTAAAGAGAGAATTTTGCTTAGATGATTATGTATTCGTTAAGCGTACGATAAAGTCCGAAGTTTCCGGTCCGCCTATCAGAGCCGGTGACGTCGTTCACCTTAATCTGGATGCAACGGGCGCGTCAAAAAACTGCCGCATCTTCAGTTCGACTCGCCTAGCGTGCACGGTGCCGCAGCGCGCATGCGCTGAATTCGTCCTCGAGCGTAGATACATTTTTAGCATGCACTTTCGAGTAGACGACAGGGGTCTTCGGAGGAACTGAGGAAGTCACCTACCGAGGCACTTATCTGTTCAAATGGCACAAAGCATTCACAGAAAGCCGTTATTACGTCCAGCCCAACAACGGTCCAGGCGCCCGTCTGTATCTGTGCAGTATCTGGGCGCCTTTAAGTATCTGTATGACTGCAGAAAAGTTACAGATTATACAATCATGAGGATAACTTTCCCGGACTGCCGCAGTTCCTGTAGAAATCCATCGACTTCGCGAATTCCTAGATTATTCGGGACACACATCCACGCGCTGCCGCTCCGTATCGCCAAATCGATGGCCTTGGAATCCCACGTGGTACTAGTCACAAAGCCGCTTCCACAGTTTCTGGCATTGTTCCAGTGAAACTACTGAGGATAAGGGAAACAAAATCATCGTTACACTTCCTCGAGCAGGCCGCACTGCTGATGGATTGCATCCCAAGCAGTCTTTTTCCCCGCTCTGTGTCTCTGTAGTCAATCCATTTGGTATCAAGACACAGGGTTACGCTCAAATCTCTTCTAGCAGCCTTTCCACAAGTATCTGAAACGCGCGGGGTTGCTGTCTGCACAGTAAACCGCCATACTTTTCCCTGCGCGTGAGGAATGCTGGGATGCGAGACCGGAGTAGTCGGCGAGAAGAGAGTAGCTATCAACGTGTCGGCGACGTTGGGCCACTCCGGATCGCGCTCTTTACTTCCACCATGCCGCGTCGTTGCAGTATCGGCATCGGTTTTTCGTCAGCGTAACGTCATAGATGCCGACGCGAACGCGCGTTACGTCGGCCTATTTCCGGGCCTTTAAGCTCTGTAACGCAATGTCTGCCTTTATGTACAAACTTCGCGAACAGACCGCAGCGAGGTATCTCTCGTAATTTTAAATATGAAAAATTGTTAACAGCAAAAAAGGAAAACAATCAACGAGCTTATTGCGGCGGATCGCCATCATTGGTGCTATACGCAACCTTTACTCGCGACAAACGCTCCTGCTGGCTGGTGGTGGAGCGCACCTCGTAAAGCTTTGTTCCCAAAAGTTCTCGAATCCGAGCAAGCTTATGTAGCTGCCTTTTCTTGTTTTCCCCTTCGATGCGACTTGAATATTCAGGAAAGATAAAAATGGTCAAAGTCTTTTCATCTCTGATATCTTTGATGCAGACATTGATTTAGGTACTTCTCGATAAACTTACCTGCACATAATATAAGACAAATATTTACCCTAATTCCTTCGAGCTTCTTGCGTAGTGTTCCGAGTCGACTCTAAATTTTTGGAATAATTGCTTTCTTGACTGAAGAAGCACAAATGTGCGCAAAAAGCAACTAAACTGCTTTGCCATTGCGTTTCTCTACAATCCTGCATCGATTTAATGATTTATTCATCCTTCATCTCATACTCTACTTATGCCCTGAGGCAATATATATCGATTAAAGAAATATGCTTGCTTCTCAATCATTCCACTTTGGTTCGCCATCCACGCCGTTGCTGGAATAACCTTAGCACGAAAGATATTCCCGAGTCATCCGAACGTGATACTCAGAACAATATGATCACACAGTTCTTGTTAACAGGATGTACACAATGCTGTTTAGGTCGACTGTCAATGAATGCATCTTTTCGTTTCTTTTTTTTTTTTAATATACAGTGGTTTTATGTAAGAAAGATGCGAGCACAGAAGTCAGTGTGAAAAGAATTCTTTCCTCAAAAGCTTGACGAAAACAAAAAGCGGCTTAGGGAAATTTGACATTCCAGAGGCGTTCACATTGGAGATCGCACATAAACAATGCATGAAATATTTTGTTCGGGTCAAGCATAAAGTTTGATATCGACACAGCGCACGTTCCGAAGAATTCCTGATTCAATGTGGGACCTGGTTGTGTGATCTCGTTATTCCTCTCGCGAGACCGGACGCAAAGTTATCGACCACAAACCGAACTCGAGTAAAGGCTTCCAGTTCCAGACTACTGCTTTTGTTGAAGCTTTACATACAGTCTAAATTTAACTATCCAAATTTGCACCTTTGATGTTGGACATGGCCGATTTTGTTGTATTCCTCCTAACGATAAAAGAAGTTTTGTTTTGCTCTTACAACCAGAGGTAGCCCACCTTCTGTGCTATTCAGCTACTTAGTATGACGGGGTCGTTCGAGCCTGGTCTTGCGATGGGGGTCACGTACAAAGACATCTTGTCATAAAGAGCTCGCCTCATGTTAAATTATTCGTGACGATTGAAATTGTTCAGGAGCGATGCACTGCTGAGTGTTTTCAACTAAAGAAATTACTTTAGAAAGCAAATAGATTAATATTTTTAGTAGCCGCAAATTTGAGCGATGTGTTGAATATGCATGCAGATAAACACACGTGCAGCTGCGGATGTCAAGAATATCTTCAAGTCAGACCCGAATTCTCCGAGACAAAAGCCAGCACTGATAGGCGATGTTTCCAACGTGGGAAATTCGCTCACTGTGGCATAACATAAAAAAAAGCAGTGCCCGAGAAGCTAAATAAAAATATGTTGTCGTTTTGTTTTATGTGTCGCTTCATCCAGAATGTTAATACAGTCACTGGCATCCACGATAGTAGTGTTCCGTCGTTATAGGCGCGAAGGAAAGGGAGGTCAACGAGCGCCTGAACATTAGGTGTTCTTTCCTCATATTTTACTTGTATGTTCTAATCTAGAATGCTCGGCCTTAACTTTGTTCACTGTCTATTTCTGGTATATGCGAATAACGCCGCCAGAACCATTCATAGGAAAGAGCTGCTTCATTAAGGCATATAATAAGGTCAATATCAAATCTAATTCTCGACGGCTTTCTTAATGAAGCAAATAGGAGAGTGAAGCTTCATTTTCTCCAAAGACAAAAGCGTTATCACCGCTTCTTTTGTTTGATCAAGGCTGCTGCCTGCCATTTTTAAACAGTCTGGGCAGCCTTAATTTCAGAGCGAACAATTCGATCCGACAAAAGCACGCTGCTTTGGGGGCTTTTTATTTTCCTTTTTTTTTTAAATGCTGGTTATAGTGGCCCTGGCGATGACTGATCTAAAATGAGTAGGAACATCTTCAATATGCTCCCAAATTCGTATGCCGATACAGCTTTAGGAGGCGTAACTCAAATTCAATCGGAAATATGGAGTGAGCTTCGGTCTTTCATGCACACATTGAGTGCAGAAAATAAATCTTCCACAAATATTTTTTCATAAGTGTTTCCATGCGTCAAAAGTAAGATGGTGCTCGAACTTGATGGCGCTATGCCTCAGTGTATAAATACGAGGAATTTACGCCGAATTTAAATGGTTCATAGTAATTATCCGTGAATGCTTTGCTTTAGCTTCATCACACTTCGTAGATACCAAGTAAATAAACATAAAACGACGACTGTCATCCAACATTTACAGCACCTGCAATTTTAGAGAGTCAATAGCTGCTTTTGAAGAAATACTAAATTGAATCCTTGAACCGTTTTCTACAAGTGCACCGTGATTATTAAAGAACCCCAGATGGCGTAAATTTCTGGAGTCCTCCACTATGGTGACCCTCATAGTCTTTTGCGCTATGGAACGTTAAACCATGAAAACCCAAGCCAAACTAAACCCGCAGAAAATAACCAGCCTCAATGGCAGCAGTGCATATTTGCGCCGGTGTTAGTTTTATAGTGCTACTGTTTTTTGCTCAATGTGAAAATACGCTTATCGAGTGCATGCCCTTACCTTTAGAGCCTGGTTTAAAAGATACGTACGAATATGTTTTCTTCCAGCGTCTTTCCACAGAAACAAAATACAAACACTACACCCCACACTTCTAGAAAAACAGGTTGTAGAGGGACAACTGCATTTTTTTTCTTTCATAATAAATGAGCACTTGAATGGCTTAAGCACTTGCTCTGCACTTAGTGCTGCTCTTGTGAAAAAATATGGTGGCAGCAGTCACACTAAACCTAACGTGCATTGGTGGATTTTATGCTTTCGCAGTGATGATGGGCGTCGACCTTCCGGACTTCATTCTGAACCGGAACCAGCCGTCAAAGAACCTGCAGGCTCTCCGGCAGCGCCTATTCGAGAGCGGCCGGAGGCGGTGATTCCCAGGAACCGCGTCGAGGAAGATGTCGCGGGGGCGTCTGCACTTTTTTTTTTCCTCGGACCGCGCCAGCCGCACCGCTCTCTCCCGCGAGGTACGGCTCACTCTACTGCTCCTTATGCTTAGTTTAAGGATAATAGGCTGCACAGGGTTTAATATATACAGCTTGAGGAGCAACGTCCTATAGAAGTTCGGAAAAAATACGCGGTCTGGGTGTAGCTTTGAGGGAATAAAAATTAAGTGCCGCTGTGCAAAGCATAAGATGGCATGTCTGCATATGTGAGGTGCGTTCCACTCGCTGACGACAAAGGTTGCAATCAGGCCGCGAAACGATGGCCTATAGGGAGGTGGAAATTGTTTGGGTACCGGCACACTCTGGACACCCTTGGACAGAGGTGGCTCACATGAATGCTCGAGGTTTCATCAGAAGAGCAGGTGAGTAGGTGGTTCCAGGGAGGCACACGAGAGATGGGCTGGTATCATTTCACGACATCACAAATCGTTATAAACTGGGGTGGAGAATTTATCCGCCCCCGGACAAGCAGTTGGTCAAGGAACGGGAATGCGTCTGGATCAGATTGCAGACTAGGTATTTCCGCAATCCACACGTATTGAATAAAATATACCCGGAGGAGATTCAGCAGGAAGGCAGATGGTGCTAGGAGCTGGCAACCTATGGCCATATCTTATGAAGGAGTAGCATAGCGTCGCCGGCGGAGGACGTTATGCGTGATCCTTCTCACGAGCAGTAGGAGCCAGTGTTGGCCAATTCAGATCCGGTCGTACATACTAGGGCAGTGGAATCGGCCACCCAAGTCGCCGTCAGCCATAGGGTTGATGGCCACCTATATGGAATTGTTCGCACGTGCTTTCTGGTGGAATAAAGTTTTTCCATCCAAGCAAGAAGCACGAGGCTTAATGTGCGTGCGTGTACTGGGCACGTAACCCTAAGTGAGTTCGCGCCCCACCTGAAGTGCTTGTTAGAGGCGCGTGCAGAACCTCATGGCCCAAAAGAGGAAGCGCGCTGGGAAGCCTTTTTAGAACTAAATACGAAGTGCTTGCCCCGCTAAGCCTCCCGCCTCTCCCAGCGGAAAGAGGAGGGGGTATGAAACTAATCGCATGTACTGAATGACCGCAGCTAGCGCAAAACAGAGCTCATTGAAGATCGTAAAGTATGCGTTAGTCAAAACTCTTCATACCGCAGAGTTCGCTTTTGAGCCATGCACATGGGCAAGCGTGACACTTCAAAGATTCCAAATATCCATGACGACTTTTACTCATCACTCCCGACTTTCGATGTTGAGGGTGCATTGAGAGATCGGCGTACTAATGAAAAAGTAACCTCGTAGTAATGAAAAAGTACAAACAGCAATAACTTACGCAGGCGAATTAGGCCTTCATTCGCTTGTTTCCCAATCTGGCGGTGCTATGAAAAATCAAGCTACCATTTCTAGAATCAAAGCTGTCATGCCTGATCTTTACTGATCGAACATTCCTGGACATGAGCGTGTGAAAGAAAGCGCAACTTTTTAAATTGAGGTCGTAAAAAAGTTGTCTCTTTCGTGAACGCGGCCACAGTTGGCTCTGATGTGGCTTGCTTGTACGTGTATAGGCAAGCCACATGATAACGTACAGTCAGGAGAGACTGCCTTTACTCTATATGCCATTCTCTATGTTCTCACCCTCCATACGACCTGTTGGCCGTCTCCACCAAGGAACAAAAGACTAAGAAGGGGGTAAGGGCAGTGGAGACGGGCAACGAGCTTTCGATTTGTTTCTGGCGTGAGTGGTGGTGGCGAGCGGAGGCAATTTCCTGTTTGGCTGGCGCCACCGAAGCCGTACGTGGAGGTCCCACAATGCGAGCCGCATCATCCCCCTTACTCTGCAGCCGTGTCCGTGTTCCGCTTAAGGCGGCCGGGAGCGCCTTATAGCCGGGGTCGCCAGACAGGGCTATCGGTTACTATGGTCATCAAGGCTGGCGTCTGCGGTGGTACTAACGCCTTGTTACTTCTCGCTTGGGTGTTCCGGGTTGGAATTTCTTGCCTCACTGTCTTTACAAAGACAAAATAACAGAGGTAGCCTTGTTCTTAGTCGCAACGCTGTGCTCTGCTTTCTTTGCATTGCCGACGTGTCTTTAGCTGCTCGTAAAACCGTTTCGAAATGGATCGTAATGCGCGGAGTGCGAACAGTCGTCTTACCCGAAAACCAACGGCGAAAGTCATGACCTTCGAATTGGGTTGCCACGTAAAAGTGCGCCGCCGAATAAGAAATTCACGCAAAAAGATATTTAAAGCACGAGGTAATGCAAATCAATCCACTATTAAAGACTTCTCTTTTCATTTTGATTAATGAGCTAGACGCTCCCTAATTAAGTACAAGTACCTCATTTGGGGACTGACCAGTCACAAAATTGCAGATGTCATTTCACTGGGTGCACGTTAACGGTAATATTTGTATAAGCTATCAAGACTCCACGTATGGTCTGCCTGCCCTAATATTTGTTTTTTTCTACAGCTCCTCTTGTGCGAGAAAAGTTACATATTCTTAGCGCCGTCATGGTAACGCGGTATATTCCTCTTGTGGTATTTTTTACACAACACACAAAGTGCATTGTTCATGGAAGAATGGTCTTCAAGGTTTACTGCCCAGCTCGTAAATCTCATTATCAAACTACTCTTGCATTAGAAACAAATCTTCAGACAGGCTGCTGCCGGGTGGCTCAGTCACAGTGAACAATCGATCGAGTCATCACGTCCCCTCTCTCAGTACTCGCCAAATTTAGAAAGTGAAGATTGTGTTGCTTTCAAGAGAAGGAGACCGAAAAGAAAAAGCTTCTGTCCTCCATTTCCAAGAGCCTTCAAAATGCTGCGAATGCTCAGTTGCCTGGCACATAGTGAGAACTGGGCAATAAAAAAACACTGCCCAAAATAGTATATAATGAATCACAATTTACTAAGCCTTATTACAATTGCATTACATTGCATTGTTGCGAACTGCGGTGTTAAAATTAGCTCTTTCTAGGGTTAGTAAAATATTCCTGCTAAATTAAGCTGTAATTTTAAAAGACGTGCCTCACATTACTACTTTCGTGTGGCATCAATAGCCAAACCACTGTTTGTGTGTGCCACACTCCTCTCCGCTTCCCGCTTCATTCAGACAGACCGCTGATGCCGATCAGTATACAAAGTTCGAACTCTAATTAGCCTTTCTCGTACACTCGCGGAATGAAGGTCAGCATGTGGAAAACGCTTGTTTTTCTATATTTGTTTTTCGACGTCGTTTTCACCTTAAATGAAGAAATAACTGAAAATACTGCCTGCATTTCTCGTTATCTTTTTTTTTTTCCACATAGTGAAAAAACAGGTCATATTAACTGATTAGTGCCAGAAAATGCACTAAAAGAGACCAAGCGAGAGGAAAGGGCAGGTAGTTCAAATTCCATCGTGAGATCTAAAGTCGATGTAGCTGCTGTTAAGTGGGAGGAACTGCATATCAGCCGCTAACTGCATTCCTGATAGGCCTTGCTGTAAAACCGATGTCATAGCGTATTTTTCAGCATATCTGAAGATTGCCCTTAAAGGTGGCGCCTCATAAAGTTTACCGCGAACCTTGTGCATTAAATTTCATCTCTTCTCACTTAGAGGCAGTTTCATCACGCATTTCCGCTAATATTCTCTTAACTATACTCAGGTGTAATTTTTAGGAATTGAATACATACAGGATGGGACGTTCGTAACTATAAAGTCTCCCAGTAAACAATTTGGCCGCATTGTGACCCGCCTGGCCACTGCGCACGGAATCTCCGCGGTAGCTCATGCCGAAGCTGGTGTAGTTGGGGCCTTGTATGGAAGACTGGTCTAACAATACATGCTTAGTAAATGAGTGTTCTGGGAAAGAGAGTTCTGCTTCTGGAAAAGAGAGCCATGGCTATCCTTGACTGCCTAGTAAAGAGCAGAGACATTACACTGCCAACCAAGATCCGTATAACTCACGCTATGGTCTTTCCAGTTGTGATATATGGATGCGAGATTTGGACTGTGGAGAAGGCTGACCGCCGAGGAATTGACGCGTTTGAATTGGGGTGCTGGCGGAGACTCGTGAGAGTTCCTCAGACGGCCAGAAGATCAAATCAGTTGATATTGTCGACCATAAACCCTGACTGCTCATTGGAGGGTCAAATTGTGGGGTTAAACCTCAGCTACTTTGGTCATATGATGAGAAGAGAGGAATCGCTGGAGAAAGATTTGATGTTGGGAAAGGTTGAAGGTCACCGGAGAAGGGGTAGGCAGCGAACGCGATGGTTAGATGGCATCCTCGAGGCGCTGCAGATGAAGTTATGTGATATTAGAAAGGTAGTGAGAGACCGGAAAGCGTGGCGAGATATGGTCCATAGGGTCACGAAGAGTCGGACATGACTGAACGACTGAACTGAACTGAAATAAGTGTAGTCAAAGGAAAAAAAGTTGGCAGTTGTGTAGAAAGACGTCATAAATATTGGGTGCTAACAATATAGGCAGTCTTAAGGAAGACTAGTAGCTTTAAGGTTTATTTTGTAAAGTAAGCGGGGGGGTGGGGGGTGGAGGGGGAGCGTGTACTTTAGAGACTCTATAAACTCCCCTGTTTTCAGACAAAGTCCCCAAGTGCAGTCACACTAGAAGAACGGAAAGCTAGAACTCGTTCAACTTCAAATCATGCGCATAATAGGAGTACTCTACGTAACTGCCACAAATTAATCCCTCTCACTGAAGTGTCGCTCTGCCTCAAACGCAGCTTTCCAGGCTTTCCTTTATTATTAAGACTGATGTGGTGGCATTATTGGTATTGATGTAATTCTTAAGGCAGCTATTCAAACAAAGTTCGCACAGACAGGATTACGTATGTGACAAAGTGTTTTTATGTCTAATTTTCAAGAACTTTTTCCTTTTTCCAGACATTGCCCGTTCTTTGAAAAACCACATGACTCAACAAGCTACGGACGCGAAGCATCACTAATCTCGACGCGATCAAGGTTCTTCAGAAGACAGCATGTGCCCCGCCCCCTCTCTCGAGAAGGAAGAATACCTGATTCCATAAGTTAAAAAGTTAGTTCTTCGATACTAATAAAAAAAATCGAAATACGTAGCGTAGGCTCGACAATCGAAGCGAGACGAAAGGGCACAGAGCCGATGTCGCTAATAAATATAGACGGCGCATGTGATAAGGAGTCACCCAAGAGTACCTCCAGGACAAGAGAAAGCCTGTTTTGTCATATCCTTGTAACGCTGTGCTTTGGTTGACAAAGAAAAAAATACAGTGTTGTGTCCCGTATCTACAGGACAAACGTAAGTCTGTTTTGTGAAACTGTTGTAGCAATGTCACTTTGTTCGCGAATATGTGCAGTGTTGTGTCTTGTGATATAGGATTACAGTGGTGTGAAGTGCTTGGTCAAAGTAATGTTTTGTTTCTACGCCATGTAATATTGCGGCTTTTTTCTTTTGCTTTCCTGTGTTGCCCTTGTGTCACAAGAATGCTGTACACGCCTGCCTATAGCGACACCTTTGGTGATTGTGCCGACTGTGTTGACGTACAAGACAATAAAAATTGCGCCTGTGCTACCTACTTCTACTGTTGTGTTCAATAAAGTCGTTCTTTCAGTTACATCAAGGCTGCGCAAGTTTAAAAAATAAAAACTTGGCGCATGCGAGAACAGTCATACACACAGTACAGCCAACGAGCCTGCGCACTTGGACGCACGAACAAAAAGATGTCACCAGTTAAATGAGCATAGCATAACACATAGTATAAGACACACCGTATACACGCATCGTAAAACATAGTAGTATGCAGATAGTATTATACCAGCTGTGCAATATGTTGTCCCTAGATGTCGCCCTATTGTTCGATGGACTGCTGAGTTCACTTGGCTATAGCACAGTGTAAGTCACAGCGTAACTGGTCTGCAGCAGTCCAGAGTAGAAGAACGAAGAACAAGGCGTCCCAAAGATAGATCTGTCAAAAGTGCTTGCTACTGTGTAGGCGGGGGGGGGGGGGGGGGGGGGGGGGGGAGAGAGAGAGAAAAATATATCCTGATATACAAGGATCCCGGTCAGGTCATGGCCTGAAGTCGATCAGTTGGGCCCTGTACCGAATGACATACGGGAAACGTGGGCAACAAGCTGTGGCCAAAAAAATTGATGGAGTTCAGTAGGAGAAGCAGCTCAGCTCTCTTAGGAATAATCTGCGCGCGTTACAGGTAGTCTGGCGACTGCGTGGCACGTAGCCACGTGCAATATGTACGTATGTTGCCTGCACAGCCTCCACGTATACCTAACAGAGGGGTTGGCTGGAGGTTTTAAGTAGGTGTTGATTGCATAGGACACATGGTAGAGGATTTGCGCATGCCATTTGAAAACAGATACACGACCAGTAAGATTTTGAGAAAGAAAAGGAACGAGACGAATGGTTGCTGGGGGAGCGCGGTGCAACGTTGCTGAGAAACTTGTCGCGAGCGATCGCATACGCCCGTTTGTCTCCTTCTATTTTAAGTGGTGTTCAAATGAGGTCTGTTTAATCAGACAGCTGCGTAGTCCGGGCTATCATAGCTACTTGCGTAAGCCTTTGCGAATGGCTGTTTCAATTTTGTTTACTTGAGGTTTTGATAACTGGAGTTACGGATAAGCAGGCGTAAAAATACTGGTTTTTCGACAATCTTGTGGACCCGTGTTCATCGATTCACGGCTGGTACAGGTAATGCGTTCTAGTATGTGGCGGAGGTTATCTGTCAGGTGATCGTTAATGTCTATGTCGTACTTGTGGCATTCTGCTGCCAAGCAGACCCAATATACGAACATATGGTTGACGTGAAAAAGCGAATCATCCAATTTTCAATTCAATGAGAGAGCGGCAGTCACCAGTGACCTTTCTCTTGTGGTTCAGAACAAGTGGAGGCTGAATTTTCGAGTGAACATTCCAACTCCACGCTGGCAGCGTCGGCTTCAGTTATTATTAGGCCTCGTTGCACGTTAGCTTCTTGACATCCTGGGTTGTTCAGGACACACCAGGGAGTGACGTCATAGGCGTAGACGGCATGTTGGAAACGGGGAACGGCGGCAAGCTTAGTCGAAAGATTTTTCATCTTTTCATCGCCAAGTTAAACAACGTCGGGGACAGGATCGAACCTTGTGGAGTGCCCCGTTCAATGGGAACTGAGGAAGATGGGTTTATTATTCGGAGAAACTATTAAACTTAGTGACCAATCAGCCAGAAACGTTTATAACATAGTCGAACAGGTGCACTCCTGGGTGGGTTTCCCGAAGGTTTGCTAGAAACGTGCTATGAGAGGCGTTATAAAAGCCCCCTTTTTGACAACACCTACAATAATGCGTAGTCGGGCGTAGCTGGAGACTACATAAACGTCCTTGGGTAATCGTGCAGCAATATCTTGGTAGCTCAAGTGTTTGCCCATGCCGATGTCTTTGAGGAGTGGATGCTGAGCATGTTTTAGGTGCCACTGTAAGCGATTGAGCATCATTCTCTACGCAGCCTCCCTCATACAAGAATTCAATGAAATGTTGTGTCAACATGTACAATCGCCACCAATACCAAAGTGACCCGATCCGGTAGGCCGAACATGATTATGCATCAGTTTTGAAGCATTAAAAAAGTAACAAAAAAAAAACAGTTTCTAGCTCCACTACACATGATTATGAATGGGACGAGGCAGCTCTGGGAAAGATTTGAGGAAGCGTAGGTGAAATAAGATATACAGCAGAGGGAGCCCAAAATTCGATTAAAGAACACGTATTGACAGTATAGCCCCATTTTTAGCGTAGAAGAATAAAAAGTTATCATAGTTATATTTTATTTATGGTGTATGTTTTGTATTCAGTGAGGCATAATCTTGAATGTTCAAGAGAAATATATCGCGATTATTGCCCTAAGAGCAAAGCACAATTGCTACAGTCAGATGATCGCAGGACATTCCACTATTCAATGTGCACTGAAATATCACTGTTAGAGAAAAAATTTCCAAACACAGTAGAAATAACTAGGCCGAACATGCGCACATTACGTAGTCGTCCCACCCAATCTGATCAGCTGTCCATGAATACATGCGAGAGCTGTCATCAAGATCGGCCGAGTAGTTTTTAAGCGGGAACATTTATTGGCTCTTGGGTGGCGTGGTCAGAACGTGTAGACACAAAATGTGTACAGGAGATAACGACAATATAAAGATGGAAAATAACGACTACCAGGAAATCAACATAGATCATTAATAATAATAAGATAAGTAACAGCAACTTAGTAGATGGACGAGTAGTCATAGCTATGGTAACCAAAATAATGATAACACATAAGATAGTTGAATACGCGCCACAGCTGTCATCAAGATGGGTGGCCTGTTTTTTAAACGATAACATTTGTTGGCTCATCGGTGGCGTAGTCAGAATGTGCGGACACAAAATGTGTACAAGAGATAACGACGATAGAAAGATGATAAATAACGACTACCCGGTAATTAACAATAAATCAATAATGATAATAAGATAAGTCACAGCAATTTGCACGGGTAGTCATAGCTGTGTCAACCACATTAGTGATTATACATACGATAGTTAGATTAGGCTGATAACATAGCTTATTGAAAATTTGAGTTAACGTTAACGGTAATGGCATTATGTCATCAATTAGATACGGATAAGATGACTGATAGCATAGTGGTAGTCAATGATGGTGATAGTTGTAGTTAACGGTATGATGATATCATAATATTATAAATAAAAATGTGAAACAGCAGAAAAAAAGTAATCATTAAAATGGAATAAAACTAAGATAAAGAATGTAAAGCAATAAGGATAAGACTGATAGAAAAAATTAAATTCAGTATACAAGAAAAAAGAAGTTAAAAGAAAGGTTTTAAAACCGAATATAAAAACGTTTAAAAAGATTACAGCGAAAAACGTAAAGGAAGGAAGTATAAAAAAAGAATTAACGAGACAAAGAGGCGCTCACAGGAAAACAGAGAAGCAGCTAAACAGGAAACAGGCTGCTTTCCAGCCTCTTTCCTGTCTGCTCCTCTGTTTTCCTTTCCTTAATTATTATATCCTGTATTATTTATGTATGCAAATACACAAACTAGCCGAACAATGTGTTGTACTGAAGTAAGTAAAGCAAACTAAAAGCAAAGTTGCAGACATCCTAAAAGTAGAGAGCGCAGAACGAGCTCATAAAGAAACTGGGCATGGAACTCGCAGTTGCTTCCTGATTTCCGCACGTGCGGATATTTAAGAGCACCTTGTAATTCTAATTAACTTTCTAACAGAAAAATAAAAGATGTTTATCAACTGGAAGAGCGTAATTTCATTAACAACACTGTCTGTTCTAGTCTACACTGACAGATGTCGGCCGGGGTATCCAAACCGGACCTCATCGCATAATGGTGTTGTTAAATACGGAACTTGTCGCAGAAAGCATTTCATTTGTGCAACATGTATAGGCACTTCAATCTTATCGGCTCGCTCCGACACGTTTCATTGGGCGTTGTCGTGCTGCTTGCAAGCACCTCTCCTGCCTGAAGCCACCAAGCGCACCAACGGACACTGACCTGAGAATCTGCGGTTCCTTCCTTGTGTCTCGTCTCGCATCTCTGTGGGGCCACTTCCTTACGTTGCTAACTCGGACCATCATCCGTTTCTGCGCCTAGGTACAATGCACGAGTCCAATTTTCCTGCCACCTTGTATAACGAACAGAGGACGCGACAGGCGCAGATAGTGCCCAGGCTTGCGCGAAGGGTTGGCTCTTGGGAACTGCTGGTGGTCACCAAACCATCTTGTCTGCACCAGCAAAGTGCCCACAATATGCATGTCTGCATCTTGTCTGCACGCGTTGAAGATCACGTATATTTTTGAGTATCCGTTCTAAGGGAGTTAGAGCAAAGTTATAGAAGATGGGCGAGAGGACTGAGCTCTTCGATGTGCTTCAGTTGGTAAATGGATGGGCGGGGGGGTGTAAAACCCGAGTGTGATACGGCAACGTGTTTGCAAAGGACAACCTCAGCACAGCGCCAGATCTGGTAGTCCGCATTTAGTTGTGACAAGGGTAGACGGAATGTGGTCTTGGCTGATGTTGTCTAATGCCATTTGTATATCAAGAGCAAGATGGCCCGTGTGTTCTGTTTATGGTGGGTGTTGTTCAGGACGGTGTCTTTCAGGTGTACTAGAATGTCTTAAATTCAGAGATACCGGTGAAATCCGACTTGAGTGTGAGCAAAAAAAGCCGATAGATTCCAGTTTAGGTTGAAGTTACCTAAGGATTACGTGCTCGTAAAGCTTTCCGAGACAGATTGTGAGAGATATGAGGCGTAGCTTGTCTAAGGAAGGCAGTTTTTCGGGTTTGGGAATGAAGCTGATTGCAGCGTGTATCCAAGATGCCAGTAAAGCTCCTTTCAACAGAAGGGAAAGGTTTTTCAAGATGACTGGGTGCATAAAATTCCTTTTCTTTGTGGACTGGCGTACATAGGACAAACCGGCATCCTCTGAACATTCGCCTCAAAGAACACAGAAACGACAAATCTTCAGGGGTGAATGAACACCTCCGGGAATGCGAAAATTGCCGACCCATCTCTGACCCCACACAAGTGTTGTATCGGCATCCACAACAAAGAACCAGAGAGGTGAAGGAAGCATTTCATATTGCCTCTGTTCGGAAATTGTGTCAGCAAGCCTTCGACATAGGTACAGGAGAGGGAAATTGGCTATCTTCGAAGGTTTTGATGCAGATCTTCGTTTCGTTTTTGTTTCTTCTCACTTCAGGTTTTTGGTTCTTAAATAAGCTTCGTTTCTGTTTCAATAAACCACTTGTGAAAAAGGCGGCACTACCGTGTTTTCTTCTCTGTGTTTCTGTGTTAAATAGCACTCACTAAATGTTCCATTCGGCCAACGTTGGATAAGGAAATAAGAAAAGGAACGGACATTCAAGTTGGAATTTCAAGTTTGAATTTGAAATTGACGTTGAAGTAGAAATTCAAGTTGGAAATCGCGGCCGCTGACATCGAAGCTACGAGTTAACGCTTGAAAACGGGCATTGTTTGCTCCATACCATATAAGGCGATTAGCTCACTGCTAGCTGTGTCGTTTGTCAACGCTGATAAAGCTGCACACTTTATTTGTAGTATACTTGGAAGCATGAAATTCCTCTCCCTTTTTGAAGTCGTAGAGCGGCTGCGAGCCTGCGTATAGGCTGTAACAATAAGCAAAGTCGGCGTGGTAGGAATTGTAGCTTCTGCTTCCTAATGCATCATCAGCACTCATCTATAGGTGAAATTTGCTGGCGCAGTCTGTAAGGGTATACTAGCAGCTACGGCCCGGCCCAATGAATGTGTCTACGCGGCTACCTCGCTCCCCATCACAACGTTCCCCGGATTCCCTTGTTTACGATGTGTCAAAAGGTAATTAATCATACAATCCTGCTGTTTTCTATGCATCTCAAATGTTGAGATAGTGACCTAAGTCCCTCTCATTACAAACGCGTCGCATAACGACGGTTCAGGCCTACGATGGGTAGCCGCTGCGCAGTTCGTTCGGATTGCCACTGGGCGCTGGAAACAGTTCGACTACGTTACTCTCTCTGTCGAAATAAATCGTTCCTGAAAATCGCAGTTTTAGCACAAAAGCGGGCAATCAAACAAAACCTGTCTGTATGCTTACGCCCTTTCCGCCTCGTAGCTACGGTGACATCATCTTTTGTTCTCGGTTTTAAAACGGCCTAAAAACAGTGCAGAACGCGCAGACGCAATTCATGCTCGCCGGCCCAGGGGCTGTGCGTCATGGTCTCTACACGTGTCAACGAATTGGGCAGGTTAGTGCTGATCCGAGAAGGACAAAGCCGTCGACGATCAATTGGTCGCTCGTTCTGAAAGCACTCGGCGACGCGCGCATGAGTGAGCCGCCGCTTGTCGACGCGCTCGGTCGCACGTACTGATCGCTTCGAAATCACGGCGTGCAAAACAACGTTATCGAGAACGGATGTCATAAATCAGCGCCTGTGTGCGATGGTCGCCTTCTCTGTTTTTTGTTACCAAGATCGAGCGGCGACCTGTCGTCTCTTTTGTTCTCGTTTCGGCAGGTCAAAATGAGAGCCCGCTGTGCTGCCAAGTACGCCAAAGAATAGTTTAGCGTTTCGGTATTGTTATGCAAGTGGTTGCCGTAGGCGTCCTGATTCACGTTTTAAACTGCGTCGCTTGCAAGGTACAGCCCCCTGCAATTTATAGGCAAACGCACGTCGTTTTCTGTGCATTAGCTAAATTTGCAATAGTCGCGGGGCTTAAGCAATATCATATAACGTGTAGGCTTTAAAACCTTCCTATCAAAAATACAGGTTCCCAACAGGTTACCTCACCAATACGGTAGAACGTCAAGCTAGTTGGTCAGACATGATGAAACACGAAACAGAATAGGTGACAACCCATAGGAGAGGCGTACACACACACACACACACACACACACACACACACACACACACACACACACACGCACGCACGCACGCACGCACGCACGCACGCACACACACACACACCACACACACACACACACACACACACACGCACGCACGCACGCACGCACGCACGCACGCACGCACGCACGCACGCACACACACACACACACACACACACACACACACACACACACACACACACACACACACACACACACACACACACACACACACACACACACACACACACACACACACACACACACACACACACACACACACACACACACACACACACACACACACACACACACACACACACACACACACACACACACACACACACACACACACCACACACACACACACACACACACACACACACACACACACACACACACACACACACACACACACACACACACACACACACACACACACACACACACACACACACACACACACACACACACACACACACACACACACACACACACACCGCACACCGCACACACACACACACACACACACACACACACACACACACACACACACACACACACACACACACACACACACACACACACACACACACACACACACACACACACACACACACACACACACACACACACACACACACACACACACACACACACACAAGGCTGATGCTGCACTGACAACCAATTATTTGTACCCCCCCCCCTAAGACCTTCTTCCTTCTTAACTTCTAAGTACATACCACTTCATCTTTCACTGCCCTCCCAGTGAGCTAAAAGGACAAGTTGACGAGAGAGAATTTGGAAACCAGGGTGATATCTTTGGCTTGTGAGGATTGTGTCAACACACCTTCTGTTCTCTTATAGAAGAGAGAGAAATACTTTTTAGATCACTGGGAGGACAGTGAAATATGAAGTGGTGTGTACTTAGAAGTTGAGAAGGAAGAAGGTGTTGGTGTACAAATAATTAGTTGTCAGTGCAGCATCGTCCTTGTTTATGTGTGTATCTGTGTCAATGCGCCTCTCCTAGGTGTTGTCAACTATTCTGCTGCGTATTTCATCATCGGGTTACCCCACAAGTGTCGTATTACGACACTGGTCGCCCAGCTGAACTACGCCGAACAGAAAATCACTTTCTTATTTTTCTTCAACTGTATGATGTTGATTCGTTTCATTCCTGTTTTGATCTGCAGAAGCGTCGATCGGAAATGCGAAACTAGCGCTATTCAGGCTCGTTTGATAGTCCAACGGCGGCAGCCTAACAACTTTGAAAGCTAACAGAATACCTTTGGCAAAATTCAATCAAGCTGTATCACATTCCTAAGTCCCCTGAGATGGTTACAAGGGCTTCAAAAACTGTGTTAGCAGCCACTTCATTGTATTCGAGACGCACCAATAAATGCATATTTGGTGCGCTCTGTCTCGTTTGAACCCGAACAATTACATAGGCTGACGAATGAGGACATCATGCGAAATATCCTAAACATTTTAGTTTGGACTTAATGCTACATGCGCATAGCCCTCCGTATGTTGCAAAGCAGCGAAGAGGCGTCTTCTATGCAATTCCTCTCTACACCGTGCAATTTTGTTGGCAATTTTCACAGATTTTGCGCCACGGTATGGTGGTATCATAAACTAATCTAAGGAAGATCACCGCGCAGGACATGTGGTTCGTTGCGTTGCTCGAGTGCTCGGCTTCTCTCTACGTTGTAGACTGAGCTTTAGTCTGAAAATATTTCCCGAGAGAACTGTCACTGAATGAGTTTTGCAAACAAGCTAGAACAATTCGTGAGGGTCACTAGGTAATTATTATGGTGCAGTAACTACAGGGAAGACAGGAGAACATCAATTCTTTGAGCTGCAGTGAATCCTCGAAGCACTATAGTCGACAGCACTGTTCTCAGCAGGCAATCAGTATGTCAGATGTTTCACGCAAGCCCACTACTATTCTTCAACAATGGGCTCCGCGATGTAATACGATGACTTTCTCGGAACAGCCATCCCATCCTATTACGACATCAGGAAACAGGTGAAATATAGTAACTTAGTAGAGAGCTAAATTCTAGCAGCGAACTTTGCTATTATGGTACATACGCGCCCTGTGCCCACTCGGAATTTGTAGCTGCTCATTAGCGATAGCCGCATCAGTTCTTATAACTTCGACCCGAGCAATACGCTTCGCGTGCTAGCTCCAACGATTCTGAGCGCGTTTTTTTGAGCATTTCGAAAGCCGCACATTGCGGAGCTCGCTCAGCGATGTCCACTGAGACACTTCGCTTCGTGGCACACATTCGTTGCAGCATTTTCTTTTCCACCCACGCTGCGATGCGTACCGCCGGTCGCCGCTCCAAGCGAGGCATGGCGCGGAAGGTCACGTGGCATTGCGCCAGAGCATAACATGGTTTGATCCACTTCGCCGAGTGCACTCCGTACTCTTGCCAATTTTGAATTGCGCCAGAAATGGACAATCTGATCGAGTCAGAACACGGTGAGTATTTGCATTTTCAAAAAAGAAAAAACTGTTTGCTATATTTAGATCTCACCAGTGTGGGTATGACAGGACAGCGTCAGGGGCCTGCCTCCTACCTGCTCAATTTTTACGAATCCACGTTCACGTAGATAAACTTTGGAATTCGCGTAATCACCATGCAACCACTTCATTAATTCCTCAGTAATCTCACACACACTCATTAGCACACAGTGGTAAGCTACCCCATTAAGTGAAATATCACATGGCATAGATGTAAAGCCCCGCTGTAACAACACAGCGTATAATTTTCCTTCCCTCGGGATCAACGGCGACAGTCAGTCCTAACTGAGCGTGCGTGGAGATTTTAAGGATTAAATGTTTAGCCCACGGTAGCAGGGAGACGAACGGAGGAATGGACGATAGCCACCGCTCTCTTGCTATGCGCTGCTGTGCCACCCACTTATGATGACATGCATAGTGCTAACAAAATCGCAGCCATTTGGAATCGGAGTTTGCGATAGCATGAAAGTAAAACAACCATTCTCCAATCATCGTGTGGTGGCGCGTTAGCCCTCGCTTTGCACAGCTGAACCTCACATGGTTGTTTGAGTCGCCGTCGTTTGGGCCTTAATGCCCGTAAACTCTAGTTCAGCCAACAAGAATGATCCGACACGGTGGTAAACCACATATGACAAAAGGAAAGAGCACGTGGCACTAACCTCCCCCCCCCCACCCTTTCTGTCCCCTTTCTATGTGGCGGCACTGGTGTTCCACGCTTCCCTGCAATATGGTGAAACCCGGGGGGGTGACTGGACCGACAACGGCTTTTGGATGGAGAAGAGGCCTTATAATTGGCGCTTTACAAAAACACAAAACGCGTCATAAGGTCGTACATGAACAACAGCACCGTCATTGTCCGGGCAGAGGCAGGGACTGCTACTTAAAATGGCATAGCTCCATCACAGATCAGCAAGTGAGAACGCGACGATACGTTCATGATGCTTTCCGAACTCTATATAAGGGTGAGTTGCTTTCGTGCACGTAAAGGATATACGCAGTTTGATTTTGTTACTTTATGATTTCATATAGTATCTCGCAAAAAAAAACGTGATCGGAAGTGCCGGCGGCCGGTCGTCGTCACGGCACCTTTCACTCGAACAAGGCCGGTGCAGTATCGCCTGGGTAGATGGAAAATAAAAATACGCCTACACGTGTACAGCGGCAGAAGTTAGTGAGGTTCGGAATGCTGTCATTATCACGGGAACGCCGGCTGGCTGCGAACCACGGTGCGTGAAAGTACACACAGCTAATAAAAATGATTTTTTCTTCTTTTTTTTTTTTGCGCAAAGAACGTCATTGCAAATACGTCGTCCGTGCTTAGACACGAGAGAATCTTGCTGAAGCGTCTCGGAATAAATCAGCGAAACTCTCAAGAATATCCCGATGGCCTTGCAACTTCTGAAATCATCATTGCCCCTTACAAGGTTGTACTGCTTCGTCTTCCATCTGATAATGTACTTCTCAACATCGTATCTCCGCATGATGGTTTACATCGACATCTGTACCGCCAGCTCCTGACTTAAGGATATTTTGCCCGTATTATTTGCGTTCATGATAGAGTTTGCATTCGCCAATATTCAATCAGCCTGGCTTGGACGGTAACTTGTCCGAATAATGTAAAAAAATAGGTCTCCAACCAAGTCTAGCTGGGCGTAAAAAGACTACATGCATAGATGCATAATTTTTCACCCGAAAGCTAGGAACCCGAAGTTGAAGCTGTTGCAGCCGTCATGCTATTAGAGCACAGTCGTATCATGGAAACTCTGGAACCGTTTGATGCTGTACAGATGGAGAGCAAAAAGTGGCTCTGCCCTGTTTTGAAACAAAGGGAGAAAGAAAACTGTCAAATTCCTGGCACACTGAAAGACGTGGTTTTACCTAACATTTCCAACACCTTCGGTGAATTTGAGATTCAGGTCTTGGTAATTATACCGAGCAGGCCTCTAATATGTCCTAGCTGGGTGACATGTACTCCTAGACACGTCCAGCGGAAGTCTCATACGGTCCATTGCACCCAGAGCCGTCGTTTTGTTCAAATAACAGATAGCAGCGTCATGAACTATATATCCCGATATGTCGCGTCGGGGCCACTGGTTCACGGAAGACGATGTAGATTCAGAGGAGGAGTAGGAGGATAAGAGGAAGAGGAAAAGCAGGAAGTTTAACAGGAAGAAGGAACCGGTTTGCTACCCTGCACTGTAGGAAGGGGGTGAGGGGATATAAAAGTGATGGGTGAGAAAGCGATGGGTGAATTCAGTATAATCACATCACAGCGTTATCACGTCACAGTCGTATCACGTAACATCACAGCAAAATCACAGCCTATCGATCAGGTCCGTGGTTTTCATCAGGCGGAGCAGTGCCTACGCCTGACATCTGCAAGCAGCTACTGGCCGACTTCCGATTTGCAAAGTGATGCACTGCTCCCCACCACGTGGTCGGAGGTCTTACCAACCTCGAAGGTTTCTACGGACAACGGCGCACCTTTGAAGCATCCCGTATATGATGAGCCTAGTTCCAGCAGAGATCTGTGCAAGACTTCCGATTCGGATGACAAGCCAAAAAATTATTATGAAGAAGAGAACAGGGACAGCCCTAAAGACCACCCATTCATAGCACGCTGGTTTCTGGTTGCGGGAGGTGGATGTACAGTGAATCGCACTGGATTAAAATTGGGTACATTATCATGGCTTTGGGTGGGTAGAGTTGAAAAGCTTCGAAGCATGGCAGATTCCGATGGATTGCCGTGCATTAGGAGGGATTTAGGTTGGATTAAGTTGTGATATGGTGGCTCAAGGGCGATTTCCGTCAATTATGGTGGATTATGACAATCACGGTGGATTTAGCGTGAGTTGTGTAGAATTTAGTTGGATTAGGCTAGATTACAATCTAGTTAAGTAGAATAGATAGGGCTACAATGTATTGTGGTGAATTATTTTGGCTGGCTTAAGGTGGATAAATTTACATTCAGGGTAAATATGTCTGATTAAGGAAGGGCTACATTGCATTATTTGGTGGGCAAAAATTTAGTCAATACTTTCGCCTTCCCAACAGCGAAGTAGTACTAAGAGCCCTTCGCAACTTTTTTTCCCGCGGGTGCGTCTGCCAGCTGCAGCTGGCTCGGTGCAAACCAAGGTCTCCCGCTTTACCTTGAAATTTCTGGCTCATGTTCAGAGCTGAAGCGAGCAAAGCACGAATTGTCTCCTTGTATTTGGCCTTTTCTGCGCAAGCGTAATCGCCATCAGACGCGGGAACTGCGGCAGGCTTGCATAAAATGTTTCCCTCGGTTTGAGAATCGAAAATTGTAATTAATGCCGTGGCGTCTCGTGTGTTTTCCATTCTCTGTTGCTAGTGACTGTAGGGCCATTTTTTTTTATCTACACCAGCTACACCAGGGCAGCAAAAATTCATTGTAGGTATAAGAGATTTCCTACACTGGTGTAGCTGGTGTATAGGTTGAACAAATGCCCCTTCATTTTCACTCTGTTACACCAGCACCATGCGCCTCAACCGTCAAACGAGCGCAGAGCTACGGTCTAAAACTAGGATTTTCCGGAAGCAAGGCTACCACTTAAAGTGTTCCAGGTTTTATTCCGTAAAACGCTGAAAAGTTATCAATTTCCCCATGAGTTTTCCTTCAATATTAGTGACTGGCTTACTTCATTTCTTTCCTTTACGAGGGGATATGTTGGGCATCTAAGGGGTATACTGAAGGGGGGGGGGGGGGGAGGGGGGTTGTTATATGGGTAGTTTAGGGGATATGTTTTATTTTGATAATTGCAGCCCTTACTCCCATATTATGGCGCCAAAATAATTGTCACAGAAAATTTGCAACGCGCGTTTTAATGCCACCGATGTCACCCTGATAGGCTGATCCACGCAGCGACACAGTGCCAGCAGGTGCATCCGCCGGAGATCGTACGGCCAAGGCACGCTTTGAGGCTTGACTGTGCAATGACGGCATGCATTGGGTATACCAACGCGGTGGTTATCAGCCAGAACATTGTTGAAGCGACGTTGAGAATAAATCCACGCGTGTCCGTCGGGCTGTGTAATTCAAGCAGTGTAAAGAAACTTCCGGGAGGAGCGATGTACAGCCTTTATCAAACGTTTGCAGCCCAGGGAGTCTAGTTCTGAGCGATATTATGTGGCTCGTAATGCTTTCCCGGGTTTCCATACTTGCTGTAGCAAGAAGATTTTTCGTCCTACTATCTCCAATGGCTAGGACTTCCGCGATTATTACAGAAGTCATATTATACGGCATAAAAGCAAACTCTCTGAGCTGTAAACTTTTGATAAAGGCTGTATGTCGTACACAATGTATTTTATGTGTAAAACCGGCTTTCACGGCGACCATTTATTGGCATTGTAACGAGCTCTCTAATTTTTGTAACAAACATCTTTTCTGCGGATAAACTACTTTGAACGACGAGCTCAAATTCTGCAAGTACAAAAGGCTCCCTGAATTAAAAAATTAAGAAAGTTAAATGATGTTTTTAATTCATTAGCCATCTAAGTGAAGCAGTCTGATTGTTACTGGTGCTAGCCGTAGTCCCTAATATAGCACCAGGGATAAAATAAATTTAAAGCCAGTTGCATTTGCCTTAAAACATTGGGACTAAAGAAAGCACCCGTTATAGAGGTTGATTATTTTCTGTACATTTATATGCTTCCTTATTGAGATGGTGAGGATATAGCCCATATATAATTAGGCCTTTTGAAACCCTATCTCGTCCTATACTTCTCTGAAATCTAAAGTTCTGCTGTTTCTATGAGCGATTACATTAGGGAACACCTTCCTGTCAGTGGACCGTATGTTGACGAGTTCTTGACGCCTCCTATCTTGTGAATTACGATACCTCTGCTGTACTCTGAATATCCCGGTACTTTCGTGGTCGTAATGCACTTCGTATGCAGGGTGTATCAGTATGCAATCCTTCAACACCTCTGCGATCATTCGATCCTCCCTAGCTATTTTGCCCCTGTGGATTGCTTCTAAAGTTTTATTAACTTCCCCTTTCGTCGCAGCCTAAATATGCTGGTCCTCTCCGCTGCTGCCTGTTTTTTAGCGCCTCAATTAATTCAGCTACTGCACAGATTTCTGTATAACTATTGCGCTGAAGTTGCCTTCGTGTTTCAACGTAATGAATGAACGGGAGCTCTTGTCAGAGAGCAAGAGCCCTTGTCAGGCTAGGCCTATATATCCTGCTCTACTGAATGCTTTTACTCTATATCCAAAATTTGATGAATAAACTTCAAACTTCAGTTAGACAGTTGCTGGCCGAGGCGCCTGCTTATCCTGTCTTGGTCTGTTTTACGCTCTAAAAGCAAGACGGCAATGTGACATTTATTTATCTTTCTGTGTTTGGTTACAGTGCACCATTCAAATGCAAGTAAATATTTATTTCACATTAACTGACAAACATTAAATAACCCTCGCTATGGCATTTTTCTTTTCACAAGATGTTCATGCTAAGTGCTGCTTTTGTTACTGCGACATATAACTGTTGCTCGTCTTAAAGCACATGAACCGTACTCACGGCTTTAGCAACTACTGCAAAAATCCCAAACTTATTTTGCTCAATGTGACCTTAACCTTTTGCTCTTAGAGCTCTGTCTCACCCTCTATCAAACATCGGTCCAAAGGTCGTGGGGCGAACGCATGCTCAACACGGTCACGCCATTCCTCCCGCACGGCGTATTAAGTAATGCCATTCTGTACCGCTAGCCACAACGGGTGACGAAATTCGTCCTTTTCACCTGCAAACTTTGAACTTGAGTTAATATTAAGCGCTGTAATGAGTATGCAGTGTCTCAAACTAAACTTTGGCTATTCGGAACGATTGGAACTCACCGCCACTTTTCTGACGACCCATTTCACTTGTGGCCGTCACGCCTCCTAGGTACGGTATTCAGCGTCTAGGTCTCGGAGTGTCATAGTTTGAGAACAGGTGGCGCTCTAGAGTTGTACCAGCGGTGATGTTTTGCGCCAATCATTTCCTTTGTTTTCAGTGCGTTAAACAATAACTTATACTATTACGAACCTTTTTTTTTAAATAAGTAAATATGTTTACATTTGAATGCAAGTAAGCTGCTATATAAATAGAGCGTGAGGGGAATGAGAAAAATTCAGCATTTCTGCTGCGAGTGATGACAGTACGCACCAGCCTGCAGGCGGCCAATATAGATTAGGTACAGAGTACACTAAAATACCAGTCGAACACGCCGAAGACTAGGAACCATCTAGTGCGACGAAATACCTCCAGGAGCGCTGCTGCACCATTTCTGTTGTCTAGTGATGAAATGAACATGTAGTACAATCGGCAAGAAACAAGCAATGATTTTTTATGCGATTCACGTTGGCTCTAAATAGCATTTTCTCTCAAAATCCCGAGTTCGCTCGCGCTGCAACTGCACACAGAGGTCGAGTTTAGATGTAAGCATTATCTAGGAATACGTTTGCGTGTAATATGTACTTGCGAAACATGTTCGCAATAAGTTTAGTCACGTCAATTCTATTTAGAGTTGGCACTAATTACTGAAGATACAATGATTTGTACATCCGTGCAAATATTTGCTAATGACGTTCATAAATTTGACTTTTGTGTTGAATTGTCTTGCTTGTGTCTGTATGCAAGTATTCTCTGTATTTTTGTAGTTCTATGTTTTTTTTATTAACCTGAACGCATCGTAAACACCCTTGCATGGATCCGGAAATGGTCTGCAGTATGCTTAAATAAATAAATAAATAAATAAACAAATAAAGAAAGAAATAAATAAATAAATGGCGACAGCGAAAAAAGTTTTTACTCTTCTCGGCAGTGAAACAGTAACATGAACAAAATTGCAGAGGAGAGACATTTCCCAGGAGGCCAGGCAATGCTCCGCCGCGTCAAGCTCAGATTCACCACCAATGATAAGAATACCAAGCAAGCTGTCTGCTGTTAAACTGTGCTGATGAAGTGGGTATGCTCCATAGCACTACAGTCGTCCAGTGTAGCTAACACCTTGAATGCCGCTGTTGTGACGTACCGACAGCCCTTTAACTATGCAAGTTATAGCGCTCTTGTACCTTCGCAGTCCGAGATAACAAAGTAGAGATAACAAAGATCTGGTACTCAGGAAGTAGTAAATTGCATGCATGCGAAAGGGGATGCCCAAGGCGAGCCGCAGATGGCAGTCATATTTCCGCCATGGTTTGGTTTGGTTTGGATTGGGTAGGGGTTTAACGTCCCAAATCAACTCAGGTTATGAGACGCCGTAAGAGGTCTGGAAATTCCCACTATTTGAGGTTCTTTATCATGCGCTCACATCGCACAGCGCACAGACGCCTAGCTTTTCGATGGAGGTGAAAAGCTAGGCGTCTGTGTTCAATGCGATGTCAAAAACCAACTCAGGTTATGAAACGCCGTAAGGGGTCTGGACATTTTGACTACCTAGGGTTCTTTAACGTGCACTGACACCGCACAGAACACGGACGCCTAGATATTCGCCTCCATTGAAAAGTGGCTGCTGCGGCTGGGATTCGTACATTTCGACCACCTGGGGTTTTTTAACGTGCACTGACATCGCACAGCACACGGGCGCCTACCTTTTCGCCTCCGTCAAAAAGCGGCTGCTGCGGCTGGGATTCGGACATTTCGAATACCTGGGGTTCTTTAACGTGCACTGACATCGCACAGCACACGGACGCCTAGTTTTTGCGATCATCGAAAAGCTAGGCGTCCATGTGCAGTGCGATGTCAGTGCACGTGATTAGATAATTTCATCACATTCTTTATGGCATTCAGGTCATGTAACTTTGTCACGTAACTTGATGATGCCATCGTTTTTGCAAGTCACTCTGGTCACGTGACTAACGTGACTTGAAGACCTTATCTTCTGGAGTGATTGAGCCTCGCCGCCATTGTTATCGGTATAACCGAGCGAAAGAGAGCCACGAGCCAAAGAGAACTTCTCACAAGAGAAAGAAGACCCACTATCTCTGCTCGCTCATGGCTTCTCTTTCTTTCTCTTCTTCACGAGAGACGAGAGAGCCATGAACCAAACAAAAGTTCTCAGAAAAAGAGAGAGAGAGAGTTGAACTTTTTTTATTTAAAGCAAGGAATGAAGAACCTCCGGCCACCCGTTGCTCGGGACGGATGGCAGGGGTCTTGGCCTCATATGCAGGCCGGCATACGCTATTATTCGGTTCCATGCCAGGCCAGCTGGACGACGGCTAGCTGGAGCCCTGGGTTCGAGCAGAGCAGCATGGCTGCCCAAAGCTGCGGCGTCAGATTTAGGCCGCTTCGGAGAAAAGGGACAGTCCCACTTGATGTGTTCGAGGATCCCTTTCGTGTCGCAGTTCACCCATAATTGTGAACTTTTTCATGTAAGCATTTGCCACACCAGAAGCGGGCGTGGGAAAGTCCGATCTGGAGGCGACGCCAGACGACAACCTGACTGCAATTCAGGATAGAGGCTGACACAGCAGCAACCGCCTAAAAGAAAAAGTGACGAGCTCTGCCAGAGTCACTTAGGTAGCTCTGGCTCGGTGCCCCTCGCTCGTAGCTCTTCTTTCTCTTCTGAGAAATTCATCTTGGATAGAGAGAAAAACAGAGTCCTTTCTAACTACAATCAAACATACAGGCATCTTTCAAATTCTTTGCTGCAATATATCGCGAAAGCGCTTAAATAACTGCGCGAAAATTTGGCACTGAGAGTGTCGTGATCGTCTTTAATATTTTGTTTCAAATCATCCTGGCCATGTTACTGTCCTGTGACTTGGTGATACTATCACGTTTTTTGCAAGTCATCCAGTTCATATTACTGCACGTTACTTGATATTATCACCTTTTTATTTACGACATACGGTTACAGAGTTCCCAGAATTCCCCCATGTCATATGAGTGTCATGACACTAATGGCATCATCACCTTTCGCAAGTCATCAGGCCATAGCACTGTAATATTAACTAGTAACATGAATGACTAGTTGAGGCATGCTCATCTACTATCTTTTAAATCTCATCCTTCTCATATATCAGTTATGGGAGCAATGAAATAATCAACTTTGCAAGTTATGAGAGTCATGTAACTTAATGCCGCTATCATCTTTTTCAAGTCCTCCCGTTCTTGCGACTCATCTGATAATATGACGTTATCCCCATTTTATTTATGACATACCACGACATTATTTTCGGATATTCATTTATGTATTATGAGTTTGTCAAGACACTAATGACGCCATTACTTTTTCTAAGCAGTTACCATGATTTCAAATGTGCCACGCTCCGTCCCTGATTTTCCCAACCTCCATCGTCGAACGGGATTCCCGCTTTAATTTCGACAACTACGAGATCACAGACTAGTCAGTTGCGCTTACAGTACATGTCCCATTTTTGTTTCATCTCTCCATTCCCTAACTCGACGTTATTTGCAGGTACTTGCTGCCACGATGCCTGTTTCACGAGCCTAACTGCCTTTTAATTTACACATTCCAAAAGTTTCGTGCTCTTTTCGCGGCTTCTCCGTAGTTCTTTTGATTCGCCTTTCACATTTTGTTTTTGCTTTACCGCTTACTTTTTTGAGAACTGCATGGGTTTTTCTTATTTCCGTTATTCCGTTATTTCTGTCTTGTTATGAAGAGTACTGCTACCTCCTTTTCTACTTAGTCTACAATGCGTACAGCTTAGTTTTGGTCAATAAGGATTTGCCATTAGATACAGCCCACTTGTTGGTCAACATCTTTAGTCATTAGTACGGTTTAGAAGGCTATCTCTTATTGCTTTGCAACAGTAAAGGGTAACATGTTCCTGGCAACCTTCCTGTACTCCACCAAGCACCTTCATGTATTTACAATTTTTTTAAAGTCCTTATCAATATCTCCGGTAACATGGCTGCAGTCGATGCTGATTGTCCGCTCTATATGTCTCATATGTTACTTGTACTACCCATTTGTGTTCTGAACATATGGCATGGTCATTTGTTTTAATATATTTTTAATATCTGGCTGGCGCAATAGTCTGCGGGCTCATCGGGTTTGTCAAAGTGAGCTTTCAAGTCTTCTGTCATCCTGATCCAAACATTAGCGTTAGACTACTCCATGACGAGGCTTAAACAATTAACGAACCCTTCATTATATTTATTCCCTCTATGTTTAGGCAACTAAAATACTTATCTACGTACTCTTTTCTGCAGCTGTAGCATCAATCTATAAATTCTCAGTATGTTTTCTCCCCCGCTGTGCATCCGAGCATCCTAAAACAAGCATTTTAACAAATTACGCACCTCAAAACTTGCAATTTATTTCTGCGTAACGCGGATGAAATAAACACTTCGTGTTAAATGGTTACAAACTTAAAATTGTGCGTGTACTTCCTGCCAAGAGCACTTGACTGCATTCCACGAGGCGCAGTGATGTTTGAGAGTCTAAGACTGGTTTAAGAGACTGGGTAACGACTTGCGATATGAGAGGCAGTACCGCAAGTAGTCTTAGCAGTGTTCGGATAAAAAATTCTTCAGCCTTTATCAGTGACGAGTTCCGTAAAACATTTATCGCATCATAGAAGCTGCACTGCATTGAGGGAAGGGAATAGGCTTCAGTGTGTCTAGAACATAATATCAGGGTATTACTGATGCGGTTGCGAATGGCATTAGGATCGAATCGGGAATTCTTATATTTCCGAATTCTACTAACAAGGGATCACTGAAGGGCGTCTTTTTTTGTGCACTGAGCTCGACTGAGCTGATGACAGTGGCGATTAGTATAACAAGAAATTTTAATCTGCTCACAAATCCAACTTGCAAGTGTTCGAAACAAAGTGAATCGTTTGTTCTGTCTGGACGATGGCGCCCCACACTGGGGGATTTTGACACTCGGTATTATCGACCGGTGCACGAAATTCGTATTTTTTGCTACAGATGGCGCAGAAGAGGCGTTTCTGTCTATATTGAATCGCTTTCAGTGCAATACCATGCATTCCTTTAAGTGCGCATAACGGCGCTTCATTAGAAATATTTGATCTGATACTGTACATGGTCACTTTGCTCTTATCCTCATAGAGATAGTTAAAAACAGTTTCACTGTGAAAAGTTATATAGCCGCGCACTTAAATACAGAGATTCAGATGTAGAGAACGCCAGAAAAAATACGCAGTAACTTGGAACATAACTTAACAGTTAATAATAGAAGAGAGCAATTACTGATTGGCAGGATAAAACAGCTTGCAGAAGATTTGATAGTTGAAGAAAAATTGAAGGAATACAACTATAATTGAACAAACTGCCACGAACGTAAGCCATCGGCGCAGGAGCACTCATTGTTGCTTCAACCTTGGCTCGCTTTCGCTCTTGGTAATTTGGTAATCTTCCCGGCAATGGCTAATCTGGCTTCTCGTTTTTTGATTTAAATGCAATACGATAGAGGAAGAGGGCGGAGCCCCCCCCCCCCCCCCCCCCCCCCATTGCAGCTGGCAGCCATTTCATTGTAGGGGGGGCCCCTTACAAAGCAAATGAGAAACCATGGAAGGCTAACCTACACATAGAGCTAGTAATGATCTTGCGCTGGTCCCTATCGGAGGTACTGGTGAATAGTAATCTATAGTCATCTCCGGCGCAGTCGTTCGAGACTCGGTAAACTGAGTGGCACGGGCCCGTCATCTGTTTTTTGCGAGAGTGGATTCTCCTACGCCACTCGGTCTCTGACTTCGCCCACGTTCGACCAGATGGCGTACGAGTATAAGCGCGCCTTTAACTAGGCTAAATGAAGGTGCGGGGCATGTGGAACGTCCTGCAGACAATGATGATCAATGTAGAGCACGATGTGTTGAAGTTCGCACTTCAACGACCTTATTTGCTACAAAGCACGAGAATGTGTCAGTTCAAGGTCAAACGTTCAGACAGATGACCTTGATTCTTGGCATGAAAGAAGTATAGCTTCTGCTCCGAAACTGGAATGGTCTATGGATCAAACATGGTACCACCAACCATTCGAAGCTGTCATTCAACCAACTAAGCTAGGAAAGAAGGCGAACAGAGGCGGGGAGAAGGCGAATCAATGAACAACTCCAAACGAGAATGATCTGTGTAGCTCTTTTTATGAGGCTCCCGAAGTGAACCTTTATCACAATAACGAAGTAGTAACTACCTCACCATCTAAAACATTACTTAAAAAAAATGGTCACAGGTTCGACCTCTTGACCAACACGAATTTGTTTCCAGCAGTGACGTTTTTCGGGGCCGACACTGCTGAAAAAACAGCTACATTTTGCACCAAGAAAGGAAAAAAGAACGAGGTGGAAGACACATAATGGAGGGAAGAACAGGAGGCAGGCAAACAATTAAATGCAGTTTTTATAAACTTCTGCTGTTTTAAGAAAGATATTTCTTACAGACATGACCAAACGTTTCAGTAATCTTCGGGTTGTGCATAGGAACGTGTCACGCGGACTCCTTAATAGTGCAATAATATTATCATTTCTACGTATACTGCAACATTTTTCCAGTGACTCAGCATTTATAATTTTCAGCTACCCAGCTCACATTATCGGGTTTGATCACGCCACTGCGAGTGCACTTCCTTGCTAAAGTACGAAGTCATCACGAATAAAACGTCGAGCCAATGTAATGAGTTTTCGGCTCATATCAGCAAATTTCAATGGTCGACAATAAATCAAAGCTCACCACTGTGCTGCACCTCATAGTCTGGAGTGTAGCTTGTATATGTATGAAAAACAAATGACGGATGACGTGTTGACAATGAATTCGTAATAAGCGAGCTTGCATTCAATTTTCACCTTAAACTTGCAACTGAGCGGAAGTGTCCCCCTGTAAATCGTGCTCTGGCTGTTAGACGGGAGCATAGGCAGGAGAAGCAGAATTAAGCTTCAGCAGCTAGCGTATTGTTGTTTGGCCATAAAATCTTTCAGCTCCAAATATAAATATAAATTGATTTGTGAAAAAGAAAAGACAGAATTCAGACACACATTTTGGTGGACATCTAAGGAAATGAAAGAAGGTAGAAGTGAAAGAGGACATAGAGAAAGAAGTATCGTAGTAGAGGACTTTAGAATACTTTCGATCACTCGACGACCTCTAACGTGCACTGGAGTCACATAGTACACGGGTCTTTTCCGTATTGCCTCATATGAAACGCGGATGCCACGGTCGAGCTCGAACTTGGGAGCCCTTTTTCAGCAGCCGAGCGTCTTTTCGCTCCGATTTCGATGATGCGCGATGATTTAGTTTTTAGACGTGCATGAAATCTTGATTATAAGACAAACCAAAGGAGCACTGCGAGCTGCCGAGGCGATCAAACGTGCATCGTGTCTGCTCTGAGCAAATTCGTGGTTTTCGAATGGACAAATTATCTGCAATGTCCGAAATTCAGTTGTACAAGATTTGTGAATTTATTTGGAACTCATGGATAGTGTCCTTAACTATGTAGGCGAATTTTCTGGCACTTTGTTGGAATTTTCTTGTTAATCACATGCGACTGCTCAGCTAAGGCTTTTTAGGCCTAGACAAGGGTGCGGCTGGCTTGAGCCAACCGATTGACGCAAACGGCGACATCAAGGGGCTGCGATACGTAATCTATATCTCCCGTGAAATTTCAGTCTGATTAAAAAAAAAAGAGTCTGTTTTTGACGACTTTACTGAATACAACGTCATGAAAAAGTTGAAGAAGGCGCAACCAATGAAATGGCAACGACTGCGCCGTTTCGGTCGGAACGCTGGCAGTCGTGCTTGCCGCGTCGGTGTAGTGGGGACAAGCACTGCCGCCTCGCCAGCAAAAGGAAGCCGGCGGTCGTTCCAAAGATTGGAAGAGAGCTCTGTGGTTATACTGAAACCTTGAGACACTCTCTAATTAGGAGTCTGAAGATACAAGGACAAGATATGAGGCTCCATCTATGCAGTTACGCGGATACCTCAAGCCGCGAAAGAGCGGTCCACCTGACTTACGTGGGATCCAAGCATTCTAATAATGAGAGCCCAGAACCTGCTTTACATATGGCTAGTTCACGCTTTAGAGAGCTTGTGCATTTACGGCAAAACATTTATGGTTCAGACTTACTTCAAACCTACTGAAGACGCCTGCCGTCGGGTTATCCGGGTGGATCCCCGAGTTGCAAATATATCTTCGAAGCCACCCAGTCGCAGTCTAAAATGGTCGGTATGCGCGAAATAGGCATTTCGAACACAGCGGGGCTCACGTTCAAGAGACGCACAAGGCCATTCCACGTATTCTACTGAGGCTAAGCCATTACGGTGCATTTCTACCAGAAGACTACCCCAGCCTGCACCCGCTGAAATGTCTTCGAACACAGGGAACGTTCTCCAGAACCCAGAAATAAACTGCTTTGATTACTGCGGCAAGAAAAACTCAGAAGATGGCCACGAATGCAAGCGCCTAATCTGTGGGGCTACTACCGACTACGGACACACTAACGCCAAGGCTACCAGCGGAGCTGCTGGAGGAGGGCGCAAGTTCAACCAAAAGAAGAGCGGCAACCAAGTGAAGAATATTCTCTCAGGCCCCAGAGGGAAATGAAGAGAAGGCAAGCATTCAGCAGCCATGACCAGAAAGAGCCAAGGAACGCCGGCTGCTGCTGCTGCCATACCCAGTATCACCACCAACCACGGTAAGAAGATCAGCTTGGATAAAGACGCTCTCCTCGCCTTCCCTCCCTCCTCGTTGTCTGACCAGACAGTTAGGGCCAGACGTTTGACATTAAAACAGGAATTGCTAAAAAAACGAAGCACTGAATGCAGTGAGTAGCTAGCGTCACACACCCGTAGCGACCAATTCCCCTTCATCGGAAGAAGTGAAGATGGAAGAGGAAAAATCTGAGACAGATCTGCATTGGAGAATTGCGAGAGTACGTGCGTTGGCTGTTGTTTGTTAGCTCATAGTATCATGCCTCATCATTTTTGAGAGCATGCCCTGGCTTTGATTGACAGACACAACTCATGGACTCCATAGTCTATCATTAGACCTCTGATCTAAGTCATTCATCACAACTGACTAAGACTTATTTCTAAACTACACCACCGGGGTGGCGCAGAGGTTACGGCGTTCGACTACTGTGACCAAGAATGCGGAAAAAAATCCCGGCCTCGACAGCTCCGCTTTTCGATGGAGGCGAAAAGCATGGGGTCCGTGTGCTGCGCGATTGTGCAATGTCAGTTCACGTTAAAGAACCCGAAGTGGTCGAAATTTCCGGGGTCCTCTTATACGGTGTCTCTCGTAGCCTCAGTCGCTTTGGGACGTTAAACTCCACGAACCAAACCAAATCAAGCCATCCCTACTAAACTATGATGATTTACAGGACATGAATAGGAGTGACTTGACTATTATGCACCACTTGTAGTTACAAACACAATCATGTCTACCAATGTCATGTTAATGTGACACCATATCATATGTTACATTTCGGTTCCATATTTTGCTTCCACTTTTTGCGGACACGTTTTCGCAGACATAGCCAAGTAAGATTTTCGCCCCAATAATCGATCCTTACCAACTCTCGAGCGCAAAATAGTGTGGGCGTAGCAAATTTGGGTTGCTAAATGAACAAGAAGTATGAGAAATAAGATGAAAAACAAGGCTCTAGAAGCGAAAATGTAGCAGAAAACTGGAGAGGTTCGCTGGAATTGAGCAAGTCTTAGAACAAAACATTTAAACGCGGATAATCCTTACTGACCCAAATCTCGAACGAACAATGGGAGTAAAATTGTAAACTTGAGGAAATGAATGTAAATATTGAGCAATACGTTTAGGTGGTGAAACATAGCATTCCAGCCTCGGCAGAATCTCGGAAGACAGCTCAAATTCCGTTGGAGAATGAATATTTCTTAAATGTTGGAAAGACAGCGCCGATATACAGCAGAACCTCGTTGGAATAGTTCGACCACGTGAGATTTTCTATTACGCAAATTAACGATTTCTCTTTAATGGCGTTTCCCGAGACATGTTGTCAGACCTTTCGCTAACCTTGGACACTAAAAATTCAAATTGCACAATACACAAGAAACTCTCGGGAGCGATCATCGCGCCTCAATAGATCGAATTAGAATCAACCAAAATTGAAAACAGAGGGGAGCTGCTTACCGTACCGATTGAACAAAGTCCACGAAAGTGGCATCAGCTGCATTTAATGCCAACGTATCAAAGTATGCGGACTGGGCCAAAGAGCTTATTGAAATCAAGAAACGTTTCACGTGCAAACTCCTGATGTGCTGGTGGAAGGCACGACATGCTTCTGCGTTGACAACACTCTGTGCACAATGATGCACGCCACCTATGGCTTGATGGTATATGTACGGTTTTTTATAGGAAACCTGTTGGTATTACACAACTACAGACAACTGAAAACCATTTTAGAAAAAACGACAGAACTACAAAAAAATACCACATAACTACAGAAAAATCTGATGTTTTCGATAGAACTATAGAATATTTTGTCATACTTTTGACACAATTCCATAGCTTTTCGACTGGGGAGAGGACAACATCCATCTTACCTTTATCTAGAAGTTGAAAAGCGCCATAATGAGATCTCTTTTGAAGGTGCCGACGCATCTAACAAGCTTTTCTAAGAAATATTCTCTAGTTTCATTTGACTTCGCATTGCAAACTGTAAACGTCCGCTCGCTTCGAACTTCATATAAAACGGAAGGAATACATGCGACACTCCGATTAGTTACAAGTTGTCTCGACTGGGTTCCACAGAATGTGTGCGAAGCCGGCCGTCTCGGTTCGGCAGACTCTGCATTTGTCTGTCGGGTGCGTCTCCGGATACATTCTGTGCATCAGCGACGGGCTATGGAGTGAACCCGTCTGTAGCTGTCTGAATAAAACGGTTTGTTCTCGACTGAGCCCCGAGCAAGGGGGTGGAAGTGTTCTGAGAGCTAGGGGAACGCCTTGGTCATTTCATTGTAGTCGGTCATTCGGTCCTTGGTGCTTAACCACAGCGGCCAGTGTTTCTGTGGAATTCTGTGGAATTGCAACAAGTACCAGGAAGAAGCCAAGTCTGGGAGGATCCCGCCGCGACTGAAAGCAGCCGCAGGGAGCGACAATCAAAAGGAATAACTCTGGGCCGTCCAGTAGGTCATTAAGGCGCTGGCCCGGCAGGGAACCAGCGAGCCGGCAACGGCGAGCGGGAACTCAGGCCGCGCAGCCGGTGCCCAGAGGACGACGTAGGCCCCGTCCGGAGCGCTCGCGCGCGAGCGCGCGTTCTACTGCAGGCCCCCAATAAACGTTTTAACAATCCAAATCTCGACTGGGTTTAAAATCTGTCCGCATGCAAACGAAGCTTGCATCTTTGGGCTTCCCCGCAATACACACCTACTGTATCTCAACAGTAAGCGATATACCTGTCAACCTCGGTAAGACACATTATAAAAGACAAACTTTAACCAATGTGTTATGGCAAAAAGGTGCTCTGCTGGCTAGTTAACAATCCCTGACACCCTCTCTGGGTGTTAAATCAATACAGATTGGCCATCTTGGGAGGCGACCAGTCAGATCAACGCGAATGCTGGCTTGTTGCTTTATGATTTAACGAAAAGAGGTTTGGAAAGGTAAAAGGAGATTATGCATGAACAACATCAGAGTGTTGTTACCAAAGGCAAGTCGACAGTATCGGAAGAACTTCAAGAACGTTTCAGAGTACATTTGGTTGGGTTTGCCATAGGAGAAGAAAGAGGAGGGGGAGAAAACATTTTTGATGCACTGAAATGAGTTGGGAAAGGAAAGTGGGAAATATATGTGACGAAGGGTGGTAGCCCTTATTGCAGGAGCCTTTTGCCGCCACCACTGCCTGAGCTCTCTGGACCAAGGTCCGCTGGGCCTCCAGGTCAGAGCTGGATAAGGCCGCCTTTCAGCCATCCCTTGTTGGATTACATATCGTTTCAATATTTTTCTCTTTCTAACAAGCCCACGTTTGTACCTACCGTAAATGTCGGGACCACGTGCTTTAGTACGACGGGATTTAAGAAAGATCCGCTTTGAGGCCGATTAAGGTGACACTGCTCGGATCTGGCGAGACCCTTGGAGGGTCGCGGCATCGCCCAACGCAGAGGCGTAAACGATTTGTAGGTTCCGAATAAGTGATCAGCGGGATTGGTATTGCTGCCAGGGTAGAACAGGAGGACAGTTGTGGAACAACGGGGCGGAACGCTCGGGCAGTCACATGAGTGGCCTCGTTCCCCTCCACCCCCTGTTGACTGGACGCCCATATAACCAGCTTTGGAGCGAAAGCTACACTAGGCTAGTCAACGGCGCATTTCGGCTAAGCGTCGCTAGTCACTACTGTGTATGCACCGCCACTATGACAAGTTTCTCCGAGCCACAGAAGGGAAGAGGAAGAAGGGGGAAGAGAGAAGAGGGAGAAGAATAAGAGAAAGCCGGTGAAAGGGAGCAAGAAGATTAGGAAGACGTTAAGAAGACACGTCGAATCACCGATTACTCCATACGATTTGCATCCGGCGCATCGTCGACGAGAACATCCGAATCGGACTTTGTGAACAATCTGGTTCGTAGCTTTCGCTGCGCATATCTAGGCTTAACTGAGTTGAGCCATCATCAGTTTTACTAGTAGCAGGATTTCAATTGCTTCCATGTGCTAATATGTTTCGGCTGAGAGGCGCTGTCCTACACCGCTAGTAATTTCGGCAGCTCACTTGCTGCGACCTCGACATATGTACGTTGCACCGGAGTTTTTGTTGTTGTCCTCTAATCCGATGGCACTCCACACCGGATGATCAGCCAAGGATTGGGGCGCAGAGAGATATATAGAGATGTATGTTAACATCACCAAAAATAATATATTTAGTAGGGAGAGAGAAGGGAACAAAAAGATGAAACATCGAAATATAAAGAAGAAATCATAAGGCGCGCAGGAGGTGAATACTGACATTTGTAGCCAGTGATTGTAAATACGTTTGTTAGCAAGGCAGGTGTTTATATTCAATTAAGAAGTTGTTAATGGCGGTAAAAATCGGCTTTTGGCTGTACCCAAGCATGGTGACACTAAACGACAATAAGACCCGGCTGTTCAAATTAAGGCCCAGCTGTTAGAACGGCTTCTCTAAAAACTGTCTTCTCATCAAGATGAAGCGACAGCAAAACAGCAAGAAATGTTCTGTAGATTCCAGTTCTATGCACAATGAACAGACGGAAACCTGGCGGCCAGTGAATTTGCCCCTTCCTCCTCTATTAATGCATCGCTAGATTTTGCCGAGAGCCTGTTCATCTGCTTTTCCTCGTGCACAACCGCAATGGCACAGATTCTCCCCTCGGTATAGCCCGCTGTGTCCCCGCAATATGTGCCTGTCTTACTACCAAAACGTTTTGGTTGAAATTTTGCCCTGGGTTCCCTCCTGCTCAGATTATACTGCAACTTCATGTTTTTTCTGGAGTGAGAGGCTTAACCATCAAAATATTTCTCACGATTCCAGGATGTCCACTTGGTTTTCGGTCGTAGAGAGAAGCCCCATATTGAGGTTTCGATGGACTTGACAGCCGGCGCTGGGCAGCGACCGCCAAGCAATTTGGTTTGTTATACGGGCCTCAATCGGTTGCTCTACCGTGTCGTGGATCCCAAGTTGTAGTAGGCGCTTCGTAGACGCTCTAGGTAGTAGCTCTATCGCCTTTTTAATAGCCGGCACAATTATCACGTTAAGTGTCTCGCGGCCGCGCTTCCTCAAATTGAGGTAGCGCGCCACGTACACCACATGACCAACAACTAACGCCTACACCAGGCGAGGTTTATACGGTCTAAATTTCTCGTATCTGCATATGGCCATACATAAATATTGTCTTAGTTTTTCGGCTAGTTCCTTGCCCATGCCTTTGAAGTTATGGAGTTCCCTGCTCAGCTTTCCGCTTTATTTGTGTTTTGTTATTTTTTAGGTTCAGTGAGGTACCGGAAAACGCTCCATGTACTCTTCATGCTGAGGGTGCTAAGGGGAGAGGGGGGGGGGGGGGGGGGGGATCGCATCTAGATATCCAATTGGCTCTCGCTAGAAACCAAGCGCATATTGCGACCTGTTTTCTTTAGCCGGACAATTCTAATTTTCAGCTTGCGGTTGCTTCTGTATGTGTATATTATAAATCTCTTAGTAAGAGATCTGCTGGCTCTCCACAACTGTGGGAGACGGCTGCCTCCTGCTGTCTTTAGTAGTCGGAAGTTTGCGCGTAAAACGTTTCTTGATTTCAATTAGCTCTGGCCCAGTCCGCATACTTTGACACGTAGGCATTAAATGAAGCTGATGTCACTTTCCTGGACTTTGTTCAATCGGTAAGGTGAGCGGATCTCTTCTGCTTTCAATATTGGTTGATTCTAATTCGATCTCTTCAGGCTTGGTGATTGCTCCCGAGGGTTTCTTGTGTATTGTGCCATTTGTAATTTTTAGCGTCCCAGGTTAGCGAAAAATCTGACAACATGTCTCGGAAGACGCTATTAAGGAGAAATCCTTAACTGGCATAATAGAAAATCTCACATGGCCGAAGTATTCCAACGAGTGTCTGCTGTATCTCGGCGCTGTTCTTTCCAACATTTACGAAATATCCATTCTCCAACGGAATTCGAGCTGTCTTCCGAGGTTCTGCCGAGCCTGGAATGCTATTTTTCACAACATCAACGCATTGCTCAATATTTACATTCATTTCCTGAGGTTTGCGCCCGATCGTTTGTTCGAAATTTTGGTCAATCAGGTTTATCCATGCTTCAATTCTTTGGTTTAAGTCTTGCTCAATTCGAGTGAGCCTCTTCAGTTTTCTGCTACATTTTCGCCTCTAGAGCCTTATTTTTCTTTCTATTTCTCAAACCTCATGTTCAGTTAGCGACCAATATTTGCTGCGCTCGCCCTATTTTGCGCTCAAGAGTTGGCAAGGATCGATTATTGTGGCGAAAGCCTTACTTGGCTGTTTGCGTAAACGTGTCCGCAGAAAGTGGAAGCAAAATATGGAAGCGAAATGTACCATATGTTATGGCGTCACATTAACATGACATTGGTAGTCATGAATGTTTATGTAATGGGAAGTGGTATATAAATGTAAAGGCATGCCTAGTCATGTCCTGTCAGTAATTATAGTAAAGTAGGGATGGTTTGGTTTGGTCTGTGGAGTTTAACGTCCCAAAGCGACTCAGGCTGAGAGACGCCGTAGTAGAGGACTCCGTACATTTTGACCACCTCGGGTTCTTAACGTGCACTGAGATCGCGCTGTACACGGGCGACTTGCTGTTTGCCTCCATCGAAAAGCCGCTGTCGAGGCCGGAATTCAATTCCGCATTCTTGGACACAGTATTCGAATGTCGTAACCACTGCGCCATCCCAGCGGGGCAGTTTAGTAATGAGTCATAGTCATTTGTGGTGAATGAGTTAGATCGGAGGTCCGATGTGAGACTATGGACACCATGTCTGTCAATAAAAGTCGTGACCAAGGCTAGTATCTAGTGATACTCTGAAAAGTGCTGATTCATGAAACTAGGATCTAATAAACAACAGCTAACGCACATGCTTTCGCGATTCGCAATGCCGATCTCTATCACATTTTTCCTCTTCTATCTTCATTTCTTCCGATGAGGGGCTTTGGTCGCAACGGGTGTGTGACGCTGGCTACCTACTGCATTCAGTGCTTCAAGTTTTAGCAATTCCTGTCTTAATCTCAAATTCTGGCCCTAAGTGTTTGATCAGCCAACGAGAGAGGAGGGAGAGCGAGGATAGCGACTTTATCTCATCTGATCTTCTTACTGTGGTTGGTGGTGGCACTGGCCCCAGGAGCAGTCGGTGTCCCTTGGCTCATTCCGGTCATGGCTGCTGAACCCTTGCCTTCTCTTCATTTCCCTCTTATTCCTGAGAGAGTATTCTTGACTTGGTTGCCACTCTTCTTTCGGTTGAACTTCCGCCCTCCTCCAGCCGCTTCACTGGTAGCGTTGGCGTTAGGGTGTCCGTAGTCGGTGGTATTCTCCAAAGATTAGGCACTTGCATTCGTGGCCATTTTCTGAGTTGTTGTTGTCACAGTCATGAGAGCAGTTTATTTCTGCATTCGGGCGAACGTCTTCCCTGCATCCGAAGGCATTTCAGCGGGTGCAGGCCGGTGTAGTCTTCTGGTAAAAGTGCACCGTAATGGCTCAGCCCCAGTAGAATACGCGGAATGGCACTGTGCCTCTCTCGAACGTGAGCCTCGCTGCGTTAAACGTGCCTACTTCGCGCATGCCGACCATTTTAGACTGCGAGAGGGTGGCTTCGGAAATATATTTGCAACTCGGGGGGTCCACCCGGATAAGCCTACGGGAGGCGTCTTCTGTAGGTTTGAGGTAACACTGAACCATAAACGTTTTGCCGTAGATTGTCAAGTTCTCTAAAGTTTGAACTAGCCATATGTAAAGCAGGTTCTGGGCGCGCTATATTAGGATGCTTGGACCCAGGCAAGTCAGGTGCATAGCTCTTTCGCAGCTTAAGGCATCACCGTAGCTGCGTAAATGGAGCCTCATATTTTGTTTTTATAATTTTAAACTCCTAATTTGAGTGTCTCGAGGCTTGAGTATACCACGAAGCTCTTTCCCAATCTTTGGAACGACCACGGGATTCTTTTTGCTGGCAAGGCGACAGAGCTTAACCCTACTGTACCAATGCGGCAAGATGACTACCAGGCGTCCGTGTACTGTGCGATGTCAGCGCACGTTAAAGATCCCCAGGTGGTCGAAATTACTCCGTAGCCCTCCACTACGGCTCCCCTTTCTCTCTTTCCACTTTCACTCCCACCTTCATCCCTTCCCTTACGGCGCGGTTCAGGTGTCCACAGAGCAAGTGTGACAGATACTGCGCCTTTCCCTTCCTGTAAACCAATTATTATTATTCATTCCCGCCGTAACGGGGCAGCAGTTGGCGGTTCATGGATTGCGCCTTATCCAAATTTTTCATGACGTTGAATTAAATAAAACTGTCAACAAGAGACTGCATTTTTTAAGCAGACTGGATTTTCACGACAGGTTTGGATTACGTATCGCAGCCGCTTGCCCTCGCCGTTTGCGTCGATCAGTTGGCTCACGCCAGCCGCACCCCTGCCTAGGCCTAAAAGCCTTAGCTGAGTCGTCGCATGTGATGAACAAGAAAATTCCCGCAAAGTGGCAGAAATTTGGCCGATCTAGTTAAGGATAGCGAACAAAACTTTTTTCGCAAAGTGCCATAAAATTGGCCTATCTAGTTAAGGATAGTATCCACGTGTGCCAAATGAATTCACAGATCTTGTGCAACTGAATTTCGGACAGTGCAAATAATTTGTCCGTTCGAAAACCATGTATATGTCCAGAACGGACGCGATGCACGTTCGATCTCCTTGGCAGCTAGCAGCACTCTTTTAGTTTGCCTTATACTTACCATCAGTTGATAATCAAAATTTCATGCACTGTCCAATAACGAAATCGTCGCTCATCATCGAAATCCAAGCTAAAAGACGC
>NC_139347.1:63516252-63743752 GCF_055883805.1 Amblyomma maculatum | reverse complement strand
CCGACCACTTTTCGACGATCGCGGCAGCTTTCCTCCGACGCCCCAATCGACGCACCGCACGACCAACGAGTCCGACGACCTCCCGACGATCACAGAAGCTTACCTTCGACGCCGTAATTCGACGCAACGAACGACCCGTCAGCCCGACGATCCCTGACACGCCGCACTTTGTCGACGGTGAGCTACATTCCGCCGAGATAGCGATCGTCGTTGATAACCACAACACGACTGCCCTTGTAGATACCGGCGCTGATTTTTGCGTTATGAGTCATGGCCTTGCTACCATTCTGCGAAAAGTCCTGACTCCTTGGCACGGAGCCCCGATAAGGACAGCCGGAGGGCATGTGGTAACGCCACTCGGAGTGTGCACCGCTCGCGTCGAGATTCACCACGTAACTTTCTCGCGTTGCTTTGTTGTGCTAGCAGAGTGCTCCAAGGACCTGATTCTCGGCCTTGATTTTCTTAGAGAAAATGACGCAATCATCGACCTCCGTGACTTCATGGTGACTTTCTCCACTCACCGCGCCATTTCCGACGAGTACAGACAGCACAGCGGCGACTACACAGACAGGCCAATTTTCCGAGTGTGCGACGACCATGTCAGTCTACCTCCACGTACCAGCTTGTTTGTTACAGTGCAGTGCAACAACCCCCCGCCTTGCAAGGCCTCGCGGAAACGAACGTGAATTTATTGTTGAGCCTACAAGTCTGCGTCGCTCGGGGGATCTTTGCCTTGAGAAATAAACGAACTGAACTACTTTTAACGAACTTTAGTGCCGAATACCGCCATTTACCGCAAGGTACAGCTATCGCTTATTTTGACGAAGTGAGTGCGCCATCCGCCCATTGCGCCCTTTCGCTGGCCAACGAGAACCCTCCCGAGAGCACTGAACATACTGTTCAAACTGACGTGAGCCCAGCTTTGTCTCTTACCCAGAAGCAATTCTGGACACTTACCGTGACTGCTTTGCCGTCACTTCCAAAGTGAAACAGACGTCAGTAACCAAACATCGAATTATAGTTGATCCCACCGAGCGCCCTATCCGCTAACACCCCTACCGAGTATCGCCGAAAGAACGAGAGGCTATTCGGGCGCAAGTTGATGAAATGCTCCGCGATGATGTGATCCAGCCGTCCACAAGTCCATGGGCCTCACCAGTTGTGCTGGTCGCTAAAAAGGACGGAGCACTCAGATTCTGCGTCGACTATAGGAGGCTTAACAAAATTACGAAAAAGGACGTCTATCCATTGCCTCGAATCGATGACTCGTTCGACCGACTTCGCCACGCCCGATACTTTTCATCGCTCGATCTGCGCAGTGGGTACCGGCAGATCGAAGTCGATGAACGTGATCGAGAGAAAACCGCATTCATTACTCCTGACGGACTGTACGAATTTAAGGTGCTTCCCTTCAGTTTGTGTTCCGCTCCCGCAACCTTTCAAAGAATGGTGGACACTGTCCTAGCCGGCCTGAAATGGCAGACGTGCCTCGTCTACCTTGACGACGTTGTCATTTTCTCTGCGACCTACGAAGAGCACCTCAAACGATTGACGGCCGTGCTAAATGCCATCCGCGGGGCCGGACTCTCACTAAAACGAGAAAAATGCCACTTTGCATTCCAACAGCTCAAGTTCCTGGGTCACGTCGTGAGTGCTGAGGGAATTAGCCCTGATCCAGAGAAGACGGCTGCCGTAGCTGCTTTCCCGACCCCCACTGATAAAAGTTCCGTGCGTCGGTTTTTGGGTCTCTGTGCATATTACAGGAGATTTGTGCACGACTTCTCCCGAATAGCGGAACCATTGACTCGTCTAACAAAGGAAGACCAGCCTTTCACCTGGGCCGACGAGCAGCAAAGGGCCTTCGAGGAGCTTCGCAAGCGCCTTCAAAACACGCCCGTACTTGGGCACTTCGACGAGGAGGCCGACACAGAATTGCATACCGACGCCAGTAACGTTGGACTCGGTGCAGTTCTCGTTCAGTGGCAAGAAGGCGTTGAGCGGGTGATTGCTTACGCCAGCCGCACCCTGTCTCGTTCCGAAGCGAATTATTCTACGACTGAAAAGGAGTGCCTTGCAGTTGTGTGGGCGGTAACAAAATTTCGGCCGTATTTGTATGGTCGGCCGTTTAGAGTGGTCAGCGACCACCACTCACTCTGTTGGTTAGCGAACCTTAAAGATCCTTCAGGCAGGTTAGCCCGCTGGAGTCTCCGCTTACAGGAGTTAGACGTCACTATTGTGTACAGGTCCGGCAAGAAACACAGTGACGCTGACTGCCTATCCCGAGACACTATCCCGTGTTCTTCAAGTGAAACAGATGACTCCGTCTTTCTCGGCGCTCTCTCGACGCCAGATCTCGCTTAACAGCAGCGAGACGACACCGAACTGCGGCCCCTCATCGATTACCTCGAAGAAACCGCCTCACAGCCGCCTCGCCTTTTCACGCGTGGCCTGTCGTCGTTCTGCTTGCGTGACGGCGTCCTCTAAAAGAAAAACTACGCTTCCACAGACATTCAGTATCTGCTGGTTGTCCCAACGCTGCTCCGTACCGACGTTTTGCAGGCATGCCACGACGAGCTTTCTGCCGGACATCTCGGTTTTTCGCGCACCTTGGCACGAGTACGACAAAAGTACTACTGGCCCAAGCTTGCCGCTATGGTTCAGCGCTATGTTAGGACGTGCCGTGATTGCCAACGTCGGAAGATACCACCTGTCAAGCCGGCCGGCCTGCTGCAGCCTATTGTTCCTCCGCGAGTATCGTTTCACCAAGTCGGTATGGACTTGCTCGGGCCATTTCCTACGTCATCATTGGGCAACAGGTACATTATAGTCGCCACAGATTATCTAACCCGCTATTGTGAGACGAAAGCTCTTCCCAGCGGCACGTCTACTGATATTGCGAACTTTTTCATCTTTAATCTGGTCCTTCGTCACGGTGCCCCTGCGATCGTTTTAACTGACAGAGGCACGGCATTTACTTCAGCTCTAAGCCAGGAAGTGATGCGGCTCAGTGGCACTTGTCATCGCAGAACCACAGCTTACCACCCTCAGACGAATGGCCTTACTGAGCGACTCAATAAGACCATCGCCGATATGCTTTCTATGTACGTCAACGAAGATCATAAGAACTGGAACCAGATACTACCGTATGCAACATTTGCTTATAACATCGCCGTCCAGGAAACGACCCGCTTTACACCGTTTCGTTTGGTGTACGGTCGCGAAGCTGTCACCATGCTGGATGCAATGCTACTGCCAGATGTTGCCCACCCATCAATTGCCGGTGCCGACCAATTCGTCCAGCATGCCGAGGCCGCTCGCCAGCTGGCTAGACTGAGAGTCCGGATACAGCAAGTTAAAGATGCTCGACTGTATAACCTTCGTCACAGGGAGGTAATTGACAACCCTGGCGATCAGGTTTGGGTGCGGACCCCTGTTCGCCAGCGGGGTCGCTCCGAGAAGCTTCTGCGCCGCTACTTCGGCCCGTACGAAGTACAACGCAAACTCAGCGACGTCACCTACGAAGTGACCCCGCAAGGAACTGTTCGCTCATCCCGACGGCAAGCACAATCGGAAGTCGTACATGTCGCCAGGATGAAGCCCTTCTACTCCCGCTAGGTCAAGCTACATGTGTTTTTTTCTTTGCTTCCTTTAACTACTTGATGTGAACGCGCATCCTCGCCGACTACGGTTATCCTCGACCTCTCCACTCGGCGTCGGGACGACGCCTTTTCCACCGGGAGGGGCAATGTTATCGTACTGGCGCCGCCATATGGCGAGCTCGGGAGACTGGCACGCGCTCGTCTTCTTCGCTCTCGGTGCTCGCCCGCCAGTCGGTTCCGTGCCTGATCTTGCCGGTGCTTTTACTTAGTCCAAGTAAACCTGCTAAACCAGTTTCACTGGCTTCTGTGACAATATATATAATGTTGATGTTATCAGGAGGTATGCATCATGTCATGTGGTAGGCACGCCGCTGTCTCAACGCTGTGTCAAACACCTGTTATAATTGCAATGTCAATGGTCGATTGCGGTATCAACCCAAACTCGCTGCATGTTTGCAGTAGAGCTATTGCTCTAAAGAAAAAATAATAGGGAAGAAAAGCGGCGGTTATTATCCGAAACTGATTTGCGGTCTTCACATTCAGTAGCAAGAAAAATGCTAACCACTGAGAACTGAGGTGCTTGTAAGTTGTAACTGCACCTCCCGAAGCGGACGCCTTGGGCGCCAGTGAGGAAAGCAGAGGTAGAAACAATAGTCCCAAACAGCCAGTGGTTTGGCAATAGACACAAATTATGAAGAAAATGACTTCAAAGAAATCACAAGATTGCTGCCGAAGGCAACCAAAGCAGAAGATCTGTTTTTTGTGTGTGCCGTTACCTCAAACATGAAATGGATGATCATGGATGATGAATGATGAAATGGATGATGAAGAAAATGACTTCAAAGAAATCACAAGATTGCTGCCGAAGGCAACCAAAGTAGAAGATGTTTTTTTTTTTTTTGACTTGCCGGTACCTCAAACATGAAATGGATGATCATCGTGGACGTGTTCTGAACGCGCAATCTTTCTTAAATACTTAGAATACTGGCATAAGGAACATGCATAGCATAGGGCCTAGTAAGACCAACAACGCGCTATATCGGATAACTTACCCGGGTTGGTCCGTCGATCTGGTCAAACCTTACCCCACTCACGTTATCTAGTAGGACATATATTCTGAATCAGCTGGTGACCTGGTAGGCAAACTTTCCTTTGCATCTCATATCAAGCACGTACTTGGCACGGGGCACCGAATGAAGGCTGTTTTCGACTTACGAGCACTTATGCGCTTGGGATCAATGGTCTTCGAGTCAAACATTAGCCGTGTGCTTGGGTCGGAAATTTAGTTTTCCGAACTCCCACACAATGTGAATACACTAGCGCTGTTCACAACCCACCACAAGCAAAGTGTACGGGAGCAGAAATATTAAAACAAAACGTAAAAATAAAAAAGCGTAGTCTATTCAGTCTGTTGCCATAACGACAAAGGACGAGTTTTGAATTTTAAGATGTTCAACAAATCGAAGACGCGCCAAAACGCCGCAAATTAGTATTTGGATAGATGCGTTTCGATGGAGGCGAAACGAAGTGGCGTCCGTGTGCTGTGCGATGTCAGCGCACGTTAAGGATCCCCAGGTGGTCGAAATTACTCCGTAGCCTTCCACTACGGCTCCCCTTTCCCTCTCTCTTCACTCCCACCTTCATCCCTTCCCTTACGGCGCGGTTCAGGTGTCCACAGAGAAAGTGTGACAGATACTGCGCCTTTTCCTTCCTGTGAACCAATTTAAAAAAAATGGCGGAAGGATTCTGCGTATGAGCCTCCACATTGAACACACTAATAATAGTTGTTATGTGCGCGAAATGGCTTGCTTTGGTGTGGACAAAGCGTAGCGTGCACTTTCAAGCTTAGTGCTTAAAAGACACTCGGCGGACTTCACCCAAGCTGTTGTGGCTATTAGCGCTCAAAGTAAGCCAGCAATACGCACATGTTATTGTTGAAATATCGACAGGTAGAGGATAAAGGGAGTTATACCCGTCTCATTTTAGCCATTCGCCTTTCAGTGCCCATTTTTACAAGATGTAGGTGAGTGTTATTCTGGATTGCCTGTGTACCTATAGCGGAATAAAATATTATTTAGCTGTTCATACAAAAAAACGCTGCTCACACGGCGACAGTGGATGGGATGTGATGATGGCCTTTTCCCTCGATGCAAGTAAATATATAGTCAAGAGAAGAGTACTTCCCCGTAGAACAAAACGCAAAGAAACAGCATTAGCGACATTGCTTAAGGCGCATCACACCAGCAGCTGAGGACATCGCTAAAACATCATCGCTTTCAAATACTTCTGGAGCGCGCGAGGCGAGGCTCAAAATTGTATGCAACGTATTATATGAAACACGGGCCTGGAACTGACACGCCACTAAGTTGACTGCCTACTAAATTTAGCGAACGTCTGCGCCAGTTTGCTAAAACAGCGGCCACACTAAGTAACAGTTACTATACCTTTTCATTCTCCAGAAACTTCCCTTCTTCCACGTCGAAAGGAACAACGTAGAGATCGCTGGAAAGAAAAATTGTAGACGTAACATTAAGATACAGGAAGCATCATCCTTTCTCCATCATCATCTTTATTTTCATAGTGAGATAAATGTACATGATTATCAGTATTGCAGAAAGAGGTCGCGAAGTATAAACTGTCCGGCGCACCTCCTATGACAAAATGACCATAATTTGCGGGTAACTTACTAGGCAGCTATTAGGAAAAGAATATACAAGCGTGCAGAGAACAACGTATAATACTAACAATCATATAATGTAATATTTATATTACAATGCACATTAGTTGCAGATGAGCAACTAGAGAGTGAAAGCTCATTTGCATTTTCTTTCTGACGTAACATAGAGATCACTGGAAAGGCCACTAAGGGTAGGTGTAACATGTAAAGAAAGTATGGGCACCCTTTCCATATGCCTTGAAGACCCGATTGTGATCCGAGCCGATGTCTTGACCACGCGGGTGCAGAGTAGATTCCAACCAACGGCGGTCTTCTGGAAGACTGCAACACACAGACATCGAAATCGCAAGCTAGTAAGGCCGATGCCAGTCTTTCGCTCCACAGCAAGGCGAGGCGCACAAGTTGTTCAGAAAGCCGAACGTCAGGCCAGGTAAAAGCTTGTAAGCACGAAAGTCCGGCGAGTTCCCGATGGCATTTGGGATCGAGATTCGCGCTTCCCGCATACGAGCCAGTTGTTGGAACTGCTCTAAGCTTCCGCCACTCACATTTATTAGGCTGCATGGAGGCATGGAGAATGGCTCGTGATCTAGCCAAAGTACCAAGTGGCATTCTACCAGCATTGCCAAGGTCAAGTTTGAGCATAGGGGTCCAAAGTACATCCGAATGTACTGTTCAAAAAAGCTTCGGCCCAGGCCCCAAACAAGAATTTGCCCGCCGGGGTGGTGCAGTGGTAAGACGCCCGACTACTGCGCCGGAGTTCCCGGGATCGAATCCCGGCCTCGGCGGCTGCGTTTCGATGGAGGCGAAACGAAGTGGCGTCCGTGTGCTGTGTGATGTCAGCGCACGTTAAAGATCCCCAGGTGGTCGAAATTACTCCGTAGCCCTCCACTACGACCCCCCTTTCTCTCTATCCACTTTCACTCCCACCTTCATCCCTTCCCTTACGGCGCGGTTCAGGTGTCCACAGAGCAAGTGTGACAGATACTGCGCCTTTCCCTTCCTATGAACCAACGAACCAACGAACGAACCAGTTACCGTAGCAACCGTCATAATGAACGAAAATATTACACAAACGCGAAAATGTGTCCAGCTGCTATGAAAATTTTTAAGCCCAGGAGGGGGATCAAATAAAATCTTCAGTTGGAAGCTAAAACTCGTGGCGCCGACTTTAAAATCAATCTTTTTTTCTGCGCTTAACATTGGAGGCCGTATTGTTTAGCTCTGACCAGGCTGGCAAAACGCCATTGCGGCCTGGCTAAGGAGGTCGTCGAGCGCCATCGAGCGACGACCACCCTTGGGTCGACTTGAGGAGAAGCGTCCTCTCGCGAAGAAAGATTGGTTTGGTTTGTAGGGTTTAACGTCTCAAAGCGACTCGGGCTACGAGAGAGGCCATAGTTGAGGACTGCGAAAATTGCGACGACCTGGGGCTCTTTAACCTACACTGACATCGCACAGCACACGGGCGCCTTGCTTGCCCCCTCCATCGAAAAGCGGCAGCCGAGGCCGTGATTCGATCCCGCATCCTTGGGATCAGTAGTGGAGTGCCGTAACCACAGCACGACACCGGCGGGGTTCACGAAGAAAGAATACCCTAATTTCTCCTCAATAAAGCTTCCTCCTCCTCCCAACATTTAGCAGCAATAATGTGGAATCAACTAGTCTACTACTCTGCATTAGTTCAACTCAAGAAAGCGCCTGCATTTTGTAGAGGCTACCTGCTTTGTACGCCGCCCCCAGTGTCAAACAGGCCGCGCCGACGCTGCTGGTGCGACCTCTTTGACACTGGAGGCGGCGCGAGTGCGGACGTGCTGTTCTGTCCAGCTGGGGTTCAGCTGAGTCTCCGCTCAGGTAGATTGGTGGGCTGCTTCGACAGCTGTGTAAAGCTATTTTTCGCGATTGCAGAAACGGGCCAAAGAAATGAAGAGCGAGGTCCAAAGTAAAGGCAACCCAAGCTCAAATTCCGCCGCGCGAAGCCAGTGGCGAGCCGTTTAGGCTACTGGGGCTTTGACTGGGAAAGAGCGCGGCGGCTGCTACCAGCCATACGCCGGCGGTAGCATCAGTGGCTCGCGCGCATACGCGCCCTTCAGTCGGAAGGGGGGGGGGGGGGGAGGGAAGTGGGAATGAAGTGGCGCCTGGCACGCGCGCTCCCTCAATGGGTGCCTTTGTAAGAAAATATTAAAAAATTTTGATTCAGTAGGTATGCGTTCACGCGTGGTCTCCTTGCCAGCTATGAAAGGTGATATGAGCGGCGGACAGACTAAACAAACCTTCAGAAAGTGGAAGATGCCCATTAAATTAAAAATGAACTGTTGCTTGCCGGAAAGCATTTTTCGTGGGTTAGGAACTGACCAATTTATTTTACCGAAACACTGCTTTTATAGCATGAATGTTTTTCCAACTCGCGAGCGATGAGGTCGAAACCTTGGCTATTGCCCCACTGGGGCATGAGTTTACATCATAATATTTTAAATGAAGCCCACCGCAACTTCGTTTTCAAGTAGCCGTAGGTTCCAGCTTTCCGATGGCATCTTCCACCTAGAAAAAAAGATACTCACTTTTCATTAGATCGCCATGCCTGCTATGAATAGGCGAATATGAGCTAGCATTGACTTTTATAGCTCTTTTAAAGGTGATATTAACATCCCAAACTTTCCTCAGCCAATGCTAACCTTGTTAGCATCCCTGTTCAATCCTCAGGCAGCGACCACAAAAAAAAATATAACGCACTATAACTTGTTATAAGAGAGAGAGAAAAAACATTTATTGCTCTAAAAATTGCTGGTTTTAGCGGCGGGCCGATGTCTTCATATCTTCGGCCTCTTCACAAGGTCGGCGCCCCTATTCCAGAGCACCGCTGAGTCTTGCTGCTTCGCAGGCGTGCCGCACCAGTGCCCTTTGGGCCGTGAGCTCGCTGCTGGTCAGCAGACCCTCCCATTGTTCCGCACTAGGGTTATTTAGTTTGTGGAAGGCTCTGTTTCGTTCGCATTCCCATGGGATGTGGTATAGAGTGGGGGTTGCCCTGCACCACGGACATGTGTTCCTGTATTGTGTAGGGAACATCTTGTGCAGTATGTATAGATTGCGGAAAGTCCCGGTCTCCGCCAGCAGACCGCCTCGTGCTGTGTTAATGATGTGTGGGGTGGTGGGTATTTGAATCTCCGCCCTCTTTGGCAGTTTAGTATATCTGTATACGTTGGTTCCACCGTTATAGGCTCCTCCAGGGCTTCTGACTGCCCTGCTCGGTTCGTGATCTCGCGAACTAGGCTGTCTACCCTCGAGTTACCCTCTATCTCGGTGTGTGCCGGTATCCAGAAAATCCTGTGTCTTAAGGTCTTATTTGGAAGCCTTGCTTCGAGGAGGATACTCAGCGCTTCCTTGCTTATTTTGCCCCGTGTGTAGTTCCTGCATGCTGCTTTGGAGTCTGTTAGGATTATCAGAGACTTGTTCCTACGGTAACCTTCGGCCGCCGCTAGAGCTACGGCAGCCTCCTCCCCCTCCGTTACCGTACAGTTTCTTAACGTCGCACTGCTGATTGGTTCCCCCATGTGGTCTACCACTGCTGCCGCGACGCTGAACTTTCTGGTCCTGCGGTCCCACGGGTATAGGGCCGCGTCTGTGTATACTGTATTTTCCATTGTGGCTAGGTTCCGCTGCACATAGTCTGCCCTGGCCTGCCTTCTAGCGGCGTGGAGGTTGGGATCCATGTTTCTCGGCAGGGGGCTGACATCCAGTGTTTGACGGACCTCGTCTGGAATAGTGGCTGTTCTATCTAAGATCCCTTCTACGTTGTGTCCTAATCTCTCTAAGAGCTTGCGGCCGGTGACTGTCTGTTGGAGCCTGACTATTTGCGCACTTAGCTGGGCCTCCGTTAGTTCTTTGAATGTGTTGTTTAGGCCCATTTGTAGCAGCTTTTCATTTGGTGTGTTTCTTGGTAGGTGGAGTGCTGTCTTGTACGCTATTCTTAGCAGTGCCTCCGTCTGTTCTTTGTCTTTCTTGGTCACGCAGTGGTATGGCAACGAGTACGTGACTCTGCTGACTATCAGGCTTCTGACGAGCTTGATCGTATCGCTTTCCATCATCCCGCTTCTGTTCTGCGATACCCTCTTTATCATGCGGCTTACTTGTTCTGTTGACTTCTTGAGTAGACTGATTGTGTGGGTACATCTTCTGCTTCCTTGGATCCACATGCCTAGGATGCGTATGGTGTCCCTTTCCGGTATATTTTGGCCTTTTAACCTTACTGTCAGGTCCTCCTTGGTGGGTTTGGACCCCACCCTAAGAAGTTCCGACTTCTCCATGGAACAGGTTAGGCCCCTTTCTTTCACGTACTCTTCTACACATGTTGCTGCTTCCTGCAGTCTCTTTTGCTTTTGTCCTAGCGAGCCTCGATTCGTCCAGACCGTAATGTCGTCGGCGTACATTGAGTGCTGGATGCCATCGATCTTGCTGAGTATTCTGGCCAGTCCGATCATCGCAATGTTGAAGAGCACTGGTGAGATTACGGATCCTTGCGGCGTGCCTTTTCGTGGGGCGGTGAAGGTGTCGCTTCGCAGGTCTCCCAACTCCACTGTCGCTCTGCGTTCTGATAGGAAGGATCTTATGTAGTCATGGGTCCTCCTTCCGCAATTGGCGTTGTTTAGGCCTTCCATGATGGCTTCGTGGCTAACATTGTCGAAGGCCCCTTTGATGTCCAGGGCCATGATATGTTTTCGCCAGTTGTGGGTGCCGTGTCTATGATTTCTTCCTTGATCTGCAGTAGGACGTCTTGCGTTGACAGGTTCGCCCGGAAGCCGAACATGCTGTGCGGGTACTGCTCCTCGTCCTCTAGATATTGTTGGATTCGCCTGGTGACGATTCTCTCGTACAATTTGCCAAGGCACGACGTGAGGGAAATGGGTCTCAGGTTCTCTATCTGAAGCTTCTTACCGGGTTTGGGTATCATAACCACGACAGCGTGCTTCCACTCCTTCGGGACCATCCCCTCTGCCCACAGCATGTTGAGGTACACCGTGAGCTGGTCGATTGCGTCGTCGCTGAAGTTGCGAATCAAGGCGTTCTTGATCTTGTCTGCGCCGGCTGCTGTATTTCGTGTTGTCGCGCTTATCGCCGTCTGGACTTCCTCTGTCGTGATTGGCCTGTCCATTGCAGGATTGTCCGCCCCTTGGTACTCCCCGTCGTAGCCCTGGGGGTTGTCCTTTCCGTAGCATTTGATGCGGACTGCTTCTAGCAGTTATTCGTCTGTTCCGTCGTACTGGTTCCGCCGCCTCGCATATCTGTTTCCCCTTTCTCTCTGTTTTTTGGAATCCCCAGCTGGCGCTTCTTGCGTTGAAGTCACCCGCGATTACTAAGGTGTTCGTCTTGGCTAGTTTATTTGCATCCGAAAAAAGCTTGCTGAAATCGCCACCCTTTTGTTTGGGGGGGCTGTAAAGGTTAACTACGAAGGTGCTCTTTGCCTTGTGCTTCTTTTTGGGTATAATTTCTGTTATTATATGTTCTATCTGTGTGCCCCTAAATCTCTTTGTGTGCTATGGTGACCAGTTTATTGCTGATGAGGGTAGCGACGCGTCCGTTTTCCTGACATGTGCATCCCTTCAGGGTGGGTGTGGTGTTAGTCTTCTGTAACATGATGATGTCTGGCGGTGTGTGTCTGGTATTGATGAACTGCTGGAGGAATCCCTGCTTGCGTCGGTATCCCCTGCAGTTCCACTGCCATATATCTAATTGGTTCTGTCCTGTCATGTTGCGCCACTGCTTTTTCCACTTTGGTTTTCTGCCCCGAATCTCCTTTCATTAAAAAGCCTGTCTCTGGCGTCGTTTGTGTTTTTTTGTGTGTTTTGGCTTTTAACGTATGTTCGGAAATTTTGATCTTGTAGCGCTACTTTCTGCTACAGTTGCATCATTTGGTTTTGCATCATACTAATAAAATTTTCCAATTTGCACTCTAAGCTCTGTGGTTGTTGTGTGTGCTGCTCCAAGGGCGGTTCTGGCGCTTGCGGGGTCGGGTTCATGATTCGCGGGTGCGAACCCTGTCTCTGGAACTGCATTTTCTTTATGAGGTCATCCATTCTTTTTTTACGTTTCCGCGTTTCCTCGCGGCAGAGTTCGAGCTCCTTTTTTAAGTGCCCTATTCTCCTCAGCTAGTTTCTTTTCATTGTTTGTTTGAGTTTGTTGTCCCGAGTGCGGAAAAAGTGATTTGGGAGGGCCTGCTCCCCAGCTCACCTTCACTCCACCTTTCTTCTGTTGTTGCTTTTGTTAACCCGGGCCTCCGCTTTGCTTTACCTGGGGTGGGTAGGACTCGTCTCTGGTCCGACTCTGGCCCCGGCTCTGGCTCCGCGACCGGCTTCTGGACTGGCTCGCCTCGTCCCGGGCCTGGCTCCCGGTCCGCTCCGAGCTGAACCACCTTGGTCCACGTCCTCCCTTTCGGTTCCGGATCCGGCTTTGTTGCTGTGTGGGCCCGCCTCGTGTGGGTCCTCCTCGCAGCTCTTCGGCCGTCTTGAGCCGGTGCTTGCACTCCCTAGTGCCGGCTGAGTGATCGCCTCCGCAGACCAGGCACTTGGTTGTGCACGAGTGTCCTTCCATTGGATTCTGCGTCCCGCAGAGTCTGCGGGCCTTGCTTCCCGGGTTGGGGCAGACGCCCGATCTGTGTCCTTGTTGACAGCAGATATAGCAAATCTGCCGCGTCGGGCGGTATGGGTAGCACCACATCTCTCCTCCGTAGTATAGCACTTGTCTTGGGGTGGTGGGTCCGTCAAACGTGATGACGGCTGAACTTGACTTTCCAAGCATCCGGGCGCTGTGGATCTGGACTCCCTGCGTCCGCATTCTTAGGTTGGCTTTGAGTTCGGCAGATGATGTCCCCGGTTCTATACCGTGAATCACGCCTCTCTGAGTGCCTTCGGGGGCTGCTACGTAGGCGTTGACTTCATACGCTTTGTTGCCAAACGTAAGATGGGTAATACGTCTTACGTTCTGGGCCGTATTTTCATCGTCTGTGCTGACTATGATGATGTTCGAACCATTTCGTAGTCTTATTATGTCTTCGCTCTTGCACTTTGCACCGGTCGCTGCGACAACGGCTAGGGCGACTTGATGGGTTTGTAGCGATTGTATCACGAGGCCCCTCGGTCTCAGGATTACCTTGAAGTCGTCTTTCGGGAGCGGCGGCAATCTTGGGCCTGGCCGGTGCGCCGCTTCCTTCTTGTCTTGCTTCAGCGCAGCTTTCGTTCCAGCTGCCATCGAGGCACCCCCCGGGGTTTTCGCGCTTAATTCCGCTTGCAGGAGGTGGGACATCTCCGGGGTTTTTCCGTTCCTTGCGAAGTTTCCTCTTGCGTTTCAATTTGGCTAATTCCCAATTTTGGTCATCTGCCTGCTCGATTTCGCTCTGCGAGCCCTGCGGGCCCAACATGGCGGCCTCGTTTGGCGCGAAAATCGCAGCGTTTCCCGCCTCAGCCGTCGGCCGAGTGCTGAAGTGGCAATCTTCTTCTATCTCCTGGGTTTCCATGAAATCTTTCGGTGATTCTTCTAATGCCCTCTCAGTGTTGGGGCGGTTGTCGGGGTAGAGAACCGTTTCCATCGCCGTTGTCGCTCGTGACGAGGCCGGAGAGTCCTCGAACGCCCATTGTCGCGCTAGGCCTAACGAGGCTTAGCTCGCATCCCGCCGCTCGGCAAACTGAAAGTCCGGTAGAAAACCCAAAAATGGGCCCACCTATTCGAATTTGGTGTCCAAGTGGTCCGCTTCTGTTGCATTTCAAGCTCCAACAAGAATTTTGGAGATCCGTTGAGATGATCGGGCCTGGCTGGTCTAAATTTGCTGAGCCCATGCGAAGCACGTCCGCTCCCTCGAGCTACCGCAGCGCCTCCTCAACTTGTTATAAATATTCGTAACATCGTTACGCATGTGTTTATGCTCTAGCTCTTTACGCGCGTGCATCGCGTACACTGGTTTGGCCCCACCGGCACCTAACACTGTGTTTTGCAATCAGTCTTGCGCCAGTATAGCCCACATTCTCACAAAATTCAAGTCCAAATACGAATTGAGAAACGAAAAATATGAGACAAGCTTCTTCAGAGCTAACTTCCCAGCTTAGCATCGAATCTAGCCTACTTTTCCAGAGCATAAGCGTTCCGCTGCCTCATGAACGATTTAGTGGGGATTATTTTTATGAATGGAGAACGCGTGTCTATTACCTACCAAAGCTTTTCAGTTGATACTACTTTCAAAGAAAAATGTCTCCAGCACGCAGTGAACTTTCATCCTAAGGACACAACGTTTACCTGTAAAAGGATGTCATATGAAAACAATTGAAGCGTGATTTTCATACTCGACAGCGCAGAATATCGATCGAGTGTGCCACTGAGTTCTTCGATTCGCAGCGGTTATAAAGCTTTCAGTATTTCGAGCATATACTAAAAATTAGATTTTAGATGCAGGAGAAAAGAAACCCAAGCTGCCCGTGTGTTGCGCGGCGCAAATGCACGTTTAAAAAACACAGGTCGTCGAAATTTCTGGAGCCTTTCATTACGCCGTTTTTTATAGCCGTAGTCGCTTTGGCACGTACATTGAAGTCCATAAACCATATTCGTAACATCGTTACGCATGTGTTTATGCTCTAGCTCTTTACGCGCGTGCATCGCGTACACTGGTTTGGCCCCACCGGCACCTAACACTGTGTTTTGCAATCAGTCTTGCGCCAGTATAGCCCACATTCTCACAAAATTCAAGTCCAAATACGAATTGAGAAACGAAAAATATGAGACAAGCTTCTTCAGAGCTAACTTCCCAGCTTAGCATCGAATCTAGCCTACTTTTCCAGAGCATAAGCGTTCCGCTGCCTCATGAACGATTTAGTGGGGATTATTTTTATGAATGGAGAACGCGTGTCTATTACCTACCAAAGCTTTTCAGTTGATACTACTTTCAAAGAAAAATGTCTCCAGCACGCAGTGAACTTTCATCCTAAGGACACAACGTTTACCTGTAAAAGGATGTCATATGAAAACAATTGAAGCGTGATTTTCATACTCGACAGCGCAGAATATCGATCGAGTGTGCCACTGAGTTCTTCGATTCGCAGCGGTTATAAAGCTTTCAGTATTTCGAGCATATACTAAAAATTAGATTTTAGATGCAGGAGAAAAGAAACCCAAGCTGCCCGTGTGTTGCGCGGCGCAAATGCACGTTTAAAAAACACAGGTCGTCGAAATTTCTGGAGCCTTTCATTACGCCGTTTTTTATAGCCGTAGTCGCTTTGGCACGTACATTGAAGTCCATAAACCAAACCAATCAACCAACCAAAAATTAGGGGACAATTAAGCTCCGCCGTTAAGGGTATGAGACGGTAGTATTCTCACACACACGGAGGGTGTTCGACACTTTTTATTACGAAAGCAATACTATTCCCATTTTCAGCCCTTCGCGTAGGCATGGTCGGTTGGCATACTTGACCTTTAATCACCCCAGATGGCTGTGACGTCATACCAGCTGCGAGAGATGAGTTGAGTCGTCGGGTGGCGGCGGTCAGTAGACACGGCGCACCGCGGATGAGATGATGACGTCACTGTGACGTCATACCAGCTGCGAGAGATGGGCTACCAAGTCGAGTCGTCGGGTGGCGGCGGTTGGTAGGCACGGCGCGCTGCAGCGGTGGTGGTGGTGGTAAGAACATTTATTATCTATACAAGGGCCTGGAGGTATGTTCGGATCGGCCCATATGGGACCGGTCTTCACAAGCACTAAGTGGAGGTCCCTAGTTTGGGACCCCAGTGGAGGTTTCCGCCGCCCGGGCGCCACCGACTAAGGCTTGTTGGGCCTGTAAGTCGTGGCAGCCGAGCAGGACCACCTCCCAGTCCTCCCGGGTTGGGTTGGGGATGGGGGAACAGCCGGATTAGAGGGGCAGGCCCACACCATGTGATAGATGTCAGAAGACACCGATCCACAGTGTGGGCAGCTGCCACTAAAGGAGGGGTCAAAATGTTTTAGTGCTGCCGGGCACAGCAATGTATTGGTTAAAAGGCGGAGAAGGAGCCGCTCATCCGCCTTTTTGAGGCCTTTACATGGGTTGGGGTAAAGGCGATGACAATTCTGATAGTACATCGTGATATCTTTGAAGGTGTAGGCTGGATTAAAATCGGGTTCTTGATCGGGTGGGGAGGAGAAAACAGCCCGGTGAGAGAGCGCGTAGGCGGCTGCGTCTGCTGCCTCATTTCCTGCCAAACCCTGATGAGCAGAGGCCCATATAAGGGGGGTCCATATCCCGTATGCAATTTGAGTAGATTTGATAGGCTAGTAAGGGAGTCCAGCCTTGTCTGACGTTCCTACAGGCTCCTCGCGAGTCCGTAATTATGTATTTTGAATCTGAGTGTGAGGCCGCGAGAGCAATCACCACCTCTTCTGCGTGTGTTGTATTGTGGGCTCTGAAGGTGAGACCGTTAACCGTTTTGCTGTTGTGAACTACAGCGGCCGTGTACCATCCCCCATGGTGAGGGCCGGAGGCGTCCACGTAGTATACACCTGTTTTGTTGCCATAATGTCGGGCTAGGGTTTCCGCTCGTGCCAGGCGGCGACCATTATGATCTTCATGTGACATATTGGCTGGAAGAGGTCGCACACAGAGGGCGCGTCTCCACAGTTCTGGGATGCGAAACTTGTCTTCCATGAGAGTGGTGTGTTCGATACGGAGTCGAGCAAGAAGGCGGCGACCCGACTCCGTTTGCGATAAACGCGTGTACTGATTTGTAAGGTGCGCCTCCCGGAGCTCCCGGAAAGTATTCACCACCCCAAGGGCCATAAGATGGCTGTTTGAAGTAGTGATGGGGAGGTCTAGGGCATGCTTAACAATTTTGCGATGGATGACCTCAAGGGCATCCTCCTCGTGTTTCCGTAGGTGGAGCTAAAGTGTCGAATAGAGAATCCAACTGGTCACGAAGGCGTTTGCCAGCCGCAAGGCATCTTTACTTCGTAACCCCCCGCGTTTGTTTGAAACCCGGCGGACCATGCGGCCTAACTGGTCCCCCACCTTACGGAGTGTGGCCAATGTTGTGTCTGACCGTCTTTGTTTGTGAATGTAAAGTCCGAGTACCCGTATCTGGTCAGCTTCGTGTATGGGACCACTGTCTAAAGAAAGAGTGATTTGAGTTGTGCACTTTGGCGAGGGGCGGAGGTGCATAAATTCCGATTTTTGTGGGGAACACTGAAGACCACAGCAGCGGGCGTAGCGGTCTACTATCGTCGCCGCTGTTTGCAGGCTGGTTTCAATGTCCCCTATGCTGTCATGCGTAGCCCACAGGGTGATGTCATCGGCATACAGGGCGTGCTGCACACCAGTGACACCATCGAGCTGGGCAGGCAGGTGCATCACAGCCAAATTGAAGAGCAGCGGGGAAAGTACCGCGCTTTGGGGGGTTCCCCACGTGCCGAGTAGGTAAGGACCATGCTCATTACCTTGGATGCGAATGTAGGATTGACGATCTGTGAGAAATTGCTTTATGTATTGGAATGTGTTGAAGCCACATTCGGTCTGGCTAAGGTTAGTGAGTATGATCTGGTGTGTTACGTTATCAAATGCCCTTTTGAGATCTAAGGCGAGTACTACCCGGTCATTATGGGGGCATTCGAGTGGGTCAAGGACTTCCCGATTGAGTTGCAGGAGGACATCTTGAGCGGATCTGTGTGGGCGGAATCCGAACATGGTGTCCGCGAATACATGTTTTTCTTCAAGATATTCAGATTGCCGGTGCCGCACCATCGTCTCCATTAGTTTGCCCACACAGGAGGTCAGAGAGATGGGGCGGAGGTTATCTGTGTCAATTGGTTCGCCTGATTTAGGAATAAAGGTTACCAGAGCCGTTTTCCAGTCGCTTGGTAGGGGGGTGTCGTCGCGCCAAATTGCATTGATGTAGTCGAGGAGGGACTGGTATGCCGAGTCGGGCAGGTTCGCCAATAGCTTGACGGTGACCTTATCCTTTCCCGCGGCAGTGCCCGTTTCATTTTGGCAAGAGCCGCCCGCAGATCATGGAGCTGGAAAAGTTGATCCAGCTCTGTGTTCTCTCTGCCTGCATAAGAGTATGCTGATCCATGGGGGTCTTGGGCTGTACACAGATACTGGTCCCTGAGTTTCTGTGCTAGTTGAGTCGTGTTTCTAGAGAAAGCATGCATGGCTCTCTGCAAATGTTTCTGTGTTTCGGTTCGTGTTTGGGTTGGGTCGATGAGGGCTCGAAAGAGGCGCCATGTGTTGCGGCTGGACATTTGTCGCGCGGCCGTGTTACATCTATCCACCCAGTTGGAGTCGCTGAGTTGGGCCGCGTACTCAGCCGCTTTCTGGGTGAGCTCGGCAATTCGAGTTTTAAGCTTGCGGTTGTGTTTCTGGCGTCGCCAACGGCGGACGAGGCTGCGACGGGCTTCCCAAAGATGTAGAAGGTGGTTATCCACGTCCGTGACCGCCTCTGAAAGCTGGATCTGTGTTTCATGCGAGCTAAGGTGTGTCAGCAGCTGTTGGGACCATGCTGAGTAGCCCTGCTCGGAAATGGGTGTGTTATCAAGTGAGTCAAAATTTTGCCTAAATTTTGTCCAATCTGGGATACATGCTTGTGTTATGAGACGTTTGAGCGGGCGTGTGTGTATTGTAATGTTAAGGATGCAGTGGTCACTAAGGTTTCCTCGGTGTTGAGCCAGTCTGTGTGTTTTATGTTGCGAGTGAAGGTTAAGTCCGGACACGTATCCCGTGTCACGGCGTTTCCTAACCGTGTTGGGTGGATGGGGTCAGTCTGGAGGGTGAGGCCCAACGTGGACGCAAGTTCCGCCAGCTTAGTCCGCGCGACTCCTCCTTGCGATACCCCCGCAGCTGACTGGGAGCATTAAAGTCCCCCACGATCAGGGGAGGATCGCGACGCGCTACTCTTAGCGCGCGGCTGAAGAGGTCCGCGAATGTCACTCGCTTGAGTTCGGGAGAGCAGTATACGTTGAGTACATGCAGTGGCGGGTCCCTGCGGCGGAGTCGTAGGATGGTCACCATTACGTAGGGATAATCTATTTGGAGATCGAGATCCACTAAGTTGGCTGTGCATGCTTTGTGTACGAGAATACAAGACGCGGGATCCTGTTGGAACGTCGTGTAATTTGAAAGTGTGCGCCCAGGCCTGGCTCCTGGAGGGCAACCATGGCTGGTACAGACTCGAAGGTTTCAAGGTAGAGAAGGAAATCGGCCCGCTTAATGCGGTCCTTAAAGCCTCTACAGTTCCATTGTGATATTTAAGTTGAGAAGGCCGAATTGGAGGTGGGAGAACACCTTTGATTAAGGTGTCTCGCCATGATTAAACAGTTTTTCGGAGGAGGATGAGGGAATGGCCGCCCCAGAGCCGGGAGCCGCGCTGCTACCGAGTGAAGGCGCTGCTGTCACTTCTCTCGCAGTTGAGAGGAGGAGGAAGAGAAAACGATGGGTATATAAATACTCGCGCTTGCTTAGCTGAGGCACTTGCTTTGCATCCTGATAAACAGAAAGAAAAGTCACACCGTCTCGATGAAGCCGGTTAACGACAGCGGGCTACAGAGACAGATGAAGAACGGTAACAGCGTCTCGCTCGACGGCGCGCTCAAACTGCAGCTAGACGAGCGCGTCGCGCTTCTCTTGAATTGTCCTCAGCTGGTAACGACTCCTAATGGAATGGAATGTAATGGACGCTTTGAACAGTGAAGACTTTTTGTCGACGTATTCACTCAGCACTCAAGAACGTAGGAATGCAACTAAGTGGCAACGACGCGTTCAGGAAACAGAAAAACAATGGCTAGGTTATGGTTCAGCTCTTAGTTTAGCCAATTGTGGTGTACTATTTTGACCATACGATTAACACAGGACACACATTGGAGTTTACTGTTGTTTAGCTTTATTTATTTATTGTTTTATTGATGGATTTATTGAAAGGAAAGGCAGAAAGACAGAAAGGAAAGGGGGGAATTGGGGATGGCTACTAGCTCTCCCTCATCCATGCATGCGGTGTCCACCCATACGGCGTTCGTTTTGGAGCCGTGGTATTTGTGCAGTGCCTTTACTCGGTTCGGCGGCGTTGCTCGTGATGCTGGGGGCGCATGTTGCAAGAGGGAGGTTTGATGAGAAGGTCTCAGTGTAGGGGGCGCTGTATGAGAAAGAGGGTAGGGTCATTCACTGTGATGCGAATGTCTACAGTCCCCAGGATATAGCGATCGGTGGAGGTCTTGGTGAGACGCAAGTATTGGGCTTGGCGATGGGCCTCCACCAGCTCCCCATCTGTGTTGTGGAGGTCCAGCTGTTAAAGACGTTCTGTGGAAGCATTGATTGCCACGTGTAAGGTTGTCTAGAACGCCGTGCGTAACATGATGTCCAAGGCGTCCGTTTCCTCTCTGTTGCGTCGGAGATAGGAGACTGTGTATAAAAAAAGAACTGAGGACGAAGGCATGAATAAGACAACATAGGTCATTCTCCTTCATGCCTGTTGTGCTTGAAACTTGGCGGGTGAGGGGCGATATCGGACTTGTCACCTGCTTTAGTTTCTTGAGGATTACGGTGTTTTTGCCATTACTCTGGATATAAAGTCCCAGAACTCGGAAAGTTCTACTTCTGGGACGTGACGGCCATCAAGTTCAATAACAATGGACGTGGTGTGGCATCCGCGGGTCGTGGGGCGAAGTATAAGGGGCTCGGTCTTCTCTGGGGAGCATGAAAGTCTGAAGTTCTGGGCGTGTTCTTGTGGGGGTGATTTGGCGTTTGTAAGGTGCCACTATATGTTGCCATCACCACCTATGGCGGTCCATAGTGTGTTGTCCGCATAAAGGGTGTGTTTAAGATGAGGTATTGCGGACAGTTTCCGGGCGAAGAGAATTAGAGTGGCGTTGTACAGGAAAGGAGAGGACGAACGCGTGTAAAATACCGACGCAACGGAAGGTGTAGGATGGGAAGGCAATGGGGGTCAATATGAGCCTTAGCTGTATGGTCCATGAGAAAAGCTTGAATGTAAGTGTACATCAGTACGCCTATATGTTCAAGAGCTAAAGGAAATTCCAAAGTCAGGACTGCCTTTGTGTGGCCCGCTATAGCAAGGTGGAAGATTTCACGGGGGAACTGCAGCACGGCGTCCTGAGTAAGAGGTGGGGTTGGGAATCCAGCATGCTGTGTAGGCAAAGATCATTGGGAATCCAGCATGCTGTGTGGGCGAAGATCATTGTCCGGCATGTGAATTATTTTCGCGTGGGCCACGTGCTCGAAAACTTCCCCGAGACACGAGGCGAGCGAGGTTGGGGTACAGGTTTTCCAGTGTGAGAGGCTGGTTCAGTTTTGGTATATATATTGTTAGGTCGTTATATTAATTTGGCGTGCCGTCAGGACTAGGGAAGGGTGCGCTCCGCCCATAATTTGTTGAAGTAGCCTGTAACTAGGCGATTAATTTGTCATCCATGTTTTGGAGTATAGAATTATTGCATATTTTGTCAAATCCCGGTGCCGCATTTGGGCGGAGAGTCAGGAGGGCCGCTCTTACCTCCACATCCGAAATATCAGCGTCGAGTTCCGGGTATAGGGTTATCTGAGTAGGAGGCATGGGGTCAGATGTGCCGGGTGAGGTGTATGTCCAGTAAAGGGTGTCAAGGAGAGCATCTGGGTCGCTGTTTTGTGAGTATACGAGGCATGTAATATGGCATGTAATATGTTCTGCTGGTATAATATGGTTTTGGTAGATTTCGACTGTGTGGGATTTATGAGATGTCTGAGAAGTTGCCAAGCTCGCTTGGTAGACAGTTTGCCGGCGAGTCGGTCGCTAACTTGCCCCCAATTATCGTGGCAGAGCTCATATGCGTTTGTTGTATCTGCGTCAGCAGGGAGGCCAGGCACTTTTCAAGCATTCTGTTTACCTTGTTGCGTTTGCAGCACTCGAGGAGGATGTGGTATACCTCCCAGAGGCGGGCGAGACGGGAATCTAAAATGAGGGTGTAGTGTGTGGTTGTGATGTTCCAGGTATTGTGCTGGGCATTGGTCATCAGTTATTCTACCCATTCAACGATACTGTAATAGGTGTGTTTAATGCACGGATGGCATCCCAGTTCACCAGTCTGTAAGGGATGTATTTGTTGCAGGATTGTTTATATGGGAACGAGATGGTAATAATGTAGTGATGACTTACTAGTGTATGTTGTGTTCTTGTCCTGGTGACGCCAGCGACGGAGGGACTGAGCGTCAGGTACGAACTGGTGTCCATACTTACGCTCCTGCCGATCCACGTGCGTGTGTGGCAATTGTGTGTAGTGAGGCGCAGCTCCTGGGCTAGGGACCAGAGGCGTCGACCATGGCCCGTGGTATAGATATACCTGCAGTCGGTGCGCTGACATTTGAAGTCCCTTTCGATGAGGAGAGGGTGCTTGCCCGCGGTTCCGTGGAGGAAACGCAGGAGCGTCTCCAGGGAAGACATTGGCTGGGATGTGGTGATATATATTTGCAATGGAGATGGCGGGGACTGTCTGTGCGTGAGGCATGATTTCAGTGATTATGCAGGGTGTCTCAAGTTTCGGTCTTTTATGTCGCGTTTTGTTGGGTGCTTTAATGGAGTATAATTTGGCCACCGAGGGTTTGTCCGTGACATCCGAGTTGTAGGGCATAAAATTCGGAAGCGATGACTTATGGTTGTATCCTGTAGAAGGATGGTTTGGGGTGGCGGTGAGGATCGAAACGACATATTAAAGAGAGAGCGCGTGCCCCGGAAACAGCGGCAATTCAACTAGAGGATAGCTAAATTACGTTGATGCCCCGCCATAGTGGAGTATTTGGGGTTAAACTGCGGAGGGCGTTAGAGGCGGTGGTGTTGGCGAGACGCGAAGAGGAGGTAGATGGAGATTGAAGTGTTTTGAGGAAAACTGTTTGCGTGTGCTTTAAGGTTTGTATGCGGTTGTCTATATTAGCCAGTCTCATGTGGAACGTATGAACCAGGTGTAAGAATATCATGTTTATTTTGTTCTCGAGTTGGGTGAAGAGGGAGTCGATTTTTCATATATCCAGGCTTCTGAAGCCTTTACGTTTGCTTCAAATTTTGCTTTCATTTGCTCAAGGTCATCATGTATGACGGAGAGAGGGTTCTGAGGATAAGTTCCTTTTTCGGGGAGCGGTTGTGTGGCTGGGAGTGAGAGAAGCAGGGAGGTACTGGTTGCTAAAGTAGGGTGCATTGGTGTGGGGTCTGTATAAGGAAGGAAAGACGGCGTACCTCCTGCCGCAGGGCCCTGAGTTCCTTGTCGCGTGGATCCTTCTGGTGGGGCTGGGATGTCGCGGTTTCTTTGGAAATGGCTGCAGCTTCTCGGATGGCCCATGACGTCTTTGGCGGGTCCTTTGCGCTTTCTCCTCTGCGACGCGACGTGAAGCCAGTGGCGTTGACTGAGCTCCACCTTCCATGCAGCGTCTCTGGGTGACTTGTCCTTGCGAGAGAGAAAGGAAGTACAGGGGTGTTTTAGGACTTCCCTCCCTAGCCTTGCAACTCCCCGTGCCCGTTATGTGTGCTAAGCACAACATACGTTGGGGAGTGCAGGAAGAGTTAGTCTCCTTGGGAGGCGGTTTGCCACACCTAGCGCAGTTATTCGTACTTGACAGCGAGCACATATCTGTACAGTGGCCTGGTTGTCTCCAGTTAACACAAGCGTCCATGTGGCCTCTGTAAGGGGTGCACCGGTGGAGCCCCCTTTCATAAAGCACTGAGCGGGGAACCGGTCCTTCCCTAAAAGTAATTAATATACAGATCGAGTGGTGCCTTCCGTCGAACATCTACTATGGGAACACGGGGATATCTGTTGACTAGACTGGGAGTTTCATTACGGTAGGCGTTCGAGATATCACCTCTCACCGCGCCGCCAGGGGCGCGATGTATGCTGCAACTGCGTGGTCGGTGTCTTGGTAATGAATTTTGTTGATTTGGACCAGAATAAATGCGTCGGCCTGGTGTGCTGTGCTTATTGTGCACGTGTTATTCTTAGAATGAACACGTAACTGGGTGCGGGTGGTCTCCTGCAGCGTAGAGGTGGCGTTCCAGATTGGGACACGGAGCTGTCGTAGTGGCACCAAGGTGAGATGCAGTCCTCGCCGAGAGCGGAAAATCGCATTCTAATCGTCCATCGGTAGTGCCAGCTGCTCGGTGAACTACGCGAGCTGCGCCTCGGATCCTCGCCAACCTTTTTACGGGTGCCAATAATGCGCCTCGGATCCTCGCCAACCTTTTTACGGGTGCCAATAAATGCTATTTCTCTCTCTATCTCGCCGGGAGCAGAAAATCACCTTGTAATCGTCAGTCGGTAGTGCCGGCTGCTGGGGTGAACTTTGCTCGACAGCGTGTGAGGCTTGCAACTGCTTGGATTCCTTGGGGCTTTTGAGTGCGTTTGGGGTGGCAGGGAATGCAGTTTGTGCGTCTGTGATAGGCTTGTCTGTCTCATCGCTCTGCATGGCGGAGGTTTGACGATTCTGCTGCAGTGGACGCTCCTGGGCGCGGGCAAGAACGCTGAGGATGCGCATTCAGTCCCGCGGATTTAAGCCCCGAGGGTCATCAGCTTCGCCTGGCACTTGTACCTCCATGATGACGATGTGCTTGGAGGTCGCGCACGGAGTAGGCCTAGCTGCCAGCAGAGCGAGGCCTAGTTCGAGCCATGCTGCTGCTCAAGGCAAAATGAGACCTTGGGGGCCCAAAAATGGGCAGATCGGGCAAAACGTGATCTGCGCGAGGCACTCACCTTCACGGGGCTCCTGTTTGTTGGCGAAATATAGTCCGGCTTTTTGGGCAGCTGGCGAACTTAACAGTCTTCGCACAGAGCCGATGTGAAGCGCGTTCACACTCCACGCAAGGCTGCGTTATGATGGAGGCGGAACGAAAAGGCATTCGTTATCTGTGCAATGTCAGTGCACGTTAAAGCCCTTACCACAAGTCTAGGTAAATTATTTGAGCAAATCATCACATGCAGGATAGCGGTCAATACCCACACAATAGTTGGTTTTCGATCTGGCCTATCCACGCAAGTGCTATGCTTCAACTCACGACAGGTATTCAGGACACACACCAAAGCAGTACTGATTGACATCAAGACGTCCTTCAACAATGTCAAACATGAGGTCATCCTAAAACCCATGGTAGATCTAGGGGTTGGCCAGTGAACATGCAATTACATAAAGGCTTTCTTGCAAAACAGAACAACAAGCATGTGCGTAGCCAACCTTTGTACATGCTGCTACACACTAGCGAACATAGGCACCCCAAAATGGTCCATGCTATCAGCTTTTCTTTTTAACGCAGTACATGTTTCATTTGCACGAAAATGGACGCAAATTCCCCATCTTGGTCATACTTTGTAGGACCCTGTGGACTACATGTTGCTTGGACGCCCAATCGTAGAAATACTACAAACAGCCACAACTGTAATACAAAAAGGTCACCAAGGTAGGCCTCACCTGAGAATGAGTGAAAAACTTTATTAGGTATATTTAAGAGAGGGGGATATTAGAACTTCTCTTGATTCCACCACACGGCAGAACTTAACACACCCCCATCAGAATCTGCGTACAGGTTAGAGAGATCCCTCAGGGGCGAACTATTCGCATCCTGGACCTCTACCTTCAAGAAGCTGGAAAAAATACTGAAACCATCAAAAGGTTAAAGAGCACGCTAGCAGCCACTACACAGCTAATATGTGGATTTACAGGTAAAGCTTGCGGACTAAGGGAAGCGGATACTCTGCGAGTGGTTCAAGCCCATACTATGAGTAGAGTACAGTACTCTACCACATACCGCAAACTCAGTACAATCAAAACCCATACAATAAACTCTATATCAGACAAGCTGCTAAAGCAGCACTCTGCCTGCCCAAACACGCCAACAACGAACGCCGGGAAGAGTGAGGTGTGCATAACACGATACAAGAGTTAATCTAAGCGCAATTACAAGCCGAATATCTGAGCCCAGTCAACATCCCTACGGAAGGCACATACTCTCTCAACTCCAAATTCGCATCCCCGCTAATCATAACTCTCGAAAAGCCCTCTCCAAAATCCTCGTCAAATGCTACGCATTTGATCACTCCCTCGTAACCTGCACCCCGACCGAAATCTCAAACGACGGGAAGCTAGGGCAGTGGCCCTCATACTCGATACGGCGATGAGCAGAACGCCATATGGGTAGACGCTGCATGTGATCAGCCCAGAGCCACAGCTGTTGCATGTACCCTTCCCCTCCCAATTATATAAGAATCACCCTAGGAAACTGATTCAGAGGAAAATAAAGTTTTGCCAAACCAAAGAGGAAGCAGGAGAAATAGCAATAGCACTTGCGCTCGGCAGCTCCAGTGCCCGCTGCACACTCAGTGATTTAAAAAACTGCCTTGCTAAATAATGCTAGGGGCCGAGTCCACCCTGCTACCTACCAAATACTGCCCCCCCCCCCCCTCCTCATGCAGCACTGAGGCCATATGGGTGCGCGCGCTCTCTAGAAACCCCAGCAATGAGGCCGCTGGTTCTTTAGTCCGAGGATCCAGAAACCGGACACAGGGGGGGGGGGGGGGGTTTCTCGAAGGAGCGTGCCTGTAGATTCGCTGAACTCATTGCGAATGCTCGCGCCGAATGGCAAATATAACCCCCCCCCCCCCCCCCGGAACTACCCTCACTACCCGACAGCGACACCTATGGTGCTATCTGCAGACGCGGACCATACCAACCCCATCCCTCCTCTCTCACTACCGACCCACCCCACCTTCGTGCTCTCTGTGCAATGCATATATAGAAGGCTGATCTAACACATATCCTCCTGCCCTGTCCGACTTCGCCTCAACTAGGCGGGCCGATTTCACTCCAAACATGGGAAGACCTGGGAGACCTCACTACGCTGGGAGACCTCACTACGCTCCACAAATCTGGCAAGGCATAAGATCGCCGCAGGTCGCGTTTACAGCGTAATAGACGTATTAGGCATGATCGTTTCAGTGTGTGGGGTCATGAGGGGATCCAGCGGGCCCGGAAGGTCCCGAAATCTTCTGCTAAATAGTTTGTCTCTCTTTCACGCTGAATATTCACAGGTGGTCAAAATTACTGCGTAGCCCTTCACTACGGCTTCTCTTTCTCTCTTTCCACTTTCACTCCCACTTTCCTCCCTTCTTTTGGCGCGCTCTAGTGTCCACAGAAACTAGTTTACCAGATACTGCGTCTTTCCCTTTTTGTGAACCAATTATTATTGTAGCGAGTGCTACCAAAGCGACCTAAACTGAGCAAGGCCTGCACGCTGTTCCTCTTCACAGGGGCCTACGTCACACACTTGCTTAGGGGAAGATACAAACGAACACCTACTCATCGCCAGAAATCCATGGTATATACAATCAGCACATGGCAGAGCTCAGGGTATGCAAAAGGAGCTGAAGGCACTTTGGCACACAAAACTATAGAATGTGGCAGCTGCCGAGTTCAATAATGAAACAGCCTGGGACGATATGCCGCGAAGTGAGGATTCCGCTAAGCAGAAATAACTCATCAGCCTTGCGGCCGAGGCTGTGACCGCCCAATGCCACCATCCCCTGCCCGGTAGCCCAAACTCCGGGACCTCGACGTAGGCAGGCCCACGGGGGAGCAAGCTACCGCGCTTTGGCTAAATAAAGACCGACCGACCGACCGACCGACCGACCTTCCGACCGACCGACCGACCGACCGACCGACCGACCGACCGACCGACCGACCGACCGACCGACCGACCGACCGACCGACCGACCGACCGACCGACCGACCGACCGACCGACCGACCGACCGACTGACTGACTGACTGACTGGACTGACTCCGACTGACTGACTAACTGACATCGACTGACTGACTGACTGACTGACTGACTGACACCGACTGACCGACTGACTGACTGACTGACTGACTGACTGACTGACTGACTGACTGACTGACTGACTGACTGACCGCGAAAGATAGTAGGAGTTCAGTGCAGCGCAGGGGGAACGCACTGCATGCAGGTGCATCTCACCTGGGAGAATTTCTTTTTTCCTGCATCTTGGTTTTCGAGCTCCAGGATGTCAAATTCTTATTGTTGGCTTGTGCGCCTTGATATATCTTGCTGAAGAAAAGCACACGCATTTCGCAACCGCTGCAAAATGGGCTGATGCTGTGTGCTCCGATGCTGCGGAAATTTCGACAGTAGCCCAAAAGCTATTAATAGTATTTGGTTATCCCAAGAATGAAGCTCACAGAAACCGTAAACATTTTAGGGTAAGTAAATTAAATTGACCCCTTTCGATAGCTGTTTGAAACCGAACATACAACAAAAACCTTTTGTAAATTTTAAGGTTGTTGAACAGCGGTTTCGAGAGAACTCGGCGCTCCATTTCTATGAGCAAGACATCATTACCAAGCTGATAAACAAATGGCAAGAACCATATAGCTCAAGCCTTATCGAGTTCAAATTCAAAAGGATGCAGTGCATTCGAAGTTTCTTAATTGCCCATCGCATCGTTCCTTCGAGAAAGAAAGAAGGTGCGTCGGGAAAATGACACCATCCAGCAAGACATCGAAAATTCCGTAGAAAGGCTAACAAGGAAGAAAAACGCAAAAATTCACTGATTTCGTTTAAAGATTTGCAACTCAAGCTAGTCAACGTTTCCGAAATTGAAGTTCGGACCAGTCACTGAAAAAGAAAAGAAAACCCTGCCAAGAATTTGGAAAAAATAAAGGTCTGAAATATTTTGATGTAAAGCACAGAGAGCGATGTAATGTTCATAATATCTTCGTATTCGGTTTTGTACGGTTTCGCTGAGTTCTGTTTCTTTCGATGTTTAACAGGCCATGCTCATTCAAAATTGAATAAAAAAAAAACTTTTGCTTCCTTAAAGAGCTGTAAAATGCATGAAGCGTACTTGGATATCATGCTGTCTAGGGAATAATGTTTTGGCGTTAATAAGATCTGTAGTGTACTCAAAAGCAGTAACTATAGCAGTGTAATGATGTACATGAAACTCTAAAAACAAAGCACTTAGCTGCAAAACAAAGTGTATCGCGATGGGCTACAAAAAACACAAAATATATATTAGCGCGGACTATATATATATATATATATATATATATATATATATATAGACGTCATGCACGTGGTTAAAAAGTGGTCTGTTAGTCATCAATTTATGTTTATTAGCTCATTGCTACAGCTGTTGGCGAACCCGTCCAGCCGCGAGCGGAGGCAAGCGACCGACCGGCAACTAGCGTGACGTCACAGAGCCAACGGAGAGGCCTTGAGTAGCCTAGGTGGCTTTGGGTCTGGTGTCCACAGAAGCTAGGGTGACATTGAAACTACACTGGGCTAGCAACAAAGCCACCTAGGTGACTTTCCTACCAGTCGAGCATTTCGTTGTGGCCGGGCGAGGTCAGTTGGTTGCATGCGTCGTTTACCATGGCAACCGGAGGAGGAGGAGGTAAACTTTATTAAAGAAGAGGTCGTAGGCGCGGGGTGGGTTGGCGTTCCCGTCCCCGCGGTGGGCTCCTCTTCTAGGCCGGACGCCAGGTGGCCGACCGACGATGTCGTTCGGCGACCTCTTCGGCTCGCTCCGTGACTCGGAGTTGAACCTCCGGGTCGGAGCTGAGCAGCGCGGCCCCCCACTGAGATTGGGTAGAGAGCTGCAGACTCTGTGATGGATTGTCGTGATTACATGAGTATAGGATGTGCGGTGTGTCTGCCTTTTGATGTCCACAGAGAGAACAGACAGGGCTGAACTGCTCTGGGAACCATATGGAGTACATGTACGGATTAAAGAAAGTGTCTGTTTGAAGCTGGCGCCAGGTGACTTGTTGTGTTTTACTTAGTGATCGATGTGGTTCTGGGAAGATTTGTCTTTCTTTCTTGAAGTGGGTAGTAATTTCTTTGTAGGTTGTCATCCGCTCCCTAGCCGACCTGAGCTCAGGGCAGCGCACCTCCCGGTTAACTACGAATCCTCGGGCAAATTGGTGCGCTGCCTCGTTTCCAGGATGGTCCGAATGGGCAGGGACCCAGATCAATGTGATAAGGCGGGTATGGGAGATTTTTTGTAAGATTTTGATGGCTGCGGAGTGGGCCCTTCCTTTTGCAAAATTTCGAATTGCAGTTTTAGAGTCGCTAAGGATGTATTTGGCAGTGGTGGAGGTAATGGCTAAAGCTATGGCAGCCTCTTCAGCCTCCTCCGGAAATTTTGTTTTATTGATTGTCGCCGATGCGAGGGGAGAACCTCGATGATCGACAACTGCCAGGGAAAAGGCATCTCTGTCCGCATGTTCTGCCACGTCCACGTGCGCCGTGTCTTTCTGTACTGAAAATCTTTCGTGTAATTTTTGTGCTCTAGCCCTTCTTCTGTCCGTATCATATTCTGGATGCATGTTTTTAGACAGAGGACGGACTATTAATTGCTCGTGCACGTGTCTTGGAATCGGCAAAGTGTGGGCCCGGGTCCCTTCATATTGTATTCCTGCTTTTTTTAGGATGAAACGTCCCGTTTCAGTGCTTGACAGTCGTTCGTACTGTGCGGTGAGGTGTGCTTCCACCATTTCCGCTAAGGTGTTATGAATTCCTAACTTTAGTAGTGTTTCATTTGGGGTATGACGAGGGAGGTTTAGCGCAATTTTATAGGACTGCCTAATTAGTGAATCCAGGTCGTCTCTACAGCAGGTGCGGCGTGCGCTTGGCCCTCGCTGCGGGAGCACGCGCACTCCACCATCATAGGCGTGCCTGACGTCACGCGGATGAGCCGTTGTGCGCCTACGCCTATATTAAGGCGAAAGCCTTTAATGGCTCATGCTGTCATGGACAAAATATGTCCCGCTTTTTCGGCGGCTCTGATTGGCGGAGGCGGGATGACGTCATAGAGGTAGCGACCAATGACCGAGCACCACCACAGTATGCGCGAATGCGTGCCTTATGTGGCCTTAGGTCATTCAATGAGCGAGTACTAATTAATAATGTATTATTAATTGCTAAATAATAACTAATTAAGTAATTCTTTATTTATAAATCATTTGTCCCTTATGATAATTAAGTAATTACTAATTAAATAAATAATTCCTAAATAGTGGCAGTTGCGTAGCAGAATTCGGCACTCAGGTTTTCGCCTTTCACTACTTTAGTCGCTAAAGTCCCTCGTAATTTTTTATGGTAACCACAGAGACTTCACAGGTGCGCCGCGAACTTTGTCGCCACCTCACCGCGCGCCGCTCTATCACCCGAACCGCGCGTCGCATGCGCAGTATTAGGTATAAAAAGCGGAAATGAAATAGGCGGCTTTATCACAACGTTTGACATGGATGCAGAGAAGGCGAGTCAAGCCGCTGCTAAACGAACGTATAACAAGAGAAGATTAACTCTTCCGATCCCGAGGTGCGCACTTCACAGGTAGAGCGTCTCCGCCTAACCGCCACACGCAGGTCCATACTAGAAAACCTATGGATCGGCACTTGCGGAGGCGCCCAGCCAAAATCTGAAATTGACATGGCTATACGGAACCAACCAGTTATGGATTCCCCCTCTGCCAAACAAATTTGCTGGGGCTTAACTTTAGTTAAGCCTGGAAATTGCGAAAGCAATGTCCGCTTGTCTACGCAGTGTTTGGCTTGTGGTGGTGCACATTGCTAGTCTCCTTTATACCCACGAAATGAAAGGCATATTTTAGACGTCTCCAAACTATTATTCATTCACAGATTCTTCTTTCTGTAGCCCAATGAACCGCAGCAAGGCCTGCAAGATCTTGCAACTTGTATGACGTCAATCGCTTGCCGCCGTTCGCAGGTGGTCGACCGGCCGTGGAGCGTAGCTACGGCGCGCCGAAGAGCCGACTTGCTACCCCGTCTCTCGTTCTGGTATGACGTCAGTAGTCACGTGACCGACCGCCGCCGTCGCTCGACCGTGAAGCAAGAACCGACTTTCTACCCTGTCTCTCGCTCTGGTATGACGTCAGTTGTCACATGACCGACCACCGACCGTGAAAAGTAGGCTCCGGTACGGCGAGAAGGCGAAACCTGGCGTAGTATTGCTTACGCAATAAAACATGCATCCCGAACATCATAAGGAGCGCCGGTGGAATATATAGCTCAACTGCTCAGTAGGAAATTTAGCCGCATGCCGCCGGAGGAAGCGTAGATGCTACCGGAGGGACAAGTTCCTTTATGGTTGCAGCGGTGACGAGCGGGTCGGGTAAATGATTACCGCGGTCACCCTGAAAACTAGCCCTCCAGAGATAGCTGAGGAAGTGACTGTAGCTCTAGCCTGTGCCCAGACGAAGGCGCATTTCGTGGTCTGCGACAGCAAAACTGCAATACGAAATAACAGTCGTGAGTTGATTGCCCCCCAGGCGAATCGAAAATTCAGGAGCACTTTGGCTCACTAAAATGCAACAAGGCGGAAGCCTTCCACGCCGCGCTGCTTAGGCAACGACTGCGAGACAGTTTATGATTGACTAGAATTATGACGGATGCTGCGCCTTTTTTTTTTTTTTTGCTGTAAGCCAATTTTATGCGCCGATATGCCTGCTGTACTGCGTCTGTTTCTCTATATGCTCTGTGGTGCGGCATTAGAGGAAACTATATAATTGAGGCCTCTTTCTCACTAGCCTCCATAACCCTCCATGTAAAGTGGAAACGCAAAATCACCAACTGGGATCGCTTTCGCGATCATCGTACCGCGGCCCCGAAGCAAATAGACCATCTTACAAATTGGCTGGCTAACCTCAACAAAGGCGTGAACGTGGCCACATCAGAAATGCAGTGCACATAAAACTATGAGGTGATTGACAGCCGAAACTCCACATGTGGAAAGCCCACTCGAGCCTAGAGAAGTGATGATTTAAAAACAAACACAATCGCACTCTGAAGCTACGCATCTCCGCTCTCATAAGAGAAATGGAGGCACGCGCGGCACAGCTCAGTCACCAGCAATGGGGTCAAGTATGAAACCATCTTGCTGGAAACCTAGGACTTAAGGACACGTGGCGGTTGTACGATGCCTTCTTGAACCCGATCACGCCAAGAATGTACAGCAGAAAAATGTGACTCGTCTTATCCACGGCATAGAGATGGACGACGACAACATTATTCAATCCTTAAAAGACACGTACCTCACAACCACACCAAAAACACCCTTACCACATTACCTTGGAACCCAAGACCATGAGCTAGACGAAGACATCACAAAAAATAAAGTCCGAGCAGCCATGCTCCAACTCCACACTACGTCTGCTCCAGGAGCCGATAAGGTCACGAACAAAACACTTAGAGACCTTGATGAAAACTCAATCCAGGCAAAAACGGAATTCTTTAACAAACACTGGCAAGAGGGATGAGGGAACGCTTCCCTCAGAGTGGACACACGCTCAGGTTACCTTTATTCCTAAACCCGGCGAACCGCTCACTCTATCAAACCTTAGGACCATTTCGCTAACTTCATGTCTTGGTAAACTTTTTGAACACGTTGTCTTGAATCGGCTACATACACACATGCAAACCGCGACCTTATTCCTCACACCATGCTGGGTTTCCGCAGCCACATATGCACCCAAGATGGCATGCTACAGATATCCGAAGAACATTATTCATCCCCGACACTTGCTGGCTCTAGACTTGCAAAAGGCATTTGGCAATGTCTATCACTCATCTATATTGGATGCATTATCCGCTCTGAATGTGGGAAACCGAACACATGCTTACATTTCAGCATTTCTCCGGGATCGCACAACAGTAATTCTGTTCGGTCCCCTAAAATATCCCACTTTTACCCTCGGTAATAGAGGCACCCCGCATGGATAAGTCCTTTCTCCTTTTTTATTTAACGTCACACTCATCCCATGGCTCAAAGCTGTCAAAGATTTCAAGCCTCTCCCATTCTGTATAAGCAAATGATATCACCCTGCGAACCACCACCGAGAATATCGGCAGCATTGAAGAAACTCTTTACGAGGGGGCGGACGTGGTGTCAACATGCGCAGCTTCAATAGGCATTGCATGCTCCTCCACCAAATCCGAGCTCCTGATACTCCACCCAAGCCCGCGGAAACACCGCCACACCCCTATGCTCATCACCATAGATGGTCAACCAATGCCACAAGTTCACAAACTTCGAATACTAGGTATGTTGATACAAGACAACGGCCTTAACACGAATACACTTTCCAGACTCACTAACAAAACACATCAGATCACCCGCCTAATCAAACGTATAGCCAACAAGCACCGTGGAATGCACAAGCATCACCTCAGACGCTTAGTACAGGAATTTATTATAAGCCGCATTCTTTACTCGCTTCCGTATTTATATCTAACAAAAACAGAGACAGACAAGGTGGATGCTCTCATCAGACAGGCTTATAAGGCAGCCCTCGGCTTACCTAAACGCACCCCAACCTATAGAATCTTAGGCATGGGAATTCACAATACCCTCAGCGAACTGGTGGAAGCCCACCGCATCGTTCAACTAGGAACGATGCGAATGCCCACTACCCCAACTGGTCGCCACTTTCTTTCCTATCTCCAACTTAGGCCGTTAGGTGCCCCTCCAGTAGAAACTTATGCAGTTCCAAAGGCAGTCCGCGATCACCTCACTGTCCACCCACTTCCTAAAAACATGCATCCCCTTCATAACCAGGCCAGATGGAAAGCGAGAGCACGTGCCTTACACAGAGCCCATGCGAACGAACCTGACACGGTTTACATGGACACCGCAGAATATCCACACCGCTCAGCTTATGCGATATGCGCGGTATCCAGACACTTCGACCACATAACATCAGCCTCTATCATTGCCCGAACGTCCGTAGAAGCGGATGAATCCGCTATAGCCATTGCGATAGTCTCTTACACTGCCACCCTTATCCTCAGCGATTCTAAAACTGTTTTACAAAATTTTTGCCCGAGGCCAGCTACATGCTGCCTCTCACAAAATCTTAACTACCAACGTTCAAACATCCCGACCCATAGAACCTGTCTGGGTACCAGCCTATTCAGGCAACCCCGGTAACGAAGCGGCACATTCTGCTGCTCGAGCATACGCCGACCGAGCAACAGATACCGAGGATCTAGGCAGCACTTGAGATCGACTGATCACCTACAACGACATTACACTACACTACCAGTCTGAAAGACTTCACTACCCTCCCCCAGACCCCTCCTTAACTAAACCACAACAAATAACATGGAGACACCTTCAATCCCGCACCTTTCCTTCCCCGGCACTGCTGGCACTCTTCTCCCCCTCTACTCATCAATCCGAATGTTCCCTCTGCGAGGCCTCGAGAGCTACATTCGAACATATGTTCAGATGCCCGGAGTTTCGACCACCGGCCGAATGAGGCCCTACGGACAACGAGGCTTGGGAGATCGCGGTCTCCAGCTTAGAACCGGCTCCACAAAGCACTGGGCTGAAGCGGTCGCCGTCAGGCACGGCCTGCCGGCCACCACCCGTGATCAGGAGCCGACCCAGCCTTTGTAACAAGTATTTCGCGGTTCCACCAAATAAAGTTTTTTACCACCACCACCAAATGAAAGGCGCCGCACAGAGCCGGGATGGAACACCCGGCGGGGTCAGCTCCTGGTGACGTCTTCACCAGTCATGACGTCACCATGTGACAGCTATGGATGGGGATCGTAGAGTGTGTCAAATCTTAAGCCTGCTTCTGATGTGGAGCCCGCCATTCATCCCAAGCGACAAAGGGCCTGAGCTCCTTCATCCGCTGTTGTAAATAAGTTCTTTCTCTCTCTGGCAGATTGGTTTATAGGAAAAGAAAGGCGCATCATCTGTCACACTTTCTCCGTGGGTGAGAGAGAGAGGTGCCGCAATGCAGGGCTGCGAAGTAATCTCGAACACCTAGTGATCATTAACGTGGACTCACATCGTACAGCACACGGAAGCCTCTCCGATTCGCATCCATCGAAATCAGCCGCCGGCAGTAAGTTTTGAACTGGGTAGATTAAAGAACAAGAGCTTGGCAAAAACAAATTCAGAAAAATCCTCCGAGAAGTTGGGAACACACAGCACATTTCTTTTTCTTTAAATTTTACGTTTTATAGAACACACTTTGGTTTGTGGGAAAGGAAAGGCACAATATCTGTCACGGAGACAAAATGATGTGGTGTCCGTGTGCTGCACGATGTCAGTGCACGGTAGTAGTAGTAGTAAAAAACATTTATTTTAACAGAGGAGCTCGGGGCGCGAAGGCCCCTGGGCCCCCGCACGGCCCCACTACACTCAAACGTTCATGTTCCTACGGTTCATGACGTCGGCAGCTCGGTCTGTGGCAGTGCACGGTAAAGATCCCCAGGTGGTTGAATTTACTCCACAGCCCACCACTTCCAGCAGTCTTTCTCTTTCACTCCCACCTTTCTTCTTTTCCTTGCGGTGCGGTTCATGTGTCCACAAAACGTGTGACAGATACTGCGCCTTTCCTTTCCTGTGAACAAATTATTATTATTCCTCCGTGAACACATGAGATGGTTCTCGGCCGAAGGAGGTGGGACAAGGTAGTGAAGGGTGGCAGCTCCTGGCCCTACGGGGCTGGGACGGTAGGTCAACGCCGCGTACGGCGGGGGCTAGCCAGCCACCGAATTTATATCTGTTGTAGGCCGTCATTGCACCCGCCGCCGCTTAAGTGGTGGACGACGGCTGTTGCGGTGCGCGTCTCTCTCTCCTTCTTCTTTTTTTGCTTTTCTACGTTCTCTCTTCAGTCCGCACGAGGCAGCGGAGGTGGCTCAGCTACAAAGACAGTAGCAGGCCCATGCATTTTCTTTTCCTTCTTCCTACAGCCGCAACAACAACACCGTGTGCTGTGCGATGTCAGTGCACGTTAAAGAACCCCAGGTGGTCGAAATTTCCGGAGTCCTCCACTACGGCGTCTCTCATAGCCTGAGTTATTTTGGGACGTTAAACCCCACAAACCAAACCAAGCAACAACAACAACAACAACAAAGAACCGCGCTGTAAGAAAAACAGACAAGTAGGTTTGAAAGAAAAAAGAGAAAGAGGTGCCACGGTGGAAGAATAATTTCGATCACCTGGAGATTAACGCTCACTGACATCGCACAGCAAACGGACGCCTTTGCGTTCCACCTTCACCTAAACGCGATCGGCGCGGTAGGGTTCCAATCCAGGTACCTGTATCAGTAGCCGAGCGTCTTAATCTGGCGCTAACAGTAAGCTATATAATCACTATCATCATCATCTCCACTCCTACCAGTCGGTGCTACTGGGGCAAATGAAACAACCAAAGAAAAAGAAAAGGAAGGTAGGCTTATAAAAAAAAGAAGCGAAGACAACAAGGTCGGGGGTTAGGACTGTTCCACGAGGCCTCTGCACGGGGAGAGCACGGACTCGCGACCGCTGTGCTGGAGCAGCTGCTGGAACGAGCTGAACAAGGTAAGACAACGTGCCCGCCCACAATGCGTGATTTCAAGCGCAAGCCCGAGGCGTCCGCCTGCGAATACCACGCGACATGCGCCCGGCGTGCTGTGAACGCGGTGAAATGTCTCCTGCCGTACTTTTTTCGCATGTCGAGTTTCGTGACTCAGGCCTAGGCTGCCCATAGGCGGCCATTGTTTGCGGAAGAGAGCCATGAAACCGATTTTTGTAATCTTCCTTCGTACTGACTGGCCTTTATGGCGTTTAGTATATGCTTTCTCCCGTCGACGTTTTAGCGAGCCATTGTGTTCATGCATTGCATTTCGTGTTACCTGAGCGCGTATTTTTCCTTCTCAACTGGGTCTTCACTTCGATGTGCTGGGTCACTAGTCGAAGACGACAGCGTTCTATTCTTTTTTATTTCGCTCCGTTACCAGCTGGCCTCCATGCTAAAGTCAGCGCGGCAAGTATCGTCACTCTGAAATAATGCGGTGAGCTGCAAATGGAGGCTGTGGGTGTATTTTTGGCCTTCGCTCAGCGCTACTCTTCGACGCAGTGGTAACTCAGTATTGCATGCCTCGATGCACCCCAGTGTTGCCGCATTTATGCATAACAGCTTAAATATAGTAATGCCTGATTGGGAATGATAATAGAGAAAAAATGCCGTATTAATATTGATCACAGAAAAAAAAAATATTTTGTGCGTATTTCATGCAATATTCTTGAACACCTTCTGCAATTTCCGCGTCGCATGTGAAGTGATTTCCAGAAATGCGTCCAGGTGAGAGTGACTGCTCGACCGGATTTGTAGCTCAACTGCAACCGATCGAGTGAAAGTTGCATTCCTTTGGTACTCTGCTATCAATTTTGTGTTCCAACCGGCTGTAATACTTTGCTCTTCCCAAGGCTCTGCTTATGAGAGCTTTAGTAGATATTCTGCGCGTATAATCCTTCTTGAACGTCGCCTCTCCATCCCGCATCGTAACAAAAAGTGTTATTGAGGAGTGCGTCCAAATGAGAACGACTGCCCTACCCGTATAGTAAACTTACCACGCCCTATCGGGCGCCAGTTAAATTCATATGACATTCTGCAATACAATCTTGGGATCCGCCCGGCTGCAATACACCACTTGCTAAGGCGCTTGTGCGAACTTTATAGTGCTTATTCAGCACCGATTTTTTTTTCTTTTATTTTTTGAACATCCCCTCACATTTTCGCGTCACCACTTCAAATGATTTTCACTAATGCGTCCAGGCGAGAGTAACTTCTCTGCCGGATTCGTAAAGCCCCTGTACCCGACTGAGCATAATTTTCATTGATATTCTGGAATTAGCTGCAAATTGAACTCTGACCGCCTGCAATACTTGGTACTTTTTACATTTCCGCATATGCCTACTTTAGTGCTGGCAGTGCTGGAAGGTATTGCCTCCGACATCGGGATGTGTTGAAGATTCTGCATGGAAAACCGTGCGTGTCAGAACTTTTAGGTGCGGAACCTTGCAGAGATTGCCACAGGATTGGTCAGAAGTTGTAAGGAAGCAAAGGCATCGTTCATCGGAAGTGACTGCGTGGGGACGTAATCTGGTGTTGATAGACTGCAGGTGGCAATTATCGAGTAATTTTGAGTACTGAAAATGCAGCTAGACATTCAGCACCGCTCATTTGGAAAATCCAATCAGCTGTAGCTGCACGCGAGCACTCAAGGACGCAGCTTTGGGGGGAGGGGGGAGGCTATCAGAGATTATTCGTCTAATCATTAACAATACCGCATATTTGTCACTTGCTATCTGCGCCTGCAAATGACCAGCTGCCATGAGTACATTGGCAGCAGCATACAGAGCACTCAATTTAAACACTTTATGTTCTATTTCTTTAGCTGTTAGTTTACCTTAGATGCCACAGTAGCAAGCGCTCTGATTTACTGTGTATGCTGCACAATGTTCCTATCGGCTAAACACTAAAATATATTCTTGATTTGTATTTATTTGTACCCGCGCCTTGCGTTTTCTTCAACTCGTAACTGGTATATCTTGAGACACTCTTGTAGGTACGTTGCTTATTTCTATAGAATTTCTCTCTGTGTGCATTTGCTTAGTCACTTTCATTTAAACACACTATTAGCGATATGCGCTCGATGATTGATATGCTTTAGCAATGTACTAAAACTATTTTGCAAGGCCGTTCTCGCACTGGCACTATCTTCTAAAAGACATTCCTGAAGAGAAAAAGTTTGATGAATGTTTAAGCTTTGTCTTAAATGTAGACGCCATAGCGTGGGTTGGCTTTCTTTGTGTACTATACCCACAAACTGACTACAATGCAACGAATCGCCACTTTGTTTTTAGATACTACAGAGTACGACGGAATGTCTTGGCACTTTATTTTATTGATTTTTATTTATTTTTTCATTACAAAAACTTTCTATATTTTTTCTTATTTCTTGGTTAGTAATAATAATAATAATAATTGGTTCACAGGAAGGGAAAGGCGCAGTATCTGTCACACTTGCTCTGTGGACATCTGACCGCGCCGTAAGGGAAGGGAGGAACGTGGGAGTGAAAGTGGAAAGAGAGAAAGAGAAAGGAGAGCCGTAGTGGAGGTCTACGGAGTAATTTCGGCCACCTGGGGATCTTTAACGTGCGCTGACATCGCACAGCACACGGACGAAAATTTCTCTATTCTTATTTTCACTTTTTTTAGAAAAGCTAGGTGCAGGTGTGCTGTGCGATGTTAGTGCGAGCTAGTAGCAGGCCCGCGCATTTTCTTTTCCTTCTTCCTACAGCCACAACAACAACAACATGTTAGTGCAACTCCGGATGGTCGAAATATCTGTAGACCTCTACTACAGCGTTTCTCATAGCCTAAGTCGCTTTGGGACATTAAACCCCACTAACCAAACCAAACCAAACTTTGTTTAGCTTTTAATTATCAATAATAGATCTATTAATTATAGCCTTAGTGTTAACCATCAATCACCCAACACACTTCCAATTCAATACCTAGCGCTTATTGATCAACTCTAGGCCAGGCTCCTTCCAAAGTTCCGAACAATTTCGGCGACTCCCTAAAACACCTTAGCCTGAAGTGAGGCACGGCTACTGCTTTTCTAATGAGCGAACTGTATTTGCTTCGCGTAATATTTATCACTTTTCGCATCACATCATGATGTGTGAAGTTAAAATAAACAGGTTTTCATTCCTTCTCCCCTCCCCCCTGGCGAGCTATAGGAGGGGCTGACACGAGTGCCATGTGTGACAAGACCGAGCCAGACACGGAAGGAGCAGGTCTGGCCAGCAACCCCGCAACCGAGATCGACGATCGCCAGGATTCATTTGCTGGTTCGGTAAACAGCCTAGGCACGCCATCTTCACCTTCCGATAGGTAATCTCTCATATTTACCTATTCCGTGTTCGATTAAAAAAAAAGAAATAAGGGAATGTTGTGATACACGTAGAGCACATGCTAAAATCGTTTTTGGAGGTTGTTCCGACAATACTGCTAGGTCAGCACATATTGCCTTCATTCGTTGATTCTCCCTAGCATGACTCTCCTTGTTGCAGATTTCAGAATCATTTCGGTATGACCCGAACGTTCGCTGAGCCTACCGATCTAATTCAGCTCTCGGTGTCTTTCATTATCCCTTGTTATATCCATACACACCCTCACAATTGTTCATTGTCGTTGATAAATCGCTCAGTGATGACCCGAGTTCATGCCAACACTCCAGAACTCCAACTATATAGAATACGCCCCCGTCTACCTAGCTGCTCTCATCTTAGCCCTCATTCAAAGTTGTTCGCATTCCTCCCCTACAACACCCTTAAAACAGTCTCCAACCCACTCTAGCAATCTTCTTTGGACCCCCGCAAATGCGGGCCTAGCTGGTGACGAGGTGGCTCACACTTGCGCCGGCCACGAAGTCCGCCTTCGGCCGCATGGCCAGAGTTTCTGCGGGGGATCGCCTCATCTGCAAAAATTTATGGCAGTGGATTCGTTACCGTGGTGGGACGTAAAACGAATAGAGTAGGTCTTCATATTCACAAAATTGTACAGAGAATAAACATTCCACAACAAATTCGAAAGTCGCATTCAATGCAACGCAATTGCGCAAACACTTTGTAACAGGTACTGAATTTAGTTAAGACTTCAAACACAAGTGCAGGTAAACAACAGAGGCAGGAGAACACAAAGTAAGAGAACATGCAATAACAAGCGCAATGTTTGACAAGACGTTTTCAGATTAAAGTATAAATAGCTTTCTCAGGTGTCGTTAAATGAAGCGGCTTGTAACAGAGATGCTGGTAAAATATTCCATTCTTCTGTCGTCCTTGGGAAGTAAGAATTGGCATCAGCATTTTTTTCCAGAATAGGACCTTGGTAATAGTATTCATGGCTTGCTCTTAGGTGCTTAACTCGCTTGGGAACTAAGTAACGGGAACAATTGATATTCAGGGAATTTCTTGAAAGTTGTAACAAGAGTTTGAATACGGTCAACCGCCGAAGCTCTTTTAGAGGTGCACATTAAGGCTCCGCATGTCAGCGACAGAATCTGTATTTGGACATTATAAATATAGTGGTTCTTCGTTGTACCCTTTCAAGTACATTTATTAATTCCCTTCCAACGGGATTACACATAATGCTAGCATATTCTAATGTTGCTCGCACATATGTAACCATTACCACCTCAGTCGGCCCTTGTGCTTCCCTTGCACACCGCAAGACATCTCGTTATCGCAAAATTCTATGCCTGTCTGTCTGTCGAAAAAAACATTATTTCGGGTATTTTGCAGGGAGGAAATTTCAAGTGACCGGGGCCACCTATCACAGTCACTAGGTGTCAGCTTCAGACTTGCACATTTCCCACTCCTGCCTTGCGCCACCTCGTCCAGCCATCTATCCGTCTCTCCTCAACTTGTCATTTCTGCCTTGCCAGAACCAATCTCGGCCACATCATGTGGGACTGTCTTTGGCTCCCCCTACAAAAATATCTGTGTTCATTCAGAGGAGCACTGGACGGCTACCGTGCACAGCCCAGCGCCTGATCCTCTGGACAAAATCTTGAATTGGTCTCACAGGGTAGCGGAGGTCTATTTAATATAGTCCCTCCCTCCCTCGCTCACTCCACTCTTCCCTCCCCGGATAAATAAACTCCTTACGCACCCACTTCATTTCGCTTTTGTTTACTATTCATACCGCGTGCCAGCTGTCAACACGCCCCCGTGCTGGGAGATAAACAAACCCGACGCCTCACGTGCACTTCTAGGGCACCGCACGAGCCCGGCTAACGGTGTCGCTCGCCTGCTGGGAGCAAACCACCGACGCCACACGCGCACCACTAGCGGTATAGCACGAGCACGGCTAAGGCGACACCGTTAGCCGCGCTCGTGCCATACCATTAGTGGTGCGCGTGCCCCATCGGGCAAGATGCAAACGACGTTGATAGCTGGCACGGGGTATGAAAAGTAAACAAATGCGAGGGACCAGCGACCTTGACAGGATACTGGAATGAGAGCAGCACGTGGCATGCTCCTCTGGCGCTGCACGAGCTTCCTCTCAGACACACGTCCCGGCCCGGCGATGTTAAGGTTCCCTCCGGATTCCTCCGCGAAATTTAGTTTGACTTCAGCCAAGCGGAGTGGGAGGCAGAGCTGGCCCACACAGGCCTCTCTGAGAAGCGCAGCCTGCTCACCAAGGCCCGGGAAACAGCCCAGGCCAATGGTATCCTGTAATGAGGAAACCACCCACGCTATTCCGTTAAACAAATAAAGTTTACTCTCTCTCTCTCGCCTAAAAATGCAAATTTGACGGGGAATAATAAAGACGTATAGTATATCGACTCTTTGGTACGATAAACGCCAGAAAATTACGGAACGTTACTCCCTGTGTCGCATTGGTGCTTTTAGTTGACCGTACGAAACTGACTGAAAACCTTTATTGAGCAGATATAAGGGACGGGGATGAGCAGGTGGGATCCCTAGTCCTGGACTCCAGCGGCTGCCGCTGCTATCCGCACGCGTGTCACGAGCACCCACGAACGCAAGTTGCAGTGGCGGCATCTAGTGTTAAACAAGAAAACAGTCGTCGTTTGTTTAGTCTGAAGCCAAAACTAGCCAAGTTTGAGAGACAAGCGTGGCAGATGCTACGCCTTTCCTTTCCTGTGACCCAATTATTATTATTATTATTATTATTATTATTATTATTATTATTATTATTATTATTATTATTATTATTATTATTATTATTATTATTATTATTAATTATGAGACGCGCTTTTTCGCTGAAATCGTTTCACTTATCCCCGCCTATGTGCAAAAAAGTTGGCAGCGCTTTCGAGGTGAAAATCGCAACACGGCCACGGCTACGACTACTTAGGCGCAGTCGACGTGCGTAGGACAGTTCAGGTGCCACTTTCGAACGAATAAGGAAACTGTAGTGTGTGCGGTGAACTGAACTCTGCGGTGTTCGTGAAATAGCTCTTCGTTGGAGTGGAAGGTGGTTACATTGTGTTTTGTTGCGGAAGCATTAGTTGCTGAGCCATTTTGCGGAATCCCCGATGTGTCAGGCTGCGCATTAGCGAGTGACGTCACACAGAGCACAGCTGGAGAGCGGCGTCAGAGCCGCCACCGACTGCTCGCTGCACGGTAGACTCGAGGTGCCGCCGCCGCCGTGCCAGCTGCGCATTCGTCAGGAGAGAGTGACGTCCACTGTGCACATCTGGTGCGCCGTGGCTACCGCCGACTCCTCTTCAGCGCAGTGACTCAGAGGTGCCGCCGCCGCGTTGGCCGCAGAAAGTGGCAAGCCAAAATGACCTGTGTGTGGTTCTTTGCGAATGCATGTAAAGAGAGCTATACCTAACAATACCAGCGAAAGCGGATGACGCACGAGCAGATGCCGCAGCATTCAACCTAACAGGTGTTCTTGATTACTTTTTCGTTGTTTCCTCAAGCGAACTTCGTTTTGTTCAGGGGCCTCTCATCGTTTTGCATGTTCCGCACGGGAACCCACGTCGGTCTGGTGTTGAGACGCAGCCTGGCGTCTATACTGAACCGTACTGCCCCTCCACGAGCCGATTAGAACGGTGAAGCGAACGCGTGCTACTGCGTCTTGCGGCGATCATGTGGCTGTAGATATCGTCAAGCATACACAGCCGGTCCTCCTAGTTTCAAAGCCATTGCGTGGCTTTTCTCACCAGGGAAGTTGTAGCTCTGAGTAAGGCCTTAAATTGCCACCGATTACGTGTGCCACTGTGATGGTACAATCCCTTGCCATAATGCTATGTGCGCCCTTGCACGCGTTGGATCTCCTCTGATGACTACCGCACGTTGCCACTAGCACTTCTGTTCTAGATGCTTAGAAAATACGAGCGCCATCAGTCCTGCACTTTTACGACAATCGCGGGACCACAATCTTTGCGCCCCGGCCGCTACTGTGGTTCAATGGTTAGGGCGCTCGGCTGCTGTGTCCAAGGTTGCGGAATAAAATCCCAACCACGGCCCCCGTTTTCGATGGAGGCGAAAAGCGAGGCGTCCGTGTGCTGTGCGGTGTGATTCCACGTTGAAGAACCCTAGGCGGTCAAAATTTCCGGACCCCTTCACTGCGGCTCATAGTTTGAGTCACTTTGACACTTTAAACCCTACGAATCAACCGGCATTGGTCCAGAAACCGTCACCTCACAGCGTGTGTGAGCGATACACCAGGAAGCTGCTCTAACGGGATCCTATGCGCTGCGTTCAAACTCGAAGCCACCGATGTTCAACTGCACTCTTCTATTACGGCGACTGTTTCCTTCCCGTTCTGACTTTCACTCCAAACCACGCACGTGCATATAATCTCGAGTCCGCCACGATGGCGGACTCGAGTAAGACTACTCGAATAAGTAGCTGAAGGGGCATGGTGTACACCCCAGTCACTGCGGCCTCGTTCCTATGGATGCGACGTCCAAAAGGCGTCCTTGTACAATGCAATTCCTGTAGTTAAAAATTCCCAGCTGGTCGAAATTATTATAAACCCTTGCGCTGAAGCCTGTTTCCCTTAAATTCTTTCTCTTCGCTATCGCTTCGTTTATACTGTGGTTGGGGGCTCATAACATTGTCGCATTCCTTCGTTTTCTCGAAACCAATTTTTCTAGCCTTTTCGTGCCTTAGTAGATTGGAAATGTTTCGCACGGTTCGCCACCTGTACATGAAGTTGTCCATTGATTTTTTTTCAGCGATAGCTTATGCAGCTTGTTCCGTCGAAAAGCCGCCCGCGGCGTCTGAATCGCGTGTCTGAAATAGTCCGGGACTGCGCGAAATAAGTCGCATCATGATAGTTTGTGGTTCTAGTGAGTGATGAATTTTTGGCGTATGGTTGGCGATGGCGAGATGAATAAATCATTGTAATAATCGAATAATTCGTGAATTACAGAAATGAAAAGTGACAAATTGGCAAAGGAGTGTTCAATGGTGTAAAAATGCTTAGAATGAAAAGCCAATTGATGATGCCAATTATTGAATTTTATATTACGTAACTGATCCATTATTTGAAATGATTGAACAAATACAATGTGTTGAATCGTGCTGAACTGCTCAAAACGGAAAGCTAGTGCTTGCTGGTGCTAAGTGATGGCGCATAAAATAAAGATGACAAAAATGAAAAAAATGAAAAACTGAAAAATGTCCGTGTGTATGCAACTTTATCCCGTAATGCACTTAACAATCGAGCTTAAGTGTACTCCTATCTTTTTGTTTTACAAGGACAGCGAAAAATTTACCCGCCAGTTTTTTCGTGGTGCAGGACCGCAAGTCATCACACAGCTGGTGGCAGCGGCGACACCAGTGGAGACAGCGCTCGTGAAAACAAGCCGCAGTTCTACATCGAAGTGGATGCCAGTGCCATGGTCAACCTAAAAGCTGGCACGCAGTACACTTTGGTGCCCGTGGACTCCGACCAGGCAACGGCCGCTGCCGTGAATTCTATCCCCACTGCAGACATCCAGACGCAGCAATCACTGTACGTCTGTAGCGACCCAATAGCGGCCCTTTTTCTTCCGCACTGCTTTGTCCGCACCGTTGTAAGCGTGGTACGGAGGGCACGTCTGACCATATATCTGTAACCGAAGTCAAAAGGAACTCGTTATATTTATCTACTCACCGAGGTGAGCTGTTTTTAAAGCTAAAGCCTTTCTAGGCTCGTGCAACGAAATCCCATGTGCGAGAGTTGTGCGCGAGATCAAACTGTAGGCGAGATTCCTTGGTCTATACTCCGTTTCATACATCAAGTGCAACGTAGTGAGAACTACGCAAGAAGTCCGCAAGAAAAAAAAAAAGGAGTCGTATCACTACGCGCTCGTTTTGTGCCCGAGTGGTTTCTGGGCAAACGGGCTCTATTCCGAGCATACACGTTTGCAAGTTAGTTTGCAATAACTTGCTTCGCGTGCCTGGACATCTTCGCAGCCGCGGATTTTATAGAAAAAATCCGCTCAGAAGAGGCAGTCGAGGTCACTGCGTTGCGCAACGCGAAGGGCATAGCTGGCAGGGTTGCGGGGCAGCAAAAACGCGACACGAAAGGAAACGACAATCAAAACATATAACAACCAAATCCGATGCTTTCCCCCTAAAAAAGGTGCATTTTATAAAGTTTATGGCAAATGTAAGGTGTATAAAGCTTGCAGAGAAAGCAACTATTATTTTCTCTCGTCAAGAGCAGGCACTATTTTTCATCGCGGATGCGGGGAGCGCTAACAAGAACTCTAGCTTTGGCAGTGTTACACTTGATGTATGAAACGGAGTATAGCTTTCTGCCATGTTCAATCCCACACTTGAACGCGCACCAAGAACGCCACGCGACAGGAGCGTTGGTCTACCGTCCAAAACTCTCACTTAACGGACACTTTCCTGTTGACCAATTATAACTATATGTACCACTGCAACGACGTCGATAAGAGGCAAGCAAAGAGAGGCAAATGATAGGAGAGGAAAGGTGGGCTTTCGCCATTCTCCTCTTAAGAGGCATCAAGAGACGCTTTGTTTTATACTTCCTCAACAATGAAATCACTGCCCCAGTCCTACGGACTGGACGGCATAGTGCTGGCGAAGATAGACGCAAAGCAGGCGCCAATTTTCGCTATCGCTTAGCCGCTGGCTATGGGTCCAAGCAGTGTCTGCCTATTTTCCTGTAGCGCACCAAAAAACATAAATAAAAAAAAAAAGCGTAACTACGGAAGGACCAATATGTAAAACGGAGACTTGAAATAGTCGTAACTGGCTGGAAATGAGTAAATATGCTTAGCTGCGAGTGGTAGTATTTAGGCATGACTCAGCATTACTATAGAGTAATTACACGAACTTACTAGAAATGAGTAAACATGCTAAGCTATGAATAGTAACGACTACTATACCTAGGCAAGACTCACAATGACTCAGCATGACTACGGAAGGACTAGTACGTCAAACGAACACTTCCAGTGGCCGCAGCTGACCGGAAATGAGTAAATATGCCTAAATATGAATGCAGTGGTAATGACTACAATGACTGTGCATGTCTCAGCATGACTACGGAACGACTAGTATGTCAAACGACAACTTGTATGGCCGCAACTGACTGGAAATGAATACATATGTTTAACTATGAGGGGTAAGGCCTACAATGCCTGGGCATGGTTACACAACGACCAGTATGTCAAATGACAATTTGTAATGACAACTGACTGGAAATGGGTAAACATGCCTAGCAATTAAGGGCAACGAGTATGATAACTAGGCATGACTACGGACTTGTAATGGCCACAATTGACTGGAAATGAGTCAATATGCTTACATATGAGTGGTAATGACTACAATGGCTAGGCATGACTCAGCGTGGCTACAGAAGGACCATTATGTCAAAAGACGACTTGCAATTGCCGCAACTTACTGGAAATTAGTAAGTATGCTTAACTATGAGTGATAATGACTACAACGACTGGGCATGACTCAGCGTGACTAAGGAACGACCAGTGTGTCAAACGAAGACTAGTAGTGGCCGCAGCTGTCATCGTTGTAGAATACTTAAAAAAAAAAACGATCAATAGCAGCTTTAACAGCTCTTTTAAACGTCCTATAGTTGCTTGCAACGAACAGGTATTTATCACGTAATTTGAAATGAAATGTAGGGCAGCCTTACAGGAAACACGGAAGAATACGTGCCTAATCAGCGCATATATGTTTAGGAGACTCGTAGTTTGTCTGGACTATCGGTCACTTGTCAGCTTGTCAACTCTAAGGCAGAATTATTATTTGACGTTTTAAGTTGTGAGTGTAATAATAAGCACTTGTGGTAGTGAATCGCCGAAATATTATTGTAATTCACCAATTAAAATTGCCATGGGGCCGGATATCTACCCCGGCCTTTGTACTCTGTCTGCACTCTCCCCGGTGCACCCGAAGCAAACTTCCATCATATCCTCAACATCTGCTCTGAGCTTGAGCCACCCAGCAATTGACAACAGACAGAGTGATGGGAGATCGCGGTGTCCTGCCCAGACCCAGCTGCACAAGAGCGGGTGGTGAGCTGGGCTAAGAGTCACTGAGAGCCACACGCTCCCGACCACCCTACGCATTATCGATCCAGCCCATCAGTATAGGCAATAATCATAAGGCTCAAGAATCAATAAATATTTTCACCACCACCAAATTAAAGGCGCCACACGGACGCCTGGATAATACTGATGGGTTGGTAGTTGCTCCTGGCCCTACGTAGCTGCAAGGGGGTCACTGCCGCTTGTTGCGTGGGCTAGTATGCCACCATATTTTGAAGCGAAAAGCTTCACTGGGCTAGTCAACACCGGGGTGAGCGTGGCATCGTAGTCAGAAAAAGCCACAGCTGCGCATGCGCGAACTCGCTGAGTGACGTCACTAGGAGAGGCGCAGGTGTTTGAAGCGAAAAGCTTCACTACGAGGGTCAGAGCCGAGCTTCGCGTATGCCATGTGCCGTGACGTCACAGCCAAGTCCAAATGCTCCTCTCTTCATAAAAAAATTGTAGCCATCCGGTAATCGAACTTCCATTACTTGGAGCCACAGCTGAGCGCTTCACCGCTGTACCACGTCGCGGGTCAAGAAGATATGCTCATATTTCCGCTTGTGTACCGTGACGATGATAGCGGGATTCCGCGCGTGACAGATACTGTGATTTGCGCGCAGGTTGAAAGTACCAGACTAAAATACTTTAGTCACTCAATTATGGTGACGTCAAGGATGTGACGTCAGCCTACTGTCGTCGGCTATGAGGACCAAGCGGGAACGAGTGCGCTCCAACGCCGCCGGGCGGCGCGTCTAGCCTTCCGCGAGTGACAGATGCTGCGCCTTTCCTTTCCTGTAAACGAATTATAGAACGCCGGTGAACTTAGACGCGCTCGACATGGAAGCCAAGGAGAGTTTAGCTGGTGACGAACGGCGCAGAAGTCTAAGTAAAATTAACTTCTGATCCCGAGGTAGTCATCCCGAGGTAGTCACGTCTTTTCGCTACGTATATCCAGGCATAGCTGAGCTAAGCCATGTTTAATTTTTTTTTGTCTGTTGTAGGCCGTCATTGCAACCGCTACCGTTTCGGTGGTGAACAATTTCTGTTGCGATGCGCGTCTTTCTCCCCTATTTTTCTTTTTCGTTCTTATCTATTTGCTCTTCTGTCCGCACGAGGCAGCGGAGGTGGCTAAGCTACAGAGCCAGTAGCAGGCCCGTCCATTTTCTTTTTCTTCCTTGCCTTGTCAAAGGGAGGGGATGGTGCACTGGGTGCAGCCCTCCTGTTAGAGTACAGACCTCAACCAACAACCATCATCATCCTACGGCAACCCCGGGCAAGGCCACCCACACCATAAGGTGGGGAGGTTTTTGTTTCGGGGAGCGGGCGTTATCCCAGCCAAGGGGCGCATGCAATCTGGATTCGCTCCGCCGGAGCGGGTTCACACTGCCAATGCTACAACCCCTGCAACGCCCCGGCGGTTCGAAGCCTGACGCGAGCAAGACTCCTAACAGCAGACTTCTATTCTTCGATTTTCTTCTTTGAATATGGTTAATGGGTTTCCCCATTCTTCATAAAATTTCTTTGCGCCAAGGTGCTTTCTTCCTTCACTCGCAACAACACGGACCCTGGCACGCGCAGTGCGAGCATACCGCAGTTGTACCTAATGGCTACTATTGACTTGGCCACTGGATAATGTTAGCTACTCTTAATCATTTTGAAATGCTGCTGATGTCTGCTGTACTGCATCTGCTTCTGTATGCTGGTTGGTGCGGCGTTCTGGGAAGCGGCAAATGAAAGGCTCCGCACGGAAGTCTGAATAGAACGCCTGTGGTTACGGCGCTCGACTACTGTTCTCAAGGATGCGGGATCGAATCCCGGCCTCGGTGGCCGCTTTTCCATGGAAGCGAAAAGCAAGGCGCCCTTGTGCTGTGCGATGTGCGATGTCAGTGCACATTAAAGAACCCCAGGTGGTCGAAATTTCACTACGGCGCCTCTCAGAACCTGAGTCGCTTTGAGACGTTAAACCCCACAAACAAACAAACAAACGCTTGGCGGGGTCAGCTTCGCACATGCTTGAACGCCTGGCGACGTCATGACCCGTCATGACATCATGACCGAAAGTGACGTCATTATGACGTTAGTTCCGGTTTTTACAAATGTTCGGTCATTGCGTCACTAGGTGTTGACGTCATAGTCAGTCATCTCTGTCAATTCATAATCACGTGACAATCACTAACTAGCACTGTCATTATCGATCACTATCACTAAGTAGCGGTGAAGGTCTCCCTTTTAACCACACTGGTATGACGCGAGACAAGAACTGATACGTTTCTTCCGTGCGCGGCTTGGCTGTCAGGATGATTGATAGCTATAGTGGGACAGGACAGGACGCCAGATGCCGGGCACCACATGTTGCATTAAAGGCTTTCGCCTTAACGTGTAATGACATTGCATTAAAGGTACTTCTGAAATTAACACAATTGCTCCAATATATAGTTTTGATCTATAGAACAACTAGGTCAACAATAAACAAATACCTCTCTCCAGACGTGGCGCATGCATTATTTCCCCTCCGAAATTCCCTTCTAGCACCTATTCCATCCCTCTTTCCTACACCCGCGCTATTACAAAGATAAAGCGACCGGAACGAAACCGAAAGCACGGTCGAAAGCCCGTTGCTTTCGCTGCACTTGACGGAAATAAGCGCTGAATGCAGTGAACAGCCTGGCAGCGATGCCTCAAGGTTATGAAGTTCGGCTACGGTGCCGCGTTTCGATGGACACTACGGCACCTCTTGACAGGGGTGACCCTGTCAGCACGATGCAGCGGTGGGGGCTCAGCTAAGGGCCAGTTAGCAGACGCGTGCATTTTGATTCCTTCCTGTTGTTGTTGTTGTGGCTGTAGGAAGAAGGAAGAAGGAAAAGAAAGTGCACGGGCCTGCTACTTGCTCTGTAGCTGAGTCACCTCCGCTGTCTCGTGCAGGCAGAGAAAGCAGAGAAGGAAGAAAAAGAAGAGGCAGAGAAAGACGCGCGCCGCAACAGCCGTCGTCCACCAACCACCTAAGCAGTGGCGGGTGCAATGACGGCCTACAACAGATAAAAATCGGTGGCCGGCTAGCCCCCGCCGCAAGCGGCGTTGACCTACGTATCCCAGCCCTATCAGAGCCAGCAGTCCATATATAGGTTGTCAGATGCGAAACCCATCACCTAAGTCTTGTCCACCGGGCGCACAGAAATGATACCATTTGTAATTTTACGAATCGATGTTGACTGTCTATGAGTGTAATGTAATTGAGTAAGCGATTAGTGAATGGTGCACTGTTTCATGATCAGTTAGTGAGGATGCTATGCTAACCATCGTTAATTACCTAATAACACGCATTTCAATAATTATGATTAACCAATGATCCATAATTATCTCGTAAAAACGATTAGGCAAATAAAATAATATTGATGACGATGGCTAATAAGTGAAATTAAGAGTGATATTAAGTGAGGGGTTTAATATGCGTCATAGGTGCTGACATCATCATGCCTGCCATCTTTAATTAGTTACAGTAAACGCATGATTATTAAGAGATAGCGATGATTATAATGCGAGTAAATACGGTAACATCACGCGACAAGATTGCGTCATACCGGTCACATGACAACATTACGCAAAAAGTTGTCATGTGACTAGATGACATCGTATCAAAGTTGCGGGACAGTATGACGCAAACACTTCAAAGACACGTGACACCACGACGTCATACAAAAGTCATGTGCAGGACTTCATTGCAGGAAGGATCACTTAGCCATCGCAGCAGTCCATGCTTTCGCATTTCTCCGGTGCAGCAGACTGCAGTGATATAAAAGTTTTTCTTTCACTCCCAGTTTTCTCTCTCCCCTTAACGCGCGGTTTAGGTGTCCGGATCCGATCCCGCCGCAAGCCGGCGGCTGCGTTTCGACGGAGGCGAAACGAAGAGGCGTCCGTGTGCTGTGCGATGTCAGCGTACGTTAAATATTTATTCCCAGGTGGTCGACATTACTCCATTGCCCTCCACTACGGCTCCCCTTTCTTTCTACTTTCACTCCCACCTTCCTCCCTTCTTTTACGACGCGGGTCAGGTGTCCACAGTTCAAGTGTCACAGATGCTGCGCCTTTCCTTTCCTGTGAACCAGTTATTATTCAATCCAAGCATAACCATAGTTAACACAGCTTTCGCTCCAATCACGAGGTTCTAGCCATGCTTCAACTTCCCCAAATTGTTTGTGCAGTAGCCGCATCTGCGAACGTCGTACTACGCTAGCCTGCTTCGGGAACGCGCTCGTAGTTTTCGCATTCTCTTGGCTTCGATAGGCGTTCTCGTTCACTTGCTTTCATCAATGGCCTGGCGCCACAGGCAGCAAGCATTTAATCGACAATCAGTTCCACCAAGCAGGGTCACCATCTGTATATACTTCCCTCTGCGTCATCGCCTCGCGCATAGACGGCAATCATGTGCGCCTACAAGAGGCATACCGCCGAGTTTCGTGCAATCTGCGTTCAAGCTCGTGTAAAAACACTGCGACTCGAGACATTTTCTTGCATTTGGGATGCGGCTGTTTTGAGTGTCTCAGTAGCTGCGGTAAGGGGAGCGGGGGGGGTGGGGCGGGGGGGGCATGAGTGTTTTCAGTAGCTGCGGTAAGGGGAGGTAGTCGAGGAGGGCGGGGGGGGGGGGGGAGCATGTGCTGGCATTTTCACTCAGGTTTCACGTGTTGCATTTGAATCTCGAAGGTCTGTATTACTGTGTGTCAATTGCTTTTGTGCTTCAGAAGTGGCTAATACCCATCGGGACGGTGGGTAGGCTACTAATGTTTCTGCTGACGCTCTTCTTCAACCCTTTACGAGCGACTTTAGTCCATCCACGCAGGAAAAAAAAAATTCTACGGGGCACTTTGGACCACTAAGGTGTAAGGAGAAAGCCTGTATAGCGCAGTCGTCCGCAGCGCTCCACTACGGCACCTCTTTCTATTTCTTTTTTTCGCTCCCATCTACCTCCCTTTCATTACGCGACAGGTCAGGTGTCCGTAGAGAAGTGCAACAAACACAGCGCCTATCATTTCCTGTTAACCAGTTTGAAACGCCGCTATCTGCATCTGTATGCTGTGGGGTGCAGCGTTCGAGGAAGCGCCAATGGTCGCAGCACTGACGCGCGGATCGGAAGCCCAGAGGGGTTAGCTTCGTATACGTATATGCGTGGATCGGAATCTCGCGAAGACGTTTTAAACTTCTTGCGGACGCAGGGACAGACGGACACTCTTGAGACTACAAAGACGTTCGCCTTAATATCAGTAATTGCTTACCTTTGCGTGCTTTGAGGCATAAGATTCTCTTGTGAAATGTCCTATATCCGTGCTTGGCGTTCTCGGCAGGCGAAACCCGTCCACCATCTCTGTCCAGAACCGTAGCCGCCATTTCGGAACGTTTGAAGTTGTCCGACATGTCGCTGATCATATCCCATCATGTACCGTGCACGACACCACTTATCATTGGGAACACTTGAGCGCAAACGAATCCGCATGGCGTAATCACATTTCTACAAACACTTGAGTTTAGTTTCTCGCTCATTCCACGATGGCTCCTACGCGGGCACTCCACACCGATTGCGCGCGGTTTTTCTTGACGCTCTAGGATGTCGGCGACAGAACGTGTCGAACAGAGATTTCAACACTCTCAGCTTTTGCCTGCGTTTCGCGCGGTATCATTTCTCTCGAACACAAATAATGTACGACTGTCGTCATTGGCCGGTAGTTTTGCTGATGAGAGAGCGAGGGTTCACTGGAAAAACACATCGCACGTGTAGCACTGCCCGTGAATCAGCTCTGCGATTTGTCCGCCGTTATGTGGATGCTATGAGCCCGAGACGACCGCACGAGCAAACCCGCTGTCACGCGCTCACGAGCTGATCGCGCGCCACTGGAGGAAGGCGGCCGCCTGACGCTCGTCGCTCCTATTGTTCTTTACACGTTGTGCGCGGGTTCGCCGGCGTTCGAGTTCAATATTGGTTACGAAAACAAAAGGAAGCTTTCATATGCGGCATTCATCGCGTACGCGACACGCACGGGGAAAGGCTGCGCTCTTCCTCAGAGGACATCCAGCACTGTAACAGGTATAGTGTTGATAATAGGGAGAATACGTCTCTCACAGAAACATTGCTACTGTTTTATAGCTGGGAGCCTCAGCGTGATTTGCGTCGAGGGTATTTTACGAGGGTACTTTACGGTCACTTGATTAAAGGACAGTTCAATGTCATATGCACGAAACAGCGCATAGGAGTCGGAAAATGTTATAAGCGAAACGGAATTGGATGGCAGTCCGCTCACTTCGTATGACCGTGCTAGACCCTTTCATAACTTTAACTGCATGTAAAAAACGTTCAGATATTGTTAATACGGCATTTGCTTCTGCAATGAAGGGTCATCAAGTGTGGTTTGTGCAGAAAACCGTCTCCGTGTGTTGTGAAAAAGCCAAATCTAAGAAACTATTCAACGCAACAAAATTGGTGAAAAAAACAGCCTCGCCTCCCTCGTTACAGTATTCCAAACCATCGAAGAGCAAAACAATTCGAGTGGATTTTTATGCTGTAGTACGCTACGTTCAGAACAGCTGAATCTCCTTTCAATTTTCTATGATAAATTGCTGACAGGGCGCGATTACGAACGCAGTTTTCACGAATGGTATAAAAACGGTTTCATCCATGTATTATGCAAAGCCGTCCTTTGGGGCGGTTGAAACCCGAGCGATCAATAACACCTGTTCACAGGTCTTAGGCATATTAAAACAAGCGTGCGTATCCTTTTTCGTTTTTTTCTTTCCCTTGAACAGTGCTTGTATGTTAGTTTGCTAAATATTTGCTCTGGTACATCAGAGTCAGTCGCTGTAATCAAAACTACTGCGAAGCCATCATTTATTTTACGCCGATTATTTGAGACACCTTCTCCGAAAAACAACGCTTACCAACGAAAAGATAGCAAATTTTCTCCAAATTATTCATTTTCTCATTTCGCCCATCGTTTAAGCGCTTCCAGGCTCCAAATATTGCCAGGATCGACCGTTAGGCGTAGCGAAATAAAACAGGCATAGGATCAAGTGAAGAAAAGTATTATTTATATGCATATTGTTTCTTGCCTATATTAGACTGGTTTCTTCGAGTTTATATCCCTAAAATAATAGTAAAAAAGTGCGGAAGTGGCACAAGAAATAAAGAGGTAAAGCTACGAACAAAAGCCGGCAAGTTAATGAGCCATTTGAAAAATATCAATAAAATTGTTATCGTAAGCATATTGGCAGCACGTTAACCTGTGCCCTTGATTGTGTCTTATAACGTACTGGTGACGAAGAAGAGGAACGGTTCGTGCACAAAGACGCCACAGACTACAGAATGTCTCATCTCTATTATAGCTAAGTGCGACTTCTAGAGCGTTTCTTGTTTTGTTTTCATGCGAGGCGCATCGGGAATATCCCTAAACACTGATGAAGGCTAGAATTCGAACCTTCCGGCTAAATTATGCACTTTAAGGCAAAAAGTCTTCTTGGCGCATGAGTGGCATATTTGCAGTGCGTCGACCAAGTCGGCAGAATGTGTCGACAGTGCGTGTGGACAGAGCCTGTCATCAAGTCGCTACTGAAACCGAGTAACCGGGTTCCAACGCGACCGCCCGCCTCTGCGTTTCGATAGACGCCACGAGGAAAGGCGCGCGCCCGTCTTTTTTTGTGCGATATCAGAGCACGTTGAACATAACCAGGTGGTCGAAGCTTGGAGCCTTTCACAAGGGCCCCTCTTCTCTCTTTCCGCTTCCACTCCCATCTTCCTTCCTTACAATACAGTGTGGGTCGGGTGTCCACGGAGAAAGATCGACAGATAATTTGCCCTTCCATTCCTGTAAACCAAACTACATTTTGCATTTAGCCTGTCGTCAGAGCGTGTCCGCACAATTTGTCAATAATCCATTGAAAATTGATCACATTTTATATCCAATCTAAGTGGAGTATGGTCAACATCGGTGACATAAATTCGGATGGCGACCCCCAAAAAATATCGCCCCTGGACACCCTAAATTCGACCTTGTCAGAATTTGACCAAATCCAGTCTCTAGCCTAATCAAGTATGGCTGATTCAGTTGTGAGCTCCAAGCTATAATGGACCCCTCCCAAGACTTGGCCCGTGAACGTCCAAATTTGACATCGTCAATATTTAAGTAAAACTGATGTCCAACATAATTTGAGCATGGTCAGTGGAGTGATGACCTTCAAACTGGGATAGGGCCACTACCAAATTGTCCGCCAAGAAACCCAAATTTTGATCTCTCGTTGAAACTGGACCAAAATAGATATCGAACTTACTTCCAGCATGGAGAATTCAGTCGGGGCTTTCAAATTCGGATGCCCCCCCCCCCCCCCCCCCCCCCCCCCCTCAACAGAATTTAGCTGCCTGTAGCTTCAAAATTTGTCCTCCTCAGAATTTGGCAACATCAGTTTCTAACCTAATTCGACTATGGTCGTTTCAGTGGTGGCGTTCGAATTGCGATTGCCACACCTAACACCTTTCGTCCTGGATCCTTGATATTTGGTCTGGTCATAATTTGCCCATATGTCTCATACATATACATATAAACCTAGTTGGGCTTCCTCAAAATTGGCCTCCCTAGGTCCGCGAAATTTGGACGAAACCTATTTGAGTATGGCCATGGCAGTGGTCACTTCCAAATTTATGGGTTATTCCCAAATGCTAGCCCCCTCTGTAACTCCCAATTTGACTTCTCCCAAAATTGACCACAGTCGGTATGTAACCTATTTTCAGTTTTGCCAACTCATGGTAGCTTGCAAATTTTCGCGGGCCACCGCCGAAATTTCGCCTCCTGGACCTCTGAGATTCGACTTCATCCAAATTTGACCAAAACTGATGCCTAACCGTATTTTATTATGGCCAACTCATTCGTGATTTCTAAATATGGCTGGGCCACCTCCAAAATTTGAGTGCATCCACGTTTTATCGTTAGAAATGGCAACTAAGCAACGGTAGTGAGCAACGAACCTCACAGCTCATAAAAGAACTGGGCATAGAACTTAGCTTTTACATTTCTGCACGTAAGGAGATTTAAGTGCACTCCCATGATTATTTTTGCCTTCGCGGCTATCTGTTCTTCATCCGTGTGCGTCTAAAACTAGGTGCAATACCTACTCCAGCTCACTAGTTCCCAACTATGCTCTCACTCTTCTCCCCAGAGCTTGGTCCCGAACTATGGACGGAAGACTACCCGGCGAAGAAACAAATGGACATACCGGAGAAGTCGTAGTCTCCAAGGTAAAATAAACTTCGACACGTTTTATAGGCACTACGCCTCTTTTATAGCCTCACGTCTAGTAAGCGTTAATGAAGACACTGCTGTTGATTTGTTGTAGACACGAAAAGTCATGAACATGCTAAGCAAAAGTAGTTATACGCTCTCTTCCAGTACAATATTTTCTTTGGTGAATTTTGTACAGTGTCCTCAAATGCAAATTAAATTATCTAGCAAATGCATTTCAGACCACTCATAGTACTGTGCCTATTTAACAATGGCACAGTGGCACCGCGTGACAGCGCGTGCGGCGAATGAAATTTTGTTAGCCAAAAATAAGGAACTCTCGTGAGAACAAAAGCTGCACCTAAACACTTTCTAGCTCCGTTTTGCTGACATATGTCATTGGGAGTTCTGAGCACTATATTGGAGCTACTCATTAACTTACAACGTTGAATAACCGAGCGACCAATATCCTGTTAGCTTCACGCTTGGCTGTGCTGATACGCTGATATGCAGATAAGGTTAAGGGGACCATTAAGCTCCGCATTTATGCGCATGTGACGCGATAGCGCTTATCGCTCCCGTGCACGGCTTGATCTTTGAATCCTTCTTCACGCGCATGCATTTTCCTACTCGCTCAGTCAACATCAGCCTAATTTAATTTTCTTCCTTATCTGACACACACACATTAGTGTAGAGACTTGAGCTACCACATTATGCCAAAGACCTTCCGACATAGGAGTGAAAGGCCAACCGATGTTCTTTCCGGATTCCACTAAAAATCAGTGCTCGGAACATTTCTCTTTCTTATTTTCATTACCAGCGCATAAACAATATTCAGTTTTTTCCAGACAACTGCTTTAATAACGCTAAAGTGCATAATTTTGAGATAGTGTTAGCTTGAAACGCGACTTACTCGCTGTAGAAAATTGATGCAAAAAATTGGTGGTGGTTTATTTAGCTCTGGTTAAACTGGGTTGAATTGCGTTAGTAATACCTCCATGGCTGCGCTTATTCATGATTCAGTATGTAGTGCACCTGATGGTGTAGCTTGAGATGTTTAGCTATGGGTAAAGACATGGCACACAAATGAATGACTATAGTCTTTATTGAACGTCGTCGTGTCCTTGGTCCCATGGCAGGAGCTGCCAACTTGTGTCTCTCGTTTCACATAGGACGGTTATGTCAGACTCAGCTTGCCAGGACCCTTGCATTCACGTTACCCTTATAGGCCCCTAAGGCACGTTCATACTGCTTGATTAAAGCTGTATTCGGCTCGGCTACGGCTCAAGGTCAAACGTGGCCCTTCCAGGGACTACGCGACGGGCTGAAACCTGGCCCACTATTGCTAACGCAATAAAACAGAAAATGACCTTAGACGCTGATAAATGTAAGATGACGCATTTTCCAAGGCACTAACAATATAACTGCTCATAGCTGCATTCTCTGCGGCTCTCAATCACAGCATACAATAGCATATAAACATATTGGACTACATCTCTCTACCAATCTTACGTGGTCAACCCACATTAAGCGCATCACTTTAACATCAAGGGGACTCCTAGGCTATCTTCAATTTCATGGAGTTCTCTCCCACAAATGTTAAATTATTAGTCTGTATACTACAATAATATGCCCTCATTAACTGTACCTTTCTGGCAGCATTGAAACTTTATAAAATCGCCCCATTAGATTTGTCTATTTCAATTTTCATCGTACAGCAGTGTAACTGAACTAAAGAACCTTGCTGGCGTACCCCTACTGGAGCACCGCGAAAAAGTAGTCGGTTAAGCTCTCTTTCATGCCAAGCATCAACGTCACAAAACACTCCCCGTTTTCAACGCGTCAGGAAAATAGTCAGCAGGTGTCGTATCTTTGTCCAAAAACGGAAGCATTCGCACCGTTTTTATTCATCTGGAGAGTAAACGATTGTAACGGCCTTCTCAACATCTCTGTAATCATTGAAGGCTTCACCAAATTCAAAGACATGCTGAAGTTTATTTGCGTATTTTAGTTTCAGGTACCTTACTGCCGTAATATTAAATCTGTGGTACTTTGCTTTAATTTCTGGTTTTTCTTTACCAATGCATTATTATTGTTTCTCGTCTACTGTCCGTCACCTGTTTGTCTTCTTTCCTATTGTTTTTGTAATTGTTTTAGCACTTTGTACTTAAAATGTGTGAGCTGTTTGCCAACGTTAAATTTCTATTTCGTCCCTCTATGGCAACGTGGGAATCGTGCAGTATGCATGGTCCTTTTTTCGTTGCTTTAGTTCTCGATACCCACACCTCATGTAACGTGCCTTACTGGTATCTTTGAGGCTGCAGAATTAATTATAAAGCCCCATTTTTACCAAACCGGTCAAATACGCTTGCGTGGCCTATGCGTATCGCGTTTGACTCGGGGCCCAAAGCCCACGATTCGGTTCCCATCACAAAGGAGCTACCAGATATGACAGCTCCTGCCAAATCGTCCATGTCACGTGGTCTCATGACGCCGCACAAACCGGCGGCCAGCCAGTTCCCCCAAATTCCACCTGCCAACTACACCCACCGGAGACATGGTGGTGATTTTTTTTTTTTTGTTATAGCGAAAGCAATACTACTCTGTTTCGAGCCCTCAGCGTAGCGCGGCGTAGCCACTTATGTCTTACCCACGTGACGCTGCGACATCACATCCCACGTGACACTAGGGTGAGAGCTGGGCTACCAATTCAAGCTGTCAGCGTAGCGCGGTGGTAGCCACATCTTACCCACGTGACGCTGTGACGTCACACCCCACGTGACACAAAAGCGATAGATGGGCTCCCAACTCAAGCGGTTGGCGTGGCGCGGTCGGAGCCGCGGCTCAGTAGGCAGGAGCTGCAACTAGGATCTCTCGTTTCACATGGGACTATTATGTCAGAAACAGCCTGCTAGGATCCTGGCATTCACGTTATCCCTATAGGCCACTAAGGCACATTAATACGCACGTTGGTTAAAGCGGGGCTTTATATGTGGGCTGAGGAATAAGAAAAAGAGAAGAACGCTCGGTCACCCGCAGCTAATGCTTTCGCTCAATATTTGGTTCAGCAGCGTTGAACTCTTGTAATTTTTATTTTTTGTTGCCCGCCATGGCCATAATGCCGAAGCCGAAGTTAACGCGTCAACATTAAAGGTTCCGTTCACTGGTCGGCGTTGTTGCGATAAATCATAAGCATGGCGTTTGCAGGCAGTAGCTGGCAGCTGACATAGTCGCTCACTGACTGAACGTAGGCTTCAATGACGTTACGTTTGTCAGGAGCTGCCAACTCGGGGCTCCCCGTCGTATGGGGGGATGATATCAGAATCAGCCTGCTAGGAACCTTTTATTCACGTCACCACTGGGCCACGCAGGCACGTTCATACGGCTTGGTTACAGCGGGCCTTTATATGTGGGGTGGGAGTCTCCGCTAGCTCGTCATAGCCTTATAGGCGGAGCTTTAGTGTCCCCCTTAATCGACGCTGTCATGATAAAAAGTTGTGCAACCTAATCGTATGATATTGTAAACCACTCGCTGTCGTTCTATGTCGGCTGCAAGCAAAGTAATCAGCCAACTTTCCTTATCAACGCTTCTATTAAGCCACCCAATATTACATGCATCAAATTAGCTAATTGGAGCTTACTTCTTTCTTTATTTTCATAAAACTTATCTGAAATCTCAACTCCAATCTTTTACTGCTGTCATGAACAGACCAAGTTCAGTTTTACTTAGCTAGTTTAAGTGGCAGTTGTCAAAAAGCCTCTCCTCTGCTTGTGTTAAGGCATAAACATGTCATTTACATTTCGTATGAACGCCTCGTGCTTCTTTACAGTTGGACTCGGTATTTTCTTTCTTTTTCTTTTGCTGCTTTGGCCACAGGAAGAGATTCATGGTGACGCGTTCGGCCTGGAGCAGAGCATGATGGGCACATTCGACACAACCGCGGTGACCGTGTCAAAGGCGGAGGTACCGGACACGACGCTAGAGACGGACTTCGAACAAGCCGACTGCTCCGGCGCCGACAAGGAGATGACATACACCCCACTTATGACAGTCTCCCAGCAGCCACCCCAGCCGCAGCAGCAGCCACAGCCCCACGACGCAGCCGGGGCAGCCGCTGCCGCACACATGGTAAGGAGCGTAAACCGCTGAAATTCCAGTCGCAGATCATCGTAACTGTGCATGCACTTTGTTGCTACGCGCTTAATCGTCGATTCCTAAAATATTGCTTCTGTTATAACACACTCCTTGCCATATAGTCGTAAGACATGACAATATGTGAATGAGCATTCGATGTAGATACAAAGCTCCGCTTCTACCAACCGGTACGAACGTGAATACGTGACGTACGGGTATACTGTCAAATTCGAGATCTTAGAGACTTGCAGATATGGATTTCAATCACAACTTCTAATCTCAAACCCTAAGCGCGAATTTGCAGAGCTTGCCAATTCAGCAATTTCTTGGTGCCTAGTGATGTCACATGACCGGACCACCAGTCACTGCGCGGAAATGTCACCTGGTAACTACCACCTGCCAAAGCCGTGACAATTATTTCTATCTCGCAACGTCTACGCCAAAACCTCTGGTCAAAAATGTTTTCGCATTATCACGTTAAAAAAAAAACAATAAGCTTTTTAAAAGCCTTTGGCCGAGGCACTTTACGTAGCCAGTCAATGAGGACGCGGATTTTTGGTGATTTGAACTTCCTTGAATTACTTACCTTTCTTTACCCTTTCAGTAGGCTACGCATTTCAGGCTGCGGGAATTCTGATTTCGGAATTTGCTTGCACCTTTAAGTAGATGCTAATTAAACAGATACCTGCTACGCATACATGTCGTTGACCACTGAAATGCAATGTGACTGAGAGGTATCGCTTGTTTTCCGCTCATGGAAAGGCGAACATACCTTGCTATGCTGAGCAAAACCTGAGAAGTACCCCCCTGCATGCAATATCACCTCTAACTTGGCCTCCTGCACAATTTTCGCCTCGGCGGCCGACTTGACCAGTGAATAGCTTGTTTCTAACCGCGTTCTGCCTCCTCAGAAGTGCAGTCTCTGATTTGTAGGAAAGTTTCAATAGAAACGCTTAGTGGAAATTAGGTCGCAATACTCACGTTTTTCTGATGGTTTGAATTTGGAAGTATTTTGATACTTTAATTTTCGATTCTTCTCTGCCAAGAAACAGGCCTTCCATATAGAAATAAGCGTCGGTAGTATCCCCAAGCAATAATTTATCGGTCTTAGTTTTATATCTGCTCAGTGTTCTTGTGAAGACATTCGGAGGAAGCACTGCATGGTAGCTTTCATAGAACTTTTCTTGATAAAAAACCTGAAATGTAAAGCCGGCGTTAAATATTTCTCCCAGCATAAATTAGCGTTAAAGCATTAAATAAATGAAAGCGGTCTTTCTGACAAAACAATACCATTTGAAATCTTCCAGAATATTTTTCCTGCCCGAACGAGTCCAATATCCAAAAATAAAACAAATGCTCTGCGTGCGTTGCTTCCGGACAGCATTCCACGCCCGTATTAGAACGGAGGCCACTATTTGTTCCAGTGCTCGATGAAAAGAAGAGTTATGCCTTCTCGGTCTGTGCGCTCTTGCGCGCAGCAACACACGGGCGGCTACGACAACCTGCGCTACCGGCACCAGTCGCCGCCGATGTACGTGGCTCCCCAGCACCAGACGCCCTACCTGGTGCATCCAAGGGCGACGTGGGCACCCTACCCTGGAACTTCCAACACACAGGCAAGTCGCACCCACGTGCCCTCGCTGGCAAGGCAGCTATTCCTCCCCCCCTTTCCTTTACACCTTTTATGCACGGCCTTCTAGCTCGGTCCCTACAGACCAGAGAGGCGTAGTCTTGACTCGGAGAGCTAGGCGCTCGAACCTTTGAAATTGAATTCAGTGTCCAGGACACACCACATGAGGGTACTAAAGGACTGTGGCTCAATGTCAGCGTCCCAGCCAACAAAAAACAACATTTTCATACATTTATACCCGTAGAAAAGCGATAATTAAACTCGCTTTACTGTTTCATCTCTAGCTTCAACATTTCCTGGCATCATCACACCATCCCTAATTTCTACTTGTCCATAGTAGATGGGGGTGTGAATAAGCCTAGCATATGATCAGGGATTATGAAGAAAGATTGGTCTGTCCACACTAACCCCGCCAACGTCAGCGGAGCCTGAGAGTGTACTGTACGTTTACCCAGCTCAATCCACGCCAATCTTTTATACTCCTGCCACTCTCGCACTCAGTTACGCATAAATCACGCTTGTTATAATAGAGAGTTCATCTGTACATTGGCTCTGATACTGTCGTTATAATTAGTTAACTTGGAAACACTGATTGTGGATCTGTAACACATGCAAACACATGTATAACACATGCACACACAAAAAAAAAAACGTAATCGCAATTGGGGAAATGGCTGTTCGAACTTATTTAGAACATTTCCAAACTCGATCCTTATTGCCAAATACAATCATCCTTAAAGCACGGCCTAATAACATTTAACCAACGCAAGTCTTACTTCTGCCACTTATCGATTACTCGCGTGCATCGATGTCCTCGACACTCGTCGCTTCTCACATTTGTTTGATACCTGCTCAAAACTCCAGTGGCGTGCCGAACACATTTTGGGTCTCGTTTGTAACACATTCGGAAGGGTCGTATAAACATAAGGATGTTCTCGTCCTATATGTGTCCCTCCTAGTCTTCCCTCTTCCTCCTTTCATCATCGCATCGCTCCATTCCCTCTGTTTTCCTCCTTCGCTTCCACCTTGGTTTTTATTCTCCTCCTCGATTTTTCACTTCGCATCGTCTTTTTTTTTATCATACTGTCATTCCTTCCTCAGTTCACATCTCCCCGTTTACTGACGGAAAGAAGTGATTTCACGTAGCGGTACTTGCCAGGTTCCGGAATTGACCTGCGTAGCACAAAGGCACATTCATCTCGGAACACATCATCCTGGAGGTCTTCCCGGTGGCTACCAAGCACCAGTAAGCGGCTTTCACTTATGCCAAACTTAAGGTATATATATATATATATATATATATATATATATATATATATATATATATATATATATATATATATATATATATATATATATATATATATATATATATATATTATAATAGAATAAAAGTGCTTTTATGACTTATATATGCCATGCAGTTTTCTACCTTTCAATATGCGGTCGAGATTGCGTGTCAGAGAGTGCTTTTCATTCAGTGCCCCAATAAGCTGCAGATTATGAACCCTTTAGAATGTTTTGGTCTACGAGCGTTATATGATAGGATGGACCTGTTTAGAGCTTATGAATGCATGAAATAGTGGGGGGTTGTCTTTCGCAAAGGAAGGCTGGGATGGAGGACGACTCAAGGCCTGCCGCTTGGGCATATAATATCCCCTTATGCATTTTATCGCACACACAAACACCCGTACAGGCGGCGACAAAGACATACTATACCCTTCTAAGAACATTTAAATGTCTCCTGTTTAAAATTGACAGCTGCGGTGTGCGTAGAGTTTAGTAGCTGCTGGTCAGGTTTTTTATCAACAAAGATGGTTTATTTTTATCCGATAGGGAAGTCCTGATTGCAATTAGAGCAAAATAGCGGGCTCAATTGTATCTCACCTGTACCTTCAAGGTTCTCTGATCACCGATGTTTTCAGGTGTGCGCGGCATCAGTTTACAAGTGACTGCATCGAGCTTAACAATTTATTATTTTAGTATTATCAGGTGCGATCAGTGCGTAAACCGATAGTGTAGAGTATACATCATCATCACTGATTGGCACCGGGAATGCCCTCCCTGCAGCTGAGAAGTGCACCGCAGCATCCTTCAACTGACATTAAATTTTGAAGTATTATTCCTCTGAAGCCAACATAAAATATGATAAAATGAGAAATCTTACAAAAGCAAGGGCATTTTTTTGTTTATCATTTTTTAATACCAAGGCCTTCGAAGTTGCTGGGAAGACAATCCTCGTGCTTTGTTTTCAGCCACGCTGACACAAGTGTCACACACCTTGTTTGCACCTAGGAAAGCCTAAGCAGTGATCCGCGATACTCTCCCTCACTCCTTCTGATTTGTATTGGATGTACCTGGGTGGGTCTTCAAAACGAACTGCAACATACAGATCAACGGCTCCCACTAGGACAGGCTTCCCGGTAGGCTCCCTACGCTCCCTTGTTAGAAGCGACTTTTATCCCTAGTCTGTCGTTCAGATTCCTAGATCCCCAGAAGCGAAGCGTAAGAACATTTTGCGCCGTCATGGCTGTAACATTGCTCTCACCTTCTCATTTGCGCAGCGTCGGTTTTCCAGAAACATAAGGAGGGGGGGGGGGGGGGGGCAAAAGTGAAGTGCCTACCAGGAGCAAGTTTTATTGGTGACTGCTCTCTTTTATTAAAAGTCGTTTTATATCTCCGCAGGGTCGCGAGTGTCTCATAATTCCGAGACTTCCTTCAGAGCGGCTGTGGTCTAGTGAAAGGCGCTTACTCACACGGTCCAGTGTAAACCACCACAGCACTCTGGGGCCTTTCGTCGTTTGTCAAGCCGTACCTACATTTCAGAGGCTTATATCTTGTATTTGCTTTGAATTTTCGGCCATATTCATTAGGTGATGGTTTCTGGCTCAGCAAGGAAGCATTTTCTTGACATTATGCTCTGCCAGAATACGTAAAAGCTTTCCTTTTTTAATTCTCTATGAAAACTGGCTATAACCCAAAACATAAATGGGCTCCATTTATCAAACGCTGCCAGTGATTTCAACTCTACAAGTGGCATCCAGGAGAATATTTTTTCGATGGGAAGCTGGTCTGGGCAGGCAAGGGAATGAAAGCGATTATTTAGTTTGTTGACACAGTTCATTCCCAGCTTACATATTTTGTGTTTCCGTTTCCTTGATATAAAATGCCCTACTTCTTTTTTCACGGCGCCCGCGGTTCAATGGAGGCCAGCTTGAAAGCACATCAGTGTGTACCCTGTACGGAAAACGCATCAGTACGTTAAGAACTCCTGGGTTCTGGAAACTATTGAAGCCGTTCACAATGATGTCCCTCATAGTATGGGCGACTTTAGACGTTAAATAGCACGAAAAAGTAAAATTTAACACTTCCCGTTCCTTCAGGGGGTGTTTCTCAGTCTAGTCTCTACGATTTGTATCACTGGTGGCAGCACACGGTGAGGCGTTGCTAAATGCGCTGTCGGAGGCATAAGGGGCGTGGCTGCACAAGGTCGTAGCGCGTGGCGCCGCGGTGGCCAGGCCGTGTTTCTAACGGAGAACCCACCCCTTCACCCCACCAACCCCCTCCCCCCTTCAGTTTCGCTGTAGTGGACATCACGGAAGCGGCAGCCCAAGCAAAGTACACCCCACCTCCTCGGTTCACCACGTCCCCACACATAACGGCGGCTTGCCGGCTGGGCGCCCTCACAATGCCCCTGCTGTGCAGGCGGCCTACCTGCCCCTGCCTGCGTCCAGTCACGCGGCGGGCGCGGCGGGCGGTGCGGCCGCAAACCTCGGCGCGGGTCCCAGCACCAGCTCGGCCTCAGCTGCAGCGGGCTCCGACGCATCCCTGCACGCCGCGCTGGGCGGCGACGACGTGACCGCGGCAGGAGACTTCGGCCGCGCCGCGGCGGGCGCTGCGGCGGACGGCACAGGCAGTGACATCATGGGGGTGGCCCGAGTGGCCAACATGGGACAGATTCAGCACATGGTGGGACCCCTGGACAACGTGCCTTACTACATGCCCTTCAACGGCCGAGAGAACCACAACGAAAAGGAGCGGAAGAGGAGGTGCGTAGTCACTGGCGTCGAAATGATTTATTCAGCAGCTACAGTTGGCCATGTCACTCTCCGCGGAAGCGCTTGGCTGGGCCTCGCACTTCACAGTTTAGCCCAACAAAGGAACGTCCTCACGTAGCCCGAGAATTAACTGGTAAACGCTGGGGATAGGCGCAAGAAAGTTCTCATTCACCGTGAACTTGAACCATGTCCTGCAGAAAGAGAATAGGATAGAAGGGAAACCGGGATATATTTTGACAGACTAATAGTGCACACTATAGGTGCGCTCAATCTCGCGATTTTAGCTAAAAACGTTGGTGCTCACTGTATGTTTTTTTTTTTTTTTCAAATTCTGCCTTCTTCTAAAGCTTATTCGAGGGACTTCGACTTTACTATTTTCTATTAAAGTAATGACCCCTGTATGGCAAAATTTAAGAAAAAATAATGCCAAATTAGTGACTTTTCTAAAACAAAGGAAACTCAAAACGGTATCCACTGTGTTGGTTCGGTGCCAATGGCTGTTTGGCTTCTGAACCCGACGAAGCGGAACCGAATCGCGGGCGCATGTTGAAAGTGCTGGAAAACAAAAGCGGCCATGTATGCCTTGAGAATTTTTTGCCTGTAAAGAACTTAAGGGGATGAATTTGCTGCACCCCTAACGGCAGTTCCTAGCAAATAATCCGCACGTCTTCGGGCTACAAAGTTCTACACACAGCACTTGCAGATCACTCGCCTCAAGGCGATCATTTCAGAAGTGCCACGGAAGAAAATTTACAGCTTAATTATTCGTGTTTTAGTTTGCAGCTGCAACTAATCAGCGATAACAACAAGGCGTGTCCAAATGACCCGATTTTGGCACGATGGCAGTCATCTCAGGATAGGCACGTTTACTTAACCCAATTTCATTACAAATATTTTTAGAAAAAACGTCATATTGCGATGCCCTCTGCCGCTATTGCTGACACTAGGTGCTTAGATACCTTTGGGCTCTTTTTCGCTATCGCTGCTGGAATTGCTCGAGTCCTTACCCTCTTCCTAAGCTCCGGTTGCATCTATGCATCCGCCAGCTCCGCAACTGTAAAACTTTTTTAAGTGCTCTGTCCGGAGACCCTGTTCGGCCGGAATAAAAAAAAAAGTAAAAATAGACGAGGTAAAGCTATGCTCTTGCGTTCAAGCGTCTCTATTGGAGAGGCCAGAAGATAACAATGAGGCCGAAAGACAAACAGCAAAAGACCATGCTGGTCTATTGCATTGTATTGGTATATTGCATTTTTCAGATTGGAGGCTCTGAAGTTTAGAAGTGGGAGGCGGGGGAAGGGGGGGGGGGGGGGGGGCGTAATGCAGAGTTGAGTGTATATGTGGTATTTCTAGTCGTTGCAGAAAAAAAATTAATACCGAAAACAGTTACCTTGAGATCAAAAGTTTAGGATGGGTTCGCCATCCGACCCTCATCATCTGACTCTTGCCGACCGTTCAGCAATGTTTGTTTAATGTATAGCGATATATCGACGTCGTTGTGACCCCACCCGAATGGTTCAGCACTAGACAAATGATTCAGCGGCAGTTTTCACGCTACACTGGACCTTGAATGTTAGATTCAAAAAGGATGTCCGGCGCTTGCCACGCATTCTTGGGGAGCGCTGTTATCTTGTTAGAAGAGAATATCACGTCTCTTTTGCCGTACTCGCGATAGACTGACATCCAGACACTTTGATAACATAGAAACGAGGGTCAAGTAGTCTCAAAGGAAAACAGAAAATGAGAATCGAAAAAATTTGCACCGCAGCATGCCATATCAGCGCTCCAGATGAATAGCGTTTTTTTTTTTTTTTTTGCAGAGATGTACATGCCATTTTATTTTGTGGGAATTAGTGAATGTACCACATGATCTCTATACTGAAACCGCACTGTTTGAAACTTTAGACCTTCTCTATGAAATAACTGCAACAGATAAATGGCAGATTTTCGTATTAGCGTTCTAGACAGCAGATTTAAACTGTGAGCAACTGCTGTGTGCCCATTGTGTTTAAGGAAAAGAGCAGCATCTATTCAACTGTGGAAAAAAAAAAAAAAAAGAAACACTGCAACGCTGACTTCGATGGTCCGCGTAAGCTCTTCAAAGAAACGTATAAAGCTGGGCGAGGGCTTAGAATTCGCCCTCATTGTGATTACATGAAATGGTTGTTATATGCGCTCAGCGCATGCAGTTTCTTATGAATACCGAAATCATCAGGCTACCCTACACACAACCACACGGCCGTTTACACCCTTTACTGCAAGGACGAATGCTCATCTGTCACAAACCCCCGCCTTTACGGTCACAAGAGGTGCGGGATCCTCTTTACGATTACTCGTCGTTCCTCTATGAGGGTTGTGAACACATTTAAAAGTTAGGCCGGTCAACCCGTGAAGCACGTGTGTCGGTGTGTGATTGAGGAATAAGTACAAATAGGTCACTTTCTTTTACAAACAATTGAAGGTTTATAAATAGCAGACCAAAATTACACTGATAATAATAGAGTACAATGAAAGAGAATACAACGCCACGACAAGATATTGATAAAGACGAAGAAATAAATGATAAGAGAAAAAAAAAAAATAACCCGACAATGAACAAAACACTGTGATAAAAATATGAAGACTATAAAGATAATAAAGCAGGTATTTCAGATATTATAAGTATGAGCAAAAGTTACATAAGAACACAGCGTAAAATACTACTAAGTCAGGTCAAAAGTTAACAAAGCGAAAATAATGTTCGATTGAACAACAGTCCAAAGTTCTCACGTCTTTCTTGTTTGCTGAGGCGTCGAAGGCTGTGTTGCTCGGTAGCGGCGGCCGTACAGGTGCAGAGGACGATGCGTCGATCGCGGGCCCGAAGAACACAATACGCTTTCGGAGCACCGCGGAGTGGCCGGAAGTTTGAATCTTCCCAAACGCACTGGTGAGGGCGTGCTGCTGTCGGTTATTTTATACCCTCGGCCGACTACGCAGCAGCCGCGTCAAGGACAGGCGGTCACTGCCCCATCGGCTTGTCGAATCTTGTCCAGAGGAGCGACGGAGTCCCGTGAATTTCGCTCTATATTCCAGCCATAAGCTCCCGCATCTTCCGCTGTATAATAGGTGAGGCAGCTTGTGACACTGCCCCCCACTGAAGAATATTGCCTCGGAATATTCTAGAACTCCACAAGCGCCGAGAACGATGTTATTACGCCCCTATAGAGGGGTGCAGTAGATTGGGTCCGTTCAGTGCACTGAAGATCGTTCGTCACTCACTACCGTTCATGACGCGCACCATATACACACTGATCTGAACCCGCACACACCACAACACTGTAGTTCTTCAGTCATGTCTTGCGCACATGTCACAAGTCACGGATCACTGATAACAATCAAGTGCACATATATACAGGCACATCGTGTATGATTTTCATTACACAATCAACACAATGCAGCTATGCAGTAGTGCAAGCTTAACAACTATTCCAGCCGGCTCATGTAATCTGCTCCCACGTTCTCGCTGCCTTTAATATACTCGACACGAAAGTTAATTATGTCACAATGACGGGCACTCGAACCAAAGGCGCTCGTGTGGTGTGACCCTTCGGAGTTGTGCGTTGGCACAGATCGCAAGAGGCAACGAACCGCTTAGCGTCAGCCTGCATTGCTGGCCAGAAGAATTCTGTCTGAAGCTTCAGTAGGGTTTTCTTCGCGCCTTGGTGGCCTCCCATCAACCCATCATGTGCCAGCTTGAGAATAGCTGATCTGTACTTTTGGGGCACAACAACTTGAGTGTACTCCCCGCCCGACTCGGCGACGTATTTCCTTTGAAGGACGCCGTTAGCAATGAAAAACTGGTGGCTACCCTTTCCTTTCTTCGCTTGCGGCGGGCCTACGCGATCGAAACACGAGCGTAGGGTCGCGTCATTCTCTTGCTCTTGAACCAACTCTTCGCGGCATACACTAGGGAGGCCTTGCAGGACTTTAAGCTTCTTCAGCGTTTTATCCCTGCACGCCTGCGCTCTAGTCACTACCGGACAAGCTTCAACGGCATCCGAAATGGGTGCGGGGCTCTCGGTGTCAGGCGCTAGCTCTTCAACTTTTACTGCTGTGGACTTCGTAGTCTCGCTTTCTGTTGTCTTGTGCCAGTTCGGATCGGGGTCGTCTGCTGGCCTAGCACCTTCCACATTTCCCAGCACCAAATCGTACAAGGGATTCTCCATACACTTAGCGAGAAGTCGTCCCTGAAAGTACGGGGTGTCGACATCGACCCAAGCTTCTGGGAGCATTAGGACTGAGCGGTCAAGTAGGTAAACTGGAGACTTCGTATCGGTGATATCTTCTTTCCGTACCAAGTCCTTTCTTACCACCACCGTGTTGCAGCCTGTGTCTCTCAGGACTCGGACTGTCTGGCCTCCGATCATGCCGGCTACGACAGGTAAGCATTCCCTGACGGCGCATTCTTTACTGGTGAACCCAGCGTTGATGACGGGGATCTTCCCTCCATCCTTAAGTTCGAGGTATCCGTTCTCAACACATACTGCAGCGGACTCCCGATTTTCTTCTCTCTGTTTCGGGGCCCCATTTGCCCAGCATCTCCAGCTTGGATGACCTGGTTTTCCGCATTTGTGGCATTTCTTGGGCGGTCCCGATCCGTCGGATGGGGCGGCCCGGCAATTTTCGGGGCGGTGTCCCGTGCGTGAACAAATAAAACATTTCTTTTCATCGCTGCTCTTCGCATCCGATGATTGAAGCAAAGTTTCCCTTCTCTCGGTCGTCTTGGAGACGGCGTTTTCTGCCTTATTCTTCGGGGTGCTTCGCTTTCCGAAGTTTGACCAGCCATGGGCCTCCACATACTTTTCTGCCCTTGCTACTGTTTCAGAGAAGGATGTGTCCTTCTTTTCTTTCAAAAACATTTGTAGCGGAGTGGCGCAGTTAGAAAGGAACTGTTCCTTTAGAATCAGGTCAAAGAGATCTGCGTACTCTTTCTTTGTGTCCGACAGCTCTATCCATCTGTCTAGGAAGTTCTGAAGACGCGTCACGAACTGTGAACACGTTTCCTCGTTCCGGGGACTAGCAGACCTGAATTTTTCTCTGAACCCTTCCTCTGTCATACGGAAGCGAATCATGAGTGCCTGCCGGAGCTTGTTGTAGTCCAAGCACTCGGACGCAGACATGCGACTAAAAACGCTGAGCGCTTCGCCGCTTAAACATAGACTAAGGGCTGTAGCCCACTGGTCGCGAGGCCAATTCTGACTCTCAGCGACGCGCTCGAAACGCATGAGGTAAGCGTCAAGGTCGTCCCTGCCCTCATTAAAAACCGGCATCAGCTTGTGCGGGCTTATGCGTTCGGGCCGAGCAGCTTGACTCTCCCCCGTTTCTGACCTTGTCTCTCCGGTGCTGTTAGCGTCAGTTGCCGGATTATTAGGTAGGTCTCGTCGGAGTATCAGTAACTCCTTTTCTTTCTCCATCTCCGCCATCCGGAGTTTAGATTCTAGTTCTGCCTCCTCTTTCCGCCGCGTACGTTCCTCATTGCGTTCTTCTCTGCGACGAGCTCGCTCCTGATCTACCCATTTGAGCAGCTCTTGACCCTCAAAGCCAAAAGTTCGGCCATACTCAACAAGCCTTTCTAACTCTGCATCAGCCATGTTAGGTGGAAAGCGTTATGCAGTGCTAGGATACAACACTAAAAAAATTGCACCTACTCCTCTCTCCCTCACCGACACTTGGTTGACCAGTCCTGTCGCGGACGCCAATTATGTCACAAACCCCCGCCTTTACGGTCACAAGAGGTGCGGGATCCTCTTTACGATTACTCGTCGTTCCTCTATGAGGGTTGTGAACACATTTAAAAGTTAGGCCGGTCAACCCGTGAAGCACGTGTGTCGGTGTGTGATTGAGGAATAAGTACAAATAGGTCACTTTCTTTTACAAACAATTGAAGGTTTATAAATAGCAGACCAAAATTACACTGATAATAATAGAGTACAATGAAAGAGAATACAACGCCACGACAAGATATTGATAAAGACGAAGAAATAAATGATAAGAGAAAAAAAAAATAACCCGACAATGAACAAAACACTGTGATAAAAATATGAAGACTATAAAGATAATAAAGCAGGTATTTCAGATATTATAAGTATGAGCAAAAGTTACATAAGAACACAGCGTAAAATACTACTAAGTCAGGTCAAAAGTTAACAAAGCGAAAATAATGTTCGATTGAACAACAGTCCAAAGTTCTCACGTCTTTCTTGTTTGCTGAGGCGTCGAAGGCTGTGTTGCTCGGTAGCGGCGGCCGTACAGGTGCAGAGGACGATGCGTCGATCGCGGGCCCGAAGAACACAATACGCTTTCGGAGCACCGCGGAGTGGCCGGAAGTTTGAATCTTCCCAAACGCACTGGTGAGGGCGTGCTGCTGTCGGTTATTTTATACCCTCGGCCGACTACGCAGCAGCCGCGTCAAGGACAGGCGGTCACTGCCCCATCGGCTTGTCGAATCTTGTCCAGAGGAGCGACGGAGTCCCGTGAATTTCGCTCTATATTCCAGCCATAAGCTCCCGCATCTTCCGCTGTATAATAGGTGAGGCAGCTTGTGACATCATCATACTTCGCCATGTAATTTCAAGTCTGAAATGAACTGTACGTCGCTGGATGCCAACGCTGTATGAATCTCGTCCATTTTCAATAATGCGATCGGGGCTGTCTTCCATATGATTATGTAGTACTCCATGCTTAGTGTCTTTATAAAAATGAATTTCTTTTGGAGGGGGGGTTGGGGGGGGGGGAAGCGGTGGCACGCCCTTATAGAGACGTCGGCAATGTCCTATACGCATGCACAACAGTCACTCGGCGTATTGCGAACGTCAGCGATATCCAAGAATAATTGATGTGTCTCGTCCATCGTGTTCCAAGCGTCCTAATTAAAGCCCGCGTCGATTACCAGGGGCATCGATGCTGACATGGATGCCATTTACGCACGAAAAATCGTGGGTTATACCACTTTGGTATCCAAGTTTAAAGACCATTTTGTGATATTTTTCTCACCCCTATGATCTTTTGAACCAGCCTTTATCTAAAGCAGCACACTGGGATTAAGAATAAGAGAATAGACAAGTATTGGTGATTGTGCACTGTTTCATCGAGTTATGTGAAACTGGCTTCAACTTAAGCTTGTATTTCTCCAAACTCTGTTGTGTGGCGCTTTGTGCAGGACCCGCATCAAGAACGCCTGCCAGACCCTGCGCTCCCTAGTGCCAGGCCTAAGCGAGAAAACGGACAAGGCCACAGTGTTTGAGTTCACCGTGCAATACCTACTGCACCTGAGGAGGCACCTCGGCAGCAAGCATGACAAGGTTAGTCAGCGAAAAGCGGACAAACCCAACCAAGTTACCCGTGCTTGGCAGTGCGCCTGCATGCTATCTTGGACAAAGTACATGGATGCGGCCAGTTCGTCAGTGTCTACAATGACCAAGTTTCAAATATTAACCAATACACCTTTTTTTAAAACAAAATCAAGGTATGCACTTCCATGAGCAGGTCCACGGTCAGTTGCCGCACACCATATATGGTTTATTTCATCCCTTCAAGACATTCTGTCAAACATTTAGGCATTTAATGTAATTTCATGAATAAGCACAGTCAACAAGAACAGCCAACCTCATCGCTGCCTTGTGATTCTTGCTAGACAAAGGTGTTCCCTTCAATTAGATCTGTGGTGCAGTGGTTAGGGCGCTCGACTGCTGTGCCCAAGGATGAGGGATCGAAGCCCGGCCACGGCAGCCGCTTTTCGACGGAGGCGAAAAGCAAGGCGTCCATGTGCTGTGTGATGTCAATGCACGTTAAGAACCCCAGGTGGTCGAAGTTTCCGGAGCCCTCCACTATGGCGTCTCTGACAGCCTCAGTCGTTTTGAGACGTTAAACTTCGAAAACAAAAAAAAAATGTATGTCCAGCAGCAACAGCAGCAATTGAACCCTACCAATTAACTCTGCCTCTAACCGCCTGACTCTACGGTGCACTGCTATGAAACTTTCTCCTTTGAATGCTGGCGGCTGAGTTTCGATTAAGGCGAAAAGAGGCGCCCGTACACTCTGCGATGTCAGTGCACGTTAAAGATCCCCAGGGGGTCAAAATTACTCCCTAGACCTCCACTATGGCTCCTCCTCCTGCTCTCTCTCCACTTTCATTCCCACATTCCTCCCTTCCTTTGCCCCGCCGGGGGGGCGCAGTGGTGAGATACCCGACTACTGTGCCGGAGTGCCCGGGTTCGAACCCGACCTCGGCGGCTGCGTTTCGATGGAGGCGAAAATAAGAGGCGTCCGTGTGTTATGCGATGTCAACGCACGTTAAAGATCCCCAGGTGTCGAAATTCCTCAGTAGCCCTCCACTACGGCTCCTCTTCACTTTCACTCCCACCTTCCTCCCTTCCCTTACGGTGAGGTTGAGGTGTCCACAAAAAACAAGTGAGACAGTTACCGCGCCTTTCCCTTCCTATAAATCAATCAATTCTCCCTTCCCTTAGTGTGCGGTACAGGTGTCCACATAACAAGTTGGAGAGAACTGCGTCTTTCCTTTTCTGTGAACCGATTATTATTATTATTATTATTATTATTATTATTATTATTATTATTATTATTATTATTATTATTATTATTATTATTATTATTATTATTATTATTACTGAATACTCCGCTGTTGTCACAGAAAAAGTGGTCACCTCTTCCATGCAATACGCATGTATTCCTCCCAAGGCCATTTTATCACTTTAGCATAGCCGTTATTAATGTAAGTTCTGCTTCAGCACTTATTTACTCGACCTTGTGACATTCTCTCTTTCCATGCACACTGTAGTACCTTTAAACTGATTCAAAGTTTCCTAGTGTCTATCCTTAATCCCATAGGTTAGCTGTGAGAGTATACAGCTGTTACATGCTTTTCTTTTAAGGAATACTATAATCTTATTAAATATGCACTCCGAGCTACAAATTGGTTATCCGAATAATTTACTTCTGGTAGCACGAATTACGCTAGCCCTAGATGCGTTTCCTCTCAATATCCCTATGCATTTCGAACGATTCTTTCCTTTGTGACGTTAATTTCAAATTAAGGCGAATGTCTTAACTGTGGCTCTGGGGTGGTGCAGCGGTTATGTTGCCCGACTGGGGTAGCCGAGTTCGATACTGACCGCCCACGGCTGCGTTTCGATGGAGGCGAAACGGAGAGGCGTCCGTGTGCTGTGCGATGCCAGTGCACAGGTGGTCGATGCCAGTGCACGTTAAAGATCCCCAGGTGCTCAAAATTATTATGTAGCCATTCACAATAACACCTCTTTCTCTCTGTGCTTTTAGTCCCCCATCGCTTAAGGCGTGGTTTAGGTGCCCACCGATATGTGCCTTCCCTTTCTTGCGAGCCAATTATTACTATTTTGCGTTACGAAGTGGCGTAGCTGTCCGCAGTGTGTGTATGGCATATCCGGCGCCTAATTCCTTTCCATCATTTCCTTACAAAGTGGTGCAGATGTCCACATAGTAAGTGTGACAGATAATGTGCCCTTCTTGCAACAAATTACATATGCGAAAGCGCGTTCCCAGCCACGTTGTCCCAGTCAACACGCTCGACTACTCCATCAGAGTACCTAGGTTCAAACCCGAACGCCGGTGGCTGCGTTTTGGTGGAGCCAATACGGAGAGGTAGGTGGTAATAACTTTATTAAAACAGAGGAGTTTGGGGCATGCATGCCCCTGGGCCCCCGCACGGCCCCACTACACTCAAACGTTCATGTTTCTATGGTTCATGACGTCGGCAGCCCAGTCTGTGGCGATCTTCTGCCGAACCGGGTCCTCAGAGTGCAGCAGGGTCTCCCAGTCCTCCCAGGTGGTAAGGTGCTCTAGACCCCGCGGGGGAGGATCCGCCGGGCATTGGAACAGGATGTGGGCGAGGGTGGCGTTGGGGTTATTACAAAGGGTACAGGAGGGATTGGTGAGGGTGTGGTGGTGGCGAGACGCACTATAAGGAGACGGGAGGGTGCGCGTTTGTAGTCGTCGCCAGAGCGTCTGGTGGTAGTTGTCTAAGGATGGGTGAGGTGGGGGATAGAGTAGTCGCTCGGCCCGATAGGCCTGCGTTAGCTCACTGAAGGAGTACATGCGATCACGCGTGAATCCCGGATCGGAGGCCGCCGGCGCCCGGTTTAAATAACCTCGGGCTAACGCATTGGCGGCCTCGTTACCGGGATTCCCGGAGTGCGCAGGCACCCATATCAGCTCCACATAGCGGGGTGGGTTAGTGGCGGGCGAGTTCAGTATGCTGAATGCAGAAATGTGAACTCTACCACGCGCAAAATTTAGTAGAGCAGTTTTCGAGTCGGAAATTATGTAGCGTGCTTCCGTGTGTGCAAGCGCGTAGGCGATGGCTGCTTCCTCGGCTGCCTCCGAGGAGGTGACCGAGGGGAGGGGGACAGTAGCAACAGGCTGCAGGAAGGAATTTGTGACGGCCAATACCGCTCCCTCATTCGTGCATGCGGCGTCCACCCATACGGCGTCCGTTTCGGAGCCGTAGTATTTGTGGAGCGCCGCTGCTCGGGCTCGGCGTCGTTGCTCGTTATACTGGGGGTGCATGTTGCGAGGGAGAGGCTTGATGAGAAGGTCTTGGTGGAGGGGGCGAGGTATGGGAAGGAGGGTAGGGTCATTCGCTGGGACACGAATGTCTAAAGTCTCCAGGATATGGCGACCGGTGGAGGTCTTGGTGAGACGCAAGTATTGGGCTTGGCGATGGGCCTCCACAAGCTCCCCAACTGTGTTGTGGAGGCCAAGCTGTAGAAGGCGTTCTGTGGAAGTATTAATTGGGAGATGTAGGGCCGTCTTGAACGCTGTGCGCAACATGACGTCCAAGGCGTCCGTTTCCTGCCTGTTGAGTCGGAGATAGGGGACTGTGTATAAAAAACGGCTGAGGACGAAGGCGTGAATTAGACGACATAGGTCGTTCTAATTCATGCCTCTGTGATGGCCCGAAACTCGTCGGATGAGGTGCGATATCGCGCCTGTCACCCGCTTTAGTTTCTTGAGAGTTAATGTGTTTTTGCCGTTGTTCTGGATGTGAAGTCCCAGAACCCGGAGCGTATTCACCTCTGGGACGGGACGGCCATCGACTTCGATAACAATCGGTGTGGTGGGGCATCCGCGGGTCGTGGGTCGAAGTATAAGTAGCTCAGACTTCTCTGGGGAGCATGAGAGTCCGATGCTCTGGGCGTGTTCTTGTGTGAGGGATGCGGCGCTTTGCAAAGTACCTTCTATGTCGCCATCACTACCGTGTGTGGTCCACAGTGTGATGTCGTCCGCATAAAGGGTATGTCTAAGATGAGGTATCGTGGACAGTTTCCGGGCGAGTGGAATGAGCGTGGCGTTGAATAGGAAAGGAGAGAGGACGGATCCCTGTGGAGTACCGACGCTCCTGAGGGTGTAGGGTTGGGAGGTAAGGGGGCCGAAATGAACCTCAGCCATGCGGTCCGTTAAAAAAGCCCGGACATAAGTGTACATCCGTACACCTATGTTCAGAGGAGAAAGAGCAGTCATGATCGCCTGATGTTCGACGCGATCAAAAGCTTTGGACAGATCCAAAGCCAGGACTGCCTTTGTGTGGCCCGGGACAGCCGGGTCGAAGATGTCGTGGGTGAGCTGCAGCATGGCGTCCTGAGCGGAGAGATGGGGGCGGAATCCCACCATGCTGTGTGGGTAAAGGTCGTTGTCCGCCATGTGAAGTGTCAATCTCGCAAGTGCCACGTGCTCGAAAAGTTTCCCGAGACACGAGGTGAGCGAGATTGGTCGCAGGTTTTCTAGTTTAAGAGGCTTGTTCGGTTTTGGTATAAATATTACCTTGGCGTGTCGCCAAGACTGGGGGAGGGTGCCCTCCGACCAGCATTTGTTGAAGTAATCTGTAATCTGTGTGATTGATTTGTCATCAAGATTGCGGAGTATAGAATTGGAGATTTTGTCCAGTCCCGATGCTGAATTTGTGCGGAGCGTCAGAAGGGCCGCTCTTACCTCCGTTTCCGAAATATCAGCGTCTAATTCCGGGTTAGGTTTTCCTGAGTAGGGGGGCATGGAGTCGGATGTGCCGGGTGAGGTGTATGTTCGCTGAAGTGTGTCAATGAGAGCGTCCGGGTCGCTATTGTGTGTGTGTAAGAGGCGTGTAACATGGTGTTGTGTAGCGGATTTGGACTGTGTTGGATCTATGGGATGTCTCAGAAGTTGCCAAGCTCGCTTGGTGGACAGTTTTCCGGCGAGTCCGTCGCAAACTTGCCTCCAATTACACCGGCAGACCTCCTCTGCGTGTTGTTGTATCTGCGTCTGCAGTCCGGCCAGTCGCTTTTTAAGCGTTCTATTTAACTTGTTGCGTTTCCAACGCTCGAGTAAGCTGTGGTACGCCTCCCAGAGGTGGGCGAGGCGGGAATCTAGAGTGGGGGTGTCTTGTGTGGTTGTAATTAGCCGGGTATTGTGTTGGACATCGGTCATAAGTGATTCTACCCACTCGTCGATGTCCGTGATAGTTGTGTTTGTGTCGTCCTTCCGCAATGCGCGGATGGCGTCCCAGTTCACCAGTTTGTGGGTGATATGTGTGTGGCGGGATTGTTTAAAGGGGAGCGAGATGTTAATGATGTAGTGATCGCTTCCCAGTGTGTGTTGTGTTCTTGCCCAGGTGACGCCACCGAGGAAGCGACTTAGCGTCAGGTCCGGACTGGTGTCCATGCTGACGCTGGTGCCGATCCGCGTGGGTGTGTGGAAATTGTTGTGTGTAGTTAGGCGCAGCTCCTGGACTAAGGACCAGAGACATCGACCACGGCCCGTAGTGTAACTGTACCCCCAGTCGGTGTGTTGGCAGTTGAAGTCCCCTCCGATGAGGAGAGGGTGCTTGCCAGCGAGTCGGTGGAGGCCCCGCAAGAGCGTCACCAGGGAAGACATTGGATGAGATGGGGGGTGGTATATATTGGCAATGAAGATGGAGGGCACTGTGTGTGGGTGATGCATTATTTCCGTGATAACGCAGGGTGTCTCTGACGTAATAGTGTGTGTTTGGTGGGTGATTGAACGGTGAATAAGAGTGCACACCCTGGGTTTGTCCGTGGTATCTGAGTGGTGGGGCATAAAACTAGACAGTGATGCTCTAGTGGCCGTATCCTGGAGAAGAATGATTTGGGGCGGCGGGGTGAGGATGGGAATGAGTAATTGGAAAGGCGCACGCTTGCCCCGGAAGCCGCGGCAATTCCACTGGAGAATGGGTAAATTAAGTTGCTGCCCCGCCATAGTGGAGAGATTGGGAGCCAAGTGCACTAGGCGTTGAAGAGGGTGGTGGTTGCGAGGGATGAAGAGGAGGTAGTTGGAGATTGATGTGCTTCAGGATAACGGTTTGTGTGTGCTCTAAGGTTTGAATTCGGGTGTCTATGTGGTCATTCTCATGTCGAGTGTATGAACCAAGCGTGAGAACATCGAGTCAATTTTGTTCTCGAGTTGGGTGAAGAGGGAGTCGATTTTGGAATCTATCCGGGCTTCTAAAGCCTTTAGCTTTGATTCAAATTTTGCCTCAACTTGCTCAAGAGCATCATGTGTGACAGGTGGGGGTTCTGACGTACGTTTCTTTTTGGGCGGTGGTTGCGTGGCTGGGGATGTTGGAGAAAAGGCGGGAGGTACAGCTTGGGAAGGGAGGGTGGATGAGGAGGGTTGGTGTGGGGTCTGTATAAGGGAGGAAAGGCGGCTTACCTCTTCCCGCAGGGCCCTGAGCTCCTTGTCGCGTGATTCTTCCTGATGTGGCTGGGTTGGCGGGGTTTGTTTAGAGATGCCTTCAGCTGCTCGGTCGGCCCATGACATCTTTGTGGGTCCTTTGCGCGTTCTCCTTTGCGAAGCGACGTGGATCGAGTGGCGTTGAGTGCTATCTTCCGAGTAGCGTCTCCGGGCGGCTTGTCCTTACGAGAGAGGTGTTGAGCTGCAGGGTTGGTTGCAGGTCTTCGCCCTTTAGCCTTGCATCTCCCCGTACCCGTCATGTGCGCTTCTCCGCATAAAATACATTCCGGAGTGCAGGAAGGGATAGTCTCCTTGGGATGTGGTTTCCCACACCTCGGGCAGTTATTCGTACGTGGCAGCGTGCACACATCTGTCCTGTGGCCTGGCTGTCTGCAGTTGATACAAGCGTCCATGTGGCCTCTGTAAGGGGTGCACCTGTGGAGTCCCCCGCCGTAAAGAACTGTGCGAGGAACCGGTCCTTCTCTAAAAGTAATTAATATTGATCGAGTGGCACCCATGCGTCGAGCGTCCACTATTGGGGCACGGGGATTGCTGTTCACGAGATCCTCCAGTAGCTCCCTGGGGGTTTCATTCCAGTAAGCGTTCGAGATTACTCCTCTCACCGCGCCGTCCGGGGGAGCGATGTAGGCTGCTACGGCGTAGTCGGTGTCTTGGTAATTAATTTTGGTGATTTGTACCAGCATAAGTGCGTCGTTCTGGTGTGGCGTGCTCATTGTACACGTGTTATTGGTGGGATGAACACGCAGCTGGGTGCGGGTGGGCTCCTCGAGTGAAGCGGTGGCGTTCAAGATTGAGACGCGCAGCTGTCGTGGCGGTACTGAGGTGAGGTGAAGCCCTCCACGGGATCGGAAAATCACCTTGTAATCTTCAATCGGTAGTGGCGGCTGCTGTCGTGACCTTTGTGCGGCAGCGCGGGCGGCGCGCAGCTGCTCGGATGCCTGGGCCTTGTTAGTATTTGGGGTGGAAGATGATGCCGCTCTAGCGTCTGTGGTAGGCTTGTCTGCCTGATCGGTCTGCATAGCGGAGATCTGGTGAATCTGCTGTTGCTCCTGGGTGCGGGCGGGAACGCTGAGGATGTGAGTCCAGTCCCGCGGATTGAAGTCCCGAGGGTCAATAGCTTCGCCTGGCACTTGCACCTTCATGATGGCTTTGTACTTGGAGGTCGCGTTCGGAGTAGGCCTAGCTCCCAGCGGAGCGAGGCCTAGCTCGGGCGACGCGGTGGCTCAAGGCGAAATGGGCCGTGGGGGCCCGAAAACTGGCCAGATCGGGCCGAAAATTGGTATGGGCGTGGCGCTCACCTTCACAGGGCTCTTGTTGGTGAAAAATAGGCCACTGGTTCGGGCTACTGGCGAATTTCGCCGTCTTCGCACGGAGCCGACGTGAAGCGCGTCCGCACTCCACGCAAGGCGGAACCGGAATCCCCAATACGGAGAATTGTCCGTGTACGATGCGATTTCGGTGCTTATTGTTGTTGTGGCGACTTTATTAAGAAGTAAAAGAAATGCACGGGCGTGCTATTGTTGTTGTTGCGACTGTAGAAAGGAGGTTGGAGGTGGCTGTTCTTGGCCCTACTGGGCTGGGACTGCTAGGTCAACGCCGCTTGCGGCGGGGGCTAGCCTGCCGTCGAATTTTGTATCTGTTCTAGGCCGTCATTGCACCCGCCACCGGCTAGGTGGTTGACGACGGCTGCTCTGGCACGCGTCTTTTTCTCACTCTTCTTTTATGTGAAGCATACTAGCCGCACAACGCACAACCGAGCTCTTCCTTGCTGCGCCGCGCGCGGCCGCGTAGCTACCATTTGACCTACATCGGCGCACCACGTGATATGACGTCACAATAGCTGTGAAAGCTGGGGCTCGAACTCTGCGCTCGCTTGCGGACGCGCAGCCTCCACCGGCGGCCCAACTCCCGCTCCTACCGCTAGGAGATACTGACGTCACGCAGTTGTATAAAAGGCGACGCACTCGTTGAGTCAGTTGAGCAGCGAGATGTCGGCCAGGGAGAGGGCGGCTCGCCAGACCGCAAAGCGCAAGTTACAAACAGCCACGGAAACGGTAGAAGAACGGGAAGTACGGCTTGCCAAGCGACGTGCACAGTATGCAGCTAGACGGCAGCGTTCGACAACCGATGCCGAGGGGAAGGATGAAGCTTCGAGTACTTCTACTCGGTTCGAGCGGCGAAATGCTACCAAACTGAAAATGCGTGCTGAAGACTGAACATCATAGTGTATTTATTGGTTTGAGAAAAATAAAGGAAGAGCAGAGTGTTTCTTGTCTATGAAATGGCTAACCAGGTATAGCCAGGTAATGTCTTGTCTATGAATGGCTAACCAGGTATAGCCAGGTAATGTTTAATTTTTTAGGCTAGTATGCTTCGCATCCTAGGCTTAACCATAAGCTAAGCCAGACCAATTTTTTCTTCTCTACTTCTGTCCGCACGAGGCAGCGAAGGTGGCTTAGCTACAGAGCCGGAGCAGGGCCGTTCATTTTCTTTTCCTTCTTCCTACAGCCACAACAACAGCAACAACAACCGGGTACTCCGGTTCACTAGTCGAACGTCTTAACCAGTGAGATACTTCGGCGGGTTAAACATCTCCAATTGGTTAGGTTTTTGGGAGAAAAAGGAACAGCATATATCTCCGACTTTCCTGTGAATGCAATCATTTGGAATGATCGGCATACAACATGAGACCCGCCACATACCCGGATTCGAATCCGAGTGCGGTGGTCACATTCGCATGGTGGCAAAACGCAAAGGCGTCCGTGTACTGTGCGACGTATGTGCACTTTGAAGATGTCAATAAAGTAAATTGGTTTATTGCAAAGAAAAGGCGCTGCATCTACCAGATTTCTCTGTTAAAACTGATTTATTTATAGGAAGGGAAAGGCGAGGTAACTGTCTCACTTGTTTTCTGTGGACACCGCAACCGCGCCGTAAGGGAAGGGAGGAAGGTGGGAGTGAAAGTGGAAAGAGAGAAAGTGGAGCCGTAGTGGAGGGCTACGGAGTAATTTCGACCACCTGGGGATCTTCAACGTGCGCTGACATCGCACAGCAGGGAAGGTGGATTGATAGAAGAGATAGAAGGAGGTGTTGTAGTGGAGGGCTACGAATGATTGCGACAGCTTGGATCGGTTTGCTTTGTTCAATTTGCATGGAGCCGTAGTGGCGGACGGCGGAAATTTCGACCATCTGGGAATCTTTGACGTGCCCGGTATTCACAGCACAGGGATGCCTTTGCAATTCGTGTGCACCGAAACGCAGCCGTCGCGCTCATGTTCGATCCCGGGTACTCAGATTCCTAAGCCGAGCGTCTTAGCCTCTGACCCGTAGCGGGGCCCGATTGATAACTGATTGATAACAGCCAAGTTGAATCCCGACCGCCGGCGGCTGCGCTTCGATGGAAGCGAAACAAAGAGGCGTTGGTGTGTGATGTGATGTCAGTTGTTGTTATTGTTGTTGCGGCTGTAGGAAGAAGGAAAAAAAATGCACAGGCCTGCTACTGGCTCTGTAGCTGAGCCACCTCCGCTGCCTCGTGCAGGCAGAAGAGAAAATAGAGAAGAAAGAAAAGGAAGAGGGAGAGAAAGACGCCCGCCGCAACAAGAGCCGTCGTCCACCACCGAAGCGGTGGCGGGTGCAATGACGGCCTACAACAGATAAAAATTCGGTGGCAGGCTGGCCCCCGCCGCAAGCAGCGGTGACGTACCTGCCCCAGCCCCGCACGTTAAAGATTCCTAGGTAGTCGAAATTACTCCGTAGCTCACCCCTACAGCTCCTCTTTCTTTCCACTTTCATTCCCGCCTTCCATCCTTCCGTTATGGCAAGGGTCAGGTGTACACAAAAACAAGTGCGACAGATACTGCGCGTTTCCCTTCCCACGAACCAATTACTATATAACTGCTAACTTCCGACAAGATTATGTTGTTATTATTATTATTATGGTATTATAAAATAGGAACTGGGCTGCGTTTATGCAAATGCAGTGCCTTCGTGGGCATCAAAACAACCTTTATCAGCCCATATGACTATCTTTGGAAACAGGTCCCCGCCGCGGTGGTGCAGTGGTTAGGGCGCTCGACTCTGTACCCAGGTGCGGGATCGAATATTAGCTCCTGTGGGCGCTTTTCGATGGAAGCGAAAAGCAATGCGTCCGTGTACTGCGCGATGTCGGCGCACGTTATAAAACTCATGATGGTCAATTTCCGGAGCCCGGTGTCTTTCATAGCCTCAGTGGCTTTGGAACATTAAGCGCCCTAAACTAAACAAAGCCTTAGGAACAGGCAGGACTCTGTTGTGATTTTACCATAACATTTAATAGATGTTTCTACGTTAAGTCTTTGCATGTTGCCTGGCTACGTGTTCTTTTTAATTCCCTCCCTTTTTTTAGTATCTTTTTATTCGTTAATGACATATTTCTTACCCTTAACCTCCTTACCTTTAGATGGGCATGAGATTATGTGTCGTTTTGCACAGGCCATGATATGGTGTGGCAGCCCGTTACAGCACATTGGGTGATCCTGGGCGATAAAAAGCGAACATAAACCATATATTTTCGTCATTTGTTGAACCCTCTCCATGGTTCATGAAAAGTTGATCTCACCGTGTTGGTTCAGCGGCGGTGACACTCGGCTACTGATCCGGAGTTACCGGATGCGACCACGATCGCGGCAGCCGCGTTTCTATGATTTTAAAATTGGTGTATAGGAAAGGTGCCGTACCTCTCCCTCTTCTCCGTGGACTCCTGAATCACGCCGTACGGGGAGAAAGATGGGAGTGAAAGTGGAAAGAGGTAGCATAGTGGAGGGCTTCGATGCAATTGCGGCCGCTTTATAAATAATGCACCCACATCAAACAACACACGGACGCCTCTCCGCTCATCGAAAGCCAACCGTCCGCGGTCGGGTACGAACTCGGGTGCTCTGGTTCAGCAGCCGGGCATCTTGACCCCTGCGCCATCGCAGCGGAGCTTATTCATGTTCGCGTTTCCTTGGCGGTGCTTTTGAGGTCTCCGCCGGGAAGAGAGATAGCTTTGTTCCTTTTCTGTTTTAAGCCCGAAAACCGGCGTAGTGTAAATGAAAACGACGTACACGTGGTTCCAGCGACAGCGCAGCATGTAGGCCCTTGGAGATGACTCACCAAATTTTATTTATGTTCGCCTGCGGGATCCCCTTTCGGTTGTCCTCGTTTTCGGCGCCTAGTTCTCCTCGATGATTACAAGCGCGCAGAAAAACATTTCGAGCTAAAAATGTTATTTTAATCGCCCATGCATGTCCTTAACCGTTATCCCTGCTATCGTTTACCTAACGCTTCAGGCATGTTTTAACTGCTACAGTTGCACAACGCTTCCTTTGCGAGTTGAGGAAGGTTTAAACTCCTTACATTTACTCCAGAACGTAGGTGAATAATTGTGACAGAACTACTCCGAAATTATTCTTAGAGATGATAGTAAACGTTACCGTATATCCTGGCGCATCTTTCTCAATATAAATGTCGAAAGTGCCACCCTCAGGAGTCAGTAAATGATAATATCTCCTGTCTCTGCCAAGGTGGTAAAATAGGTGGCTACCTAAAACGTACCTAACAGTGATTACTTTTGTTGCGTTGCCCTCTGGAGGGCGGAATCTTCGTTTAGTTATTTGCACCTTCTGATAAAATATTAACCCCGTAAGCAAATGCAGTGTAAACATCCTAAAACTTTGAAACTTTGCACTAGATAAGGCTGAGAGTCAAGTGTATGAATAAATAAATACATACATAAATATTCCATGATAATGATATATTTGAACGGCTGTATTTCGTAACAGATTTTAGGGTGGAATTTCGCATATTTTCGGCCTCTGTCGTGTTAAGGGCTCATACATTTTTAGTATTTTTGTTTAATATTAGGGAAATATTTTGTTTGTTGACTTAAAATTGGCTAATCTGTTAAGCCTTACGTTCAAATGCATGCTGTGGACTTGCGGTATGAGCTCCATACGAACTAAGTACACAGTTATTTTGACCTAAATCTTAGTGCACCACGTTTTTTCTCGGCGTTGCTTTTTTTTCTCACACTTTTTCCTAATCCGGAGCCCTTCACTGCGGTTCGTCTTTTGTGCTTCCTCGTTTTTCCCTCGGTCATTTCACACATTTTCACCCCACCGTCAGGCGCGCCACGATACTGCTTCGGGTCCTGTGGCTGCTGATTTTGACATCTGATGTTCGCTTCTTTTTCTGCTTCTTTCTTATCAACCCGTTGTCGCATTCACTAAGTGTTCAAGGTCACACTACACAAATGAGCGTGTGCAGTCAGCCACTTTGCGCAAGGTCGTTTGTGCTAAAATACATGTTTCATTCTTGTTAGGTTAAACACTCATATTTTACACTGCACTTACTTACGCAATGCGGTACCTCTGTAACAAGCCCCCATGAGTGCGAGCTCAAGGCTTGAGAGCGCTTTATAGCCGGGGTGATGAAACAGCGTAGTATCGGCGTTTCTCACTTTTTCTGCTTTATCAGATCTGATTTTACGTGAGAGCGTACTGGGCTCGTTGTGCCGAAAAGCCGTCGCCGTACCCTAGGTTGAGAGAGAGCTTTCAAGGATGGATAAAGAAAGTGCCGATAAATATATACCGCCCCGGAATGCAGCGGCTACTAGAACTCCGGGACCTGTTACGTCTTTGCAAAGACAGTTGGCGCTTGCACGTTCGAGTCATGATAAGGCCTCGCTCAAAATTGGCTGATCCACACTGCCCGTGTAATCCGGAAGCAACGTGGGAGCTCCAAGCCGCTATCACGTCATACCCTTAAGACGGTGCTTTAATGTCCCCGTTTTTAAGTGCTTTATCCAAGAGGTCGGCGCCAGTTGACGGTAATTAAAAACAGCCCGAGTTTTCCGCTGGTGGCACGGACGAGTCGACGATTACACCAGGCGCCTACAGCATTTGTCGTAGACCAAGTTACGCCGCCGGCAGTTAAGTTTTTCACTTGATTTGTGTTCTCCCTTAGACGTAAAGAATCATTCATTCCAGATCACTTCTGTTAGAATTATACTCTATGACCATCTGACCATCTGAATTCGCTAGCAGTTGCGAACTCTCTCTGCACTATCACAGACATCGCACATACAAAACCATGCGCTAAGTTTGCTTGCTCGTCGCCAAAGGGACCAGCTTCAGCTAAAATTCGATCGTTCTGCGCTTAGTGTCAGAGAGTGAACGTGTAAAGTTTAGTCTCACTTTGCTTACTTCTAATTTGAATAAATTATAGAGCGAAGCTAGTTGGTAATGTCGTAGTCTTTTCGGCATAAGATTTCACTCGGGTGCCGATGCAGGGGCATAAGTGCGGTGGATCTTGATCGTGAGAAAGCGTATTTATCGATAGCTGTGTTCAGTAATTGGCCATATGGGACTTTAAATAAAGAGGATACCCTTAACAAGCGTTCCATAGCCTTGAAATATGCTCTCTCAACCCCTTTACACGCATTTCTCTGGAGACTTCAAGTCGAACATTACGGCATCATTATTTTTCTTCCTGCTACCCGTTATTTGGCCATGTGTTGACCTTAAATAAAGAGGACGCTCATAACAGGCTTTTCATAGCCTTTAAATATGCTCACTCAACTTCTTTACACAAATTCCTCTGGAGTTTAAGTCGGACATTCCGGCACCTCTATTTTCGAAACTAAATACTGCTTATTGGTATTCTGAGCACGGCGATTTCCTCCCCATCATTAGTTCCGGCAAACTAGTCGCAGATCTCTTTTCCCGAGTCAGCTGCTCTCAAAATGTTAGCAAAAGCCCATGACTAACGTGGGGTGAGAGACGAGAGTAAATTCAGCTAAAACAAAAACTTGCGCCGTGCGCAGTCTATTTCCCAGGAATTCATGGAGAAGTACTCCCCGTACTGACGAGCTCCCGATCCGACCAGTATGTCAAGGTAGCAGACACCATCGAAAAGTACTCCCCGTACTGACCAGCTCCAGATCCGATCAGTACGTGAAGATGGCAGAGACGACGGAACATAGCAGCGGGCCGCAAATGGAGGACTGCAGACCGGCGGAGTCTAGATCGTCTGCCTGTGTTCTGCAAAGCCGGAGGAGCCTCTCTTGCGTGTTCTTTTTTTGTGTGTGCTGTTTTTTTCTGTGAACTCTGTAAATTTTTAAAAACTTTTTTCTAGGCTTCTCTGACTGTTTGAGAGGAAAGGTCGTGCATCTTTCTCTTTCTGTTTGAAGTAAAACGCTCCTTATCTTCTCAGACATTTTACTTTCTGACAAGAACTCCCTGCACAGCGTCGGACTGACACTTGTTTTTGTTTTTATGTCGCAATCTTAACGCAAATAAAGTGTCAGTCTGTTGAACTAAAATTTGTCATACTTTCATACGCATGTCACTTCTTTGGACAAAGTGCATCTCATGTATGAAAATTAGTGGAGGCAGCTGAAAGCTAATCTCTATTTCTTTACACGATGACAACGTTCAGGAGATGTTCGAAAACCTTATCCTGAAAGAGATTCTGAGAGTAATAAAAGTGGCTGCAGCTGTCTTATAAACACGAAGGGGATACCCCTAATAAGCTGCAGACCGAAACAGCAAGCTGCTCATGCGCATGCGCTTTAGCAGCTATTGACCGCAGTGAGCAGTACTAAAAGAGTACGTTATAGCCTAAATCTGCCTAATGTATGATCGGTAATTGGACACCCCCTAAGAAGTTCAAGAATCGTCGTGCGAATCGCTTTATCGGCGCTCCGTGCAAAGGTTTATCACTCACTAGAAGATATGAAAACCGAGCGCCTGGCTTTTTCTCAGCAACGTTTCTTAGACGGGAGCCTTACCATCTGTCTGTTTGCCTCCCCCAGTCGAGCTCAATGATAGTCCTCCTTCCCACAGTACAAAGTGCAGAGTCATGCGGAGAGCGGGTTATAAATGCGTGCTTTTCGGTGGCCACTGCCTTGTGCGTTCGGTCGTGGGTGGCCACGATGGCAGGCTTCCGAAGTACGGTTTTCATCTCTGCGATCCTATACGCTGTACATGTAGCAGCATCGGATGATGTGGTGCGCACGCAGCCACAACAGGTCCACCTATCGTACGGAGGTAAGAAAGCAAGCGCTCAGCTACAAACTTCGTTCATAAAAGGAGCTCTTTATCGCCTTCTCAGGTTCCAACTAACATGTGCAATTGTTTGAATAACGCTTTGCTCGTTCGTCCGGGAAAGAGTCTTTCGTAAGAGGTCAGAAAGCTGAACGATCGCGCTTAAAGTTTGATATGAACATCAAAGCCTGCGAAAAGTTCTCGTGAATATATGGAAGCCAACCAGTGCTTCATCATGGCAGGTTGACGTGCGAGCAGATACCTTCAGATATGTTGTCATAAGGCATTTATGAAACGCGGCACATGACAACTTCGGACAGCAGTAGCTGATTGCTTTTGCCCAAGTAACACTTTCCAAGTAACGCAGAACACTGCAGGCAGCAAAATACAATGCGTAACGTTGCCTGATGTATGATGCGACGGCGTTTCAGCATTAAATCGCCACAACGTTTTAGGCACATGTGGCACCAACATTGCGTGCAACATCTCTACGTTTCTTAGTTATATCGCGACAACTTTCGTGAACAGAAATTTGTTATTTATTTATTCATACTGCCGGCATAAGCATGAGTAGCCGGATATGTCCGATGACAATATTACATACATGAATAAAAAGGAACGATAAAACTATGCAGTTCATTGGTACTTGCATGCACAAAACACACCACTTTACAAGAAACCCGTGCAGTCCTAATTATCATACAACAAGAAGCAAATCATAATTGAATAAGTTCATGGGATACCTATACCCTTGGCTACCCAAATAAATTACACAGCACACCAGGAAATCATCATACCGTTAACAAGTACTTTGTCAAAGCATTTTCAAACGCTGTAAGTTCTGTAGAATGACAATACTGTTTGGCAGCTTGTTCCACTCGTCTATTGACTGAACTAAAAAAGAATATTTGAAGCAATCGTTTCTGTAGATTAAAGGTGAAATGCATTTCGCGTGCATCACATCACATCTGGTGTGATGTGTTTCTTAATATGCATGTGATTTTATCTCATTTTATCTCATTCTTTGATGTAAAGTAACAAGTCTTGCTTTTTTTTTAGTTCTGTAACAGACAGTGGTCTAGTCTAGGCTTTATAAATAAATCGCACGGCTCTGAACCCGCTCACATTTCTGTATATTTGTTCTGGTATAAGGTAGCCAGATATGACTTGCATAGGTGAAAAGCGGAATTACGGTCATTTTCTAGGCAAGAAGCTTTACTTCTGGCGTAGCACCACATAGTTTCTTCCTCAATGTAAATAGCTTAAAGTTCGCCTTATTGCAAACATGGTCGACGTGTAGAGACCAGTTCAAGTCACTAGCTAGGTAAACACAGAGGTACTTGTATTCTTTTATTTCCTTTAAATGAATAGTGTCAAAATTGTAGTGGAACACAAGTGGAGTCTTTTTTCGTGTCACCCGCATAAACTTTGTCTTCTCCTTATTTAGATTCATTTTCCCCTTTTTGCACGAATGGTAAACATGGTCCAAATGTTCATGAAGTCTAACCTGGTCGTCGGAACATGTTATTTTAGCATAGATAATTGTGTCATCTGCATAATGCCGCATCGTTACAGCCTGGTGAAAGCCAACGTTTATATCACTAATATAGATGGGGGAAAAAAAGAAAAAAAAAGGAACTTTATAACCTAAAGTTGGCAAGGCTACATTAATATAATGCACTGGCAACGCACGTAGTCTGTTGTTAATCCGGCTGCTGCCTGCGAACCTTGTGCATGCAGTATAACCGGAGAATACCATGGCAACATAGAATATGTCTTAGAAAGGCGTTTTCATGGGAATTAGCACTAGTTTTAAGCGAATGCATTTGCGCAACGATTCGACCAAGATACCAAAGCGGACATTTTTAAATGAATATTAGCAACATGATCCTATTTTTCAGTTTCGCCGTTCCAAAATTAAAAATTGTTGACATATATTATCTATACTTCGACTGTCACTGGCTCTAAAACGGAGGCCTCATGTAGAGGCTATATGACCTCTCTGAGAGTTGCAGCTACGTGTGTGTGCGGAGCACCGTGGTGCAATCTGGTTCGAAGAGTTTCTTTATCGCAGTGTTTCTTGTCCAGCTGATCTCTTTCGCCTGATATTCGTGAGAGTGTTTGCTTTAATTACGTATGTTCTCAATACAACTGCTCCTTGAAATCTCTGTAGCCTGAGAAGTTACTCTATGTGCCTAACATTGATTGGCCGGGGGTCCTAAATGTTTTGCACGTAGGACGTGCGAATGTTTTGCTCAACTGCTGACACAAATTAGGCAACGTTCTTACTTTTTTCACATTTCTTTTTTTGCTCCAACCTCATGCTAATGTCATATCAGTGTCGCCCGAAGGTCGTACTAAGCTAACTGTGTAAGATGGGCTGGTGATCAAAAACGTGACGTTAGTAACGTCTAATGAACGTTGCGGATCGACGTTTGAAGCTATTCAATCAACGCTTGACGTTGTTTGGGTAGTTGGGTTTTTAGGCTACAAGCATAACGTATACTGGCGTTCATTCATTCCGTTCTCTCTGTTGCAATATTGACACATTCTAGAAACACACTTCAAGATGAACGCAATCAAGCTCTACACGTAGTGAGAACTGTCATGTATAATTGACACAGTACTCCTAAAGTCAAGATGGCAGCCGAAAGGTTGCAAAAATGAATTTATTGATTCATTTTTTCTTTGCCGCAGTATGCGTCGTCTGCATATGCAATTCTATCTGGATTTTCTGTCTCGAATCTTCGTGTCTATGTTTCTGCCCTTTTCTCTCGTCTTTGCTCATCACATTCGGGGTGCATGTTCTTTGGTAATGGGGAATATGGTTCTGTTTCCGGTCGTCCCCTTTCATTTCCTCAGTCTTGTCCCAGTATTACTTCGGTTGTATACCTATTTCCCTTTCCCTCCCTCCCTGTTCCTGTAGTGGTTGCTGCTACCGCCAGACAGGCTTCCCAACTTCGCTACCTTAGTCGCAATCCTGCAGAGTGGCGCACCTCAGACGACAGGCCAATTTGCTTCATTTGCTGTCGAGCCGACCACACTTCGCGTTACTTCCGTCGCCGTACCTTCCTCCCCACTCACTCCTATTACAACGCCGACCGTCGATACCACTATAGACCTCGACACTTCCCTTCCCAACCAAAGGAGCCCCGGCCCGCCTATGATGGACCTGGACACTTTCTTCCTCAACCAGATGAGCCTCGCAATGAAACCATCCCCCCTGCCCGTCGCTACAGCCGATCTCCATCCCCACAGGCTCGTCGATCCCGTTCACCGTTACCTTGTCGCAGCTTCTACCCATCATACGCCGACACCTACCTGGTAAACTAGCGAGTGCAGCGCCCGGGAGTGACGCTGCATTACCGACCCGGAGTGCCAACTCGGTACTGAACCCGCACCCAGACGTAACCTGATTGATATTCTTGTGGACGGAGTCCCAGTTTCTGCCCTTATTGACACAGGTGCCCACATTTCTGTTCTCAGCTCCTCGCTCCCGTGACGCCCCAAGAAAGTCCTCACACCTGCTACCTCATCTACAGTTCATGTTGCTGATGGCAACACAGCTACTGCGATTTGTATGTGTACTGTAAGAATTACCATTGTCGACCACCACATCCCTGTGTTATTTACAGTCCTCACCAGTTGCCCTCAAGACGTTATATTAGGACTCGACTTTTTAACTGCACACTCCGCTCTTATTGACTGTTCCTGTAGAGTGATTCATCAAGATCTGCCGCTCTCAGTCCTGACAACAAAGCTCCTGAAACTTCAACGCTCCGTCTTCGCTCCGCTGCCTCCAGAAGCCGCAGTGTATGTGCTCATGTCGCCTTTTCATGGCAACTAAGTTGTTTGCCTCACAACCGACGTGACTCTTCAGCGTAGCATCACTCTCCCTCACAACATAGTGCATGTAGCGAATAACAATTATATTCCAGGTCTGAACTTCAGCTCTTTTGTGCAAGTTCTTCCTGAGGGCATATCTCACCAAACTGACCCTATTGTCTGAGTTTATTGTAGCTGCTCTTTTACCTGGCCCTATTGCTGGAGTGCCGACACGACAGGCACCATCCCCGGCGTGGTTGCTCCTGACTTGCCCCCTGATCGTGCTAAAGCACTTACGATCTTTTTGACTTCGTACAGGGATATGTTTTATTTTGGTGACCGACCCTTGGGTCAAACGTCCCTCGTTACTCATCGCATCGATACCGGAGACGCCAGCCCACGACATTACCGAGTCACCATTTCTGAACGTCGCCTCATACAAGATAAAGTAGACAAGGTGTTGGCAAGAAACATTATAGAGCCTTCTAGTTGCCCCTGGGCGTCACCTGCCGTGCTTGTAAAAAGGACAATACATGGACAATACCTGGTTCTGCGTTGATTACCGACACCTCAAAAAAATTTCGAAGAAAGCCGTTTACCCGCTCCTTAGGATTGACGATGCCCTTGACTGCTTTCATGGTGCCACCTATTTTTCTTCGATTGATCTTCGTTCCAGTTATTGGCAGATCGCTGTCGATGAACGGGACCGAGAGAAGACCGCCTTCGTCACGCCCGATGTCCTGTACCAATCCAAGGTGATGCCTTTTGGCCTGTGTAATGCGCCCGCAGCATTCGAGCGCATGATGGACTCTGTTTTGCGCGGTTTCAAATGGACGACATGCTTATGTTATCTTGATGACGTTATTGTATTTTCTTCGACCTTCGAGAGCCATCTCCATCGCCTTTATGCCACTCTTGGAGTCTTCCGAAGAACTGGCCTTCAGCTGAACTCGAAGAAGTGTAGCTTCGGCCGACGTGAACTCAAGGTGCTGAGTCACGTGGTCGACGCTCGTGGCGTTCAACCTGACCCAGACAAAATACGGGCTGTAAGTGCATTTCCTACACCCCGCTGTACCAGTGAAGTGCGTAGTTCCCTTGGCCTTTGCTCCTATTTTCGGCGGTTTATCCCCAATTTTGCGGAGACGTGAACTTTGCGGAGACGTGGTCCACTCACCAATATTCTGAAGAATGACGCTCCAGTTCGTTGGGACCAAGAACAATCTCAAGCCTTCTCTGCGCTCATTGCAGCCCTCACCAATCGCCCGTCCTGCCACACTTCAATCCCTCGGCAGCAACGGTTGTACGCACAGACTCCAGTGGTCACGGTATTGGTGCCATTCTCGCCCAACAGCAGACGGGTCGCACTCGCGTCATTGCTTATGTCAGCTGCCTCCTTTCTGCTGCTGAGTAGAATTACTCGATCACAGAACGTGATTGCTTAGCCTTCGTGTGGGTCATTACAAAGTTTCGCCCTTAGTTGTTTGGCCGCCCGTTCTCCGTCATCACCGGCCACCACGCCTTATGTTGGCTTTCTACGCTGAAGGATCCTACTGGTCGCCTGGGACGTTGGGCCCTGCGCCTTCAGGAATACTTTTCTGTCGTCCACAAGTCCGGCCGGCTGCACGCTTACGCCGATTGCCTGTCCCGCAACCCGGTGGATTCGCCACCTGCGAGCGAGTGTGACATGTGTGTTGGCCATCTCTGACCTTTCAAACATTCGCCATGAGCAGCGCTTAGATCCCAAGCATTGTGGCATTATCAGTCGCCTGAGCACCGATCACCTTGACGCAACCCTTGCTTTGTTTGAACACCGCAACGGCACCTTATGCCGGCGGAGTATGCGACCAGATAGCGCCGAGCTTCTGCTCATAGTCCCCGAACACCTACGTGCCAACGTTCTTTAGCACCTACACGACGCGCCCACTGCTGGCCATCTTGGCGTACCTCGTACGTACGACAGCGCGCACCGCCGCTTCTTTTGGCCAGGCCTTTACCGCTGTGTTCGTCGTTACGTGCTTTTTGTGACCGGTGTCAGCGACGAAAGAAGCCCTCGGTGGTGCCTGCTAGATGCCTGCAGCCGATCGACATTCCAGTAGCCCCGTTTTCCCGAGTTGGCCTTGATCTCCTCGGGCCTTTCCCACTCTCTGCATCTGGGAATAAATGGATTCCGGTAGCCACGGTTTATACTACGCGCTACGCTGTCACCTGAGCGATACCCACCAGCTGTGCAACTGAGGTGACTGCATTTCTTCTCCACGACATCATCCTGCTCCATGGTGCTCCACGCCAGCTGCTCACTGACCATGGCCATTGCTTTCTTGTTCGAGTATTTTTTTTTTTTAAATTGGTTCACAGGAAGGGAAAGGCGCAGTAACTGTCACACTTGCTCTGTGGACACCCGAACCGCGCCGTAAGGGAAGGGAGGAAGGTGGGAATGAAGTATTCGACGAAATTCTCCGGTACTGTTCCATTATGCATTATTTCACCATCGCTTACCATTATCAAACGAACGGCCTCACCGAATGCTTCAACCGCACACTCAGGGACATGTTGCCAATGTATATATCGGATGATCATCGTGACTGGGATATTGCTCTGCAGTTTGTAACGTTCGAATATAATTCCTTCCGTCACGTTACAATGAGCTACTCATCCTTCTATCTTCTATTCGGCCGTGACCCTCCCCTTCCGTTTGACAGCGTACTGCCTCCCACCGTTAACGCCAGTTCCTATGTTCGTGACGCCATACCTCGAGCTGACGCCACCCGTGTTATTGCTCTCCGACGACTGGCTTCCTCCCAAATTCTCAAAAACGCCGCCAAGATTACCGTCATCAGGATGTCCACTACTCTGGACTTCCGCTCTTAGAGTTGGGCTGTGTGAGAAGCTCTTGCCACGCTACGCAGGACCCTACCGTGTTTTACGGCCCGTAACTTCCGTAACATACGAGATCACCCCTGTGCATCCGCTACAACAGTCCACTATGCCACGTATCGATATCGTTCATGTCGCCCGAATGAAGCCGTACTACACCTTCAGTAGTTCACCGACCTAGTGCGCACCGGGACTGTGTTTACCGGGCGGGGGGGGGGGGGGGGGGGGGTTAATGTTACATATATGCCCTGCGTTGCTGAATGTTCACGAAGACGACGATCAACAACAGTGAGACAAAAGGAAAACGAAGCTGCAGAAACGGTAGTTGGTGCTAAGAGAAGGTTGGCGCCTCCCAGAACATTCACACAAGTCATCAGCAGTTGTGTTTGTTGTGCTAACCTTCTCGCCACGTATCAATATGTTTCTTCCCGCCTTAGTTTTCTCTAGCCTTATTTGTTGTGTAGCTAGTGTTGCCTCAAATATGTCATCTAATGTGTTGTGTAATCCGAGCATCATTAGCCTGTCCGTGGAGGTATCTGCCCAGAAGTGTACAGCTTCTCTAGCCTTATTTGTTGTGTAGCTAGTGTTGCCTCAAATATGTCATCTAATGTGTTGTGTAATCCGAGCATCATTAGCCTGTCCGTGGAGGTATCTGCCGAGAAGTGTAGTGCTCGTTTAATGCATTTTCTGATCATGCTATCGATCCTATTTTTTGTGCCTTCTTCATGTCTAAGTATGGCATGGCATAACCGACGCTGCTTATTGCGAAAGCTTGTATAAGCCATAATAGGTTACTTTCTTTATTGCCTCTTTTTTTATCGGCTATTCTTCTTAAAAGGCTTGTCGCTTGTATGGCCTGTACTTTCTGTTCTTTTTCTCCATTTGTACCCGTTTGTTTTGAGGACAATTCCTAGCACCATCATTTGCTCGACTTTCTGGACCGCTTGTCCCTTCACTTCTATATTTACATCCACTTGTTCTTTTTGCCTTAAGTGTTTCGAATTGTATATAAACAACTCCTATTTTTCTGAAGAACATTTAATGCCCCTCCCTTTTGCATATTGTACAGTGTTGTTTGCCGCCTCTTGCAATTTGTGCTCGATTTTAGCATCGCTACCTTTGTTTGTCCAAATGGTAATGTAACCCGCATATAGGCTGAATTTTAAGTCCACGCATGGGTATGTTGAAAAGTGCGGGCGATAGCATCGCACCGCAAGAAAAGATGTACGAATATATAAGAAACATTTTAACGTACAGAAAAGCAAAAGTAACATATCAGAGGACAGAATCTCAGATATTCGAACTGGGGAGCAGGGGCACACCATAGGAAGAGCCCTATGGTGTGCCCCTGCTCCCCCCTATGGTGTGCCCCTGCTCCCCAGTTCGAATATCTGAGATTCTATCCTCTGATATCTTACTTTTGCTTTTCTGTATGTTAGAATGTTTCTTATATATTCGTACATCTGTTCTTCTACGTTTAGTTCTATGAAGCCCTGTAGAATAGCATCTTGTTTTACATTGCCAAATGCCTTCTTCAGGTCCAACCCTAAGATAACTTTATTATATTTTGATCTTGATTTTACTATGTAGGAGCATTCGCTCAGACGAAGTTCTGACGTGGGGTTATGTTCTCTCAATGGCAGGATCTAAAGCTTATCAGTGTCATTTCAGCAGAGTCACCTGGCTACAAATAGTGGAAATATTGTCAAAATTAATAAGAGCGCATTTAAAGTCTGGCGTTTGGGTCTGGTGTTTTGTATTAGACGCGTTGGCTAATTTCAAGCGCTTTTAGTAATGTAACAACATCCAAAGTGTGGTTGTTGTTTTTTTAGTGTGTCTGTGTATGCTCCAATAAAGAACAAAAAAGCTTCTATGGTGCATTGTATTGTTACTACTTATCTTTACACACAAAACATCTGTTCGAATCCCCTGAGTTAAATTTTCTTCCGAACTTTTTTAAATTCACAACATTGATATATATTACTAACAACTTTCCTGTGGTGTGTTCCCGTTTGGGCCACATTATGTGATGCTTTTGGTTCTTAATCGCAGAAGAACCAGCCGTGAACAGAGCCACGAGATAATGGTATGACAGCGGTTGCACTATGCAATTAACCTACACCGTAACCATTTCCTGCCTTCACTGAGTGTATGTTAGCTTTAGGTTGCGTTCGGAGACACCTTTCAGCAACAATCGCCGTTTCACTGAAAGCATCATCTGCTCGAGTGCTCCTACGGGATATGGTTTGGCAATACCCAAACAGGAACACAGCCCAGGAAAGTTGTTAGTAATTTATTTTAATGTTCCCGGCTATGGCCGACCAGAGTTGCTGAGAATATTTAAGATGAATACAAATGTAACTCCAGGAGCGAACATCCTGGGCACTCTCCACTCACGACAAAGTTTTTAACATTTGCCAGAACTTTTCGCATAGGCGTAAAGCATGTCGCTTTAATTACTCTGCTTTGGGTTTGTAACAGGAACGACGTCCTGAAATTTCGTTTCTTTTAAAACGGTGCAGAGAAAGTGAACGACCTCGCTATAAACGCAGGCAGCAAAAAATGCATGTCATAACATAATTCTCGCTTGAGTGAGTTTACTGCCAAGAACGAGGCTTATGGAGCAATGCTTTCGAAGGAGCACTTTGGCCATCACTGTAACTCTGTTTTCTTCCCTTCATTCCTTCCGCCTACAAGAGGAACACTTTTTATTTTGAGTTTACTGAGACTTGCAGGCTTTTCACAGCAGTTACAAAGCTATAGCACAACAAAGCTTCCTCGTAAAATCCCGTAGGCTTCGAGCAAACGCGTATACCTGGCAGTGGCAGCGCCTCTGTTCCGGAGCGGCCCGTACAAACTTTCCAGCCATGTTTACCTCTGGAGTGCGCTTCGTATTTTATATCTAGCTGCTTGCAAAAGTTATAGAAGTATACACAGAAGGGAACGCCCTCTTAAGAGACGGTTCAGGAGCAAGCCTCCGGCGCTCTATTTTATGTTGAAAATCTAGAGCAAGGAAGCGAAGAAAAATATTACCCGTCTGCAGGAATTCTCTTTACCCCCTTTCACGCCACCTTGTCAAACGTGCAGCGGAAAAAATAAGAATACGAGGTCGAAGGTAAGAAAAAAAAAATAACAAAAGCACTCTTTCCGCAAACTCAGACGGTGCTTTCTGCAAGGCGTTGCTTTCTGAGCATGTCGAAAACTAGAAGTTGGCACGATTTGAGGGAAACAAAATAGCACGTTATTGTACCGGATGGCGAACATCATCAAAACCTTTACTGACGCCTATTGGCATATTTCATACGGATTATGAAGTACGAAGATTTAATGCAGCGTAGAAGAATACCAGAACATTGCTTCTGTGAGTCTGAAAAGGTACAAGGCCAAACCAAAATGTTTTGTGGTTTACATTTTGAACTTTATTTACACACCAACTGGGGTGCAATAAGAATGTCATCTTTCTGCTTAGTCACTGCACATTTTAGCGGAATTGCTCCATCGATTCAGAACTTCTCGTCTTGAATACGAGACTGCTTTCGACTACTCATGTTGGCAAACTTCACCACTTCCCGCACTTCTAGGTTCGTGGTTACCGACGAGCTCGATAAGCGCCCCTGGATGGCGCGAACAGATGAAATTTCAATGGGAAGAGGTCTAAATTTAGGGAGGATATTCTAGTATCGCGATAGAAATTTGATGAAATTGAGCCCCTTTGAGACACTGGGACCAGAGATTTCCGAACACTACTCGTTAATTCTTCTTCGTGCAGATTGCTAGCAGAACAGACCTGCTTCTGCCACAACCGTGGAAGACGAAATGACACGATTGATATCAAACTGTGCACACGTGTGCACAGGTGCACGAACTCGATGAATACATACGTAGATGGCAGTACATCGGCCGTATGCACGCGTATGCCTCGCAGACAGCGGTGTGCAAAGACGTGAGAGAAGCGGGGCTGAAGCTGTTTCGTGACATATTGGAAACCTTGTGGTAGATGTAAAAAATGCAACATTCCGCTGATTGTTTAGGATTATCTCATGGCAATGAACCGGTAAGCTTAGCAGGGTATTCTCGCGGCCCATAGGGAACACGAGCTCAAGTTCCGCCGCACGACGGCAGCGCCGCATTTCTCGCGTGGTGGCGAAATGTGAAACGCCGAGACGTCGCCGGAGCAGTCGCTCCGCTAGATTCCTGCGCACGTGCGGCGAACGAGTTCCGCCAGGCAGTTTCTTCGCGATATAAATGCTTCCGACGAAGGAGAACGGTGATACGATGTAGTGCTGTGTTGTAGGAAGCCACAACAATGTGCGAAACGCTGAAAAACGAGACTCTCGAGTGAAACAGGTTCCTGCAGCAGGGAGAGAGAGGCTGGCGCGATGCTGTTAAAGGAATAATCGTGAGCACATGTTGTTTAGGTAAATTATCAAACTGAAGGTCTTAGCTATTTCTTTACTTAGCTTTATGCTGGTTCCGGGAATGATCAAAATGTCGTTTTAGAAATTGGTGGGGAATATTGTAATTACTGTTTTTTCTTTATACGGTTTTCATTTCCATTATTATTTTTTTCGTATTCTTACCGATTGTTTTAGGTTGCAACACTCCGATTGCGCTCACAGTGTTGTCGTAGGTAATGTAGTAAGGGGGAATGATCAGAATATGCAGAAGAAACGCAAGAGAGGCAAGAAAGACAAATCGGGCTTCGCCGTGGGTTTTGCGCTATTGTTTGACCTGTTTCAGTCCGAGCTCCACAAATCATAAAAACCACTTCTTCTAACCTTAAGCTATTTAATTAACGTCTCAGAATACTCCTGCAAAAGTGCACTACATATTAATGTTGTTCTTAGTACTTTCAAAGCAAGCTCCTTTCAGCAAATGTTCTGTTCCTCAAGCAACTCCTGTCGGTATAAGTTCTCACTGTCTCCTTTGTGACGCTTCTCGTGTGATAGGAGTAATAACTTTGCAGGCTTTCCAGAAATGGCAGAGGAAAGGAAAAGAGAAAAACCGCAGGCAAACATGAACGAAACACAACGCGCGCATCGAATTCTTAATTAAAACCGGAATGTCACCGAAACGTAACTTCCCTATCGCCAGCACGGACTGTGCCCGTCCAGGCGCTAGGAAAGCTTCGGACACTGCTTATTAAGCTGGCATAGTGGATTTGCCGCCGGCCCGCTGCGTCGGCTCGCGCCCGCTCGGCAGGTTGTCATTGGACCGGTGCGTCGCCTCCGCAAAAAGGCCTCCGTCGGCGCGTGTCATCTCCGAGATTACCGCTCCGCGCCGTCGCACTTCCTGAGAAAGTTGGAAACTTAGACTCCATTAAGAGCCAATTATAAAGGAGTCCACGGTTTCAGAGATAATCCACTCACTGCGGAAGCGGCCTTCTTCCGATCACGCTGCTCAATCCTGGCTCCGTCCGTATATAACTCACGGCATTTGATCACTGATGATACCCTTAATCCCTGGTGCCCATGAGCTTTCATGTCTATAACGAATGAGGAAATATACTCGAATCGTGCATTTCCTCCTTTGTAACGTCCGTAACGGGTGGCAACGCAGTACGAAAAGTGTTCGAGATATGTTTTTCGCATCTGTTTCTGATACCCCTTTTATACCGCACTTCTTTAATGTAAAATTTACTATTTCTTTTCTAAACTAGCCAGCGGCAACCAACAAGTGCAAATACAGTAGTACACGTACTCATATATAGCTATATTTACAAAGTCAGCAAAAAAATCAGAAATAAGCTGCAGCCTTGATAAAGAGACAATGATGTCATGTTTTCGGTGCACAATTTATCACGAAATCGAAAATTCCGCCAGCGGTCTCTGGAAAGTTCGTTCTTCCTGGCCCCGTTATATCGTCAATTATTTGATGTGCATACGCTATTTCGACTAACATATACATATTATACGCTTCATGACGTAGCCTTGACTGGGTGCCGCTAAACGTTATAAACCCCTGAATCACTGAAAAAAAAAATTATGTGTAAAGGAGAGAATGTGTTGCCTCTCCGTCGTACGTTAAAAATAGAAAACAAAGGCGTGTAGGGGTAAAGATTCTGAAGTGGATAAGTATAGATTCGGGAAAGTAGAAAGTGAGCGAACTTCAAAAGTTCCGGTTAAACATGTATTTGCTTAGGCAATAAGAATTGCAATTATGACTAATTAGAAAGCGGATATGATGAAACTTGTATAGAGCACAATGATACGATCACTAGATGCATCCCTGCGAGCTCTGCACGTTGCAGCGTTGCACTGCATCAGATCGGCCTCTGCTAACATTCTTCAGTTGTCCTGAGGATACATCGGTGAGATATGGTAACTCATCCAGCTGTTGGCATATTATTGAGCTGATAAAAAGATCTTCATTTTTTATATTATTTTTATTCAAAATGGCCTATAGACATTGCTGTCCCAAAAACGTGCTGTTTCATGGTCGTTTCAATTACTTACACCAAATATGTGGTCCAACTTTACAAGCGGAGAAACTCAGAACCAGCGACTGCTAGGTCATGTTAGCATCATAGGTTAATGTTGAGAGCTGTCGCCATCTCTTGCAACTTGAATCTATTATTCTCGTTTCTAGCTCCTTCAGCATAAATTTAATTGTCTTATTCTTTTGAATGTAACATCCGCCTTCGTCCTTGTCCATAAATAAAACTCAGGAACAAAATATATTCCTCAAAGGAAACTACAGCTGACCTTTCAATGTCTTCTTTTCTTTATTTCTTCTTTAGCGCATTGAAAGCTCTGCGACTAGGCTCCCCGATTCTGCAACGGTTTTCAAATGAAATATGCTGAGAAATTTTGCCCACAATCTTTCATGAACGCAGCGCCTTTGCTTTTATATAATTGGTGAAAGTATAATCAGCGAGCGCAGCAGCGGTTACGCGGTCAAAAATGAGGAAACAAAAATGTTTTAGCAGATTCGACACAACAACTAAACAGTTTTGAAACAGTGTTTCTTCTGGTAGTCCATTGTAAAGGTGAGTAGCCCGAAAGTGGCCACAAAGGAGGGCTATATATTGTTAACACAAGCTTCTTAGTTGGAAAAATAAGTGCTCCGCTAAGGATCAAATTCGAAGCTGCGGTGTTTCTGTTGAAGATTTTCAGTTTCCATATGTTCCCACATGACTGCATTCCAGTGGGTGTTGATGAGTATTTACTTCATTATGCTTCAATTTGAGCTTCACGCACAAAGCCTTCGTTCCACAAATATGCAACATATGTTGCAAATTTACACGCCACGGATCCGTTCACTCACACGGCGCGACGGATAGTAAACTTTTTCAGCAAATAGTACATGTTGTCAACGGAACCTGTAATGGATTGGGTTCACCTCTTCAACTCAGAAGTACAAGACATTGCGTTGCCATTTATTAGAAAATGCTGAAACCACCTAGCCTGCGAATTTTAGCGTCTTATTTATTAAGAGTGCCCTAGCAACGAAGCTTAATATATCAGAGACAAAAAGAACACTTCTGAAAGAATAAACAAGTCCCGATACGCTAAACAGCCTATAAGTAGCTTTTTGCCGAGATCTGTACATGACTTGGCCTACACCGATGATGGTCTCATTTCAGCACGTTTCATGCGATTTCAAAGTTCCAAACCAAAGCTATCAAACCTCATTTCTTAAATTAAAGTGCTCGATGATTAAGCTGTGAGACGACATATTTTCAATTTTTACCATAACCACAGACATGGTTTGTGTCTTGTCACTAATCGGCCCATGCATTTTTCAAATTTACATCGTCCTTCCCCCGCATTGTCAGTGCTACTAATCACTAGTGGTGTGAGAATATTCAAGCCTTCTAGAATTTTTGACGAGCGTTTGCTATTAGAATTAATTCGCACCACAGTTTTACCATTCGAACTATATGAACTTGCAATGTTCAAAAATTACAAATTTTTATAGTTGACTTCAGCTGATAGCAAACATCCTGGCACTGCCAAATCATAGTACGCTTTACTTGTCGCATGACTTAAATAGTTTTTTCCTCGTAGAAGTGATTGCCAGCTCGTGGCTGAAACCCCCACGTCATATTGGCTGAACTTATTCGCTTTAATTCATTTTCGTGAGAACACCTAGGGTCCCTACCTATTCTAACAATGGATTTGTTCACCTCTTCCAGCGCTTAGCTGCCTAGCTACTGATAGCAAACTGCAGTTATGTGTATCTGTCCTTGCCTGTCCTGTGCGTGTGTGCGTGTGCGTGTGCCTGTGTGCGTGCGCGCGTGTGTGTGTGTGTGTGTGTGTTTCAGTTGCGTCGTCGTTTGCTCAGCAGCGTTCGTCATGTCCTAACAACTTGCTCAACAATCCACCAATAACTTTATTTAATTTTATTCCTGGATATTAATTTTAGGCCGAACCTCTTGCCTAGCCTGCCTAGGCAATTGATCATCCTTAGCAAATGATGCATTGATTGACTTTTCACTTAGCAAAGCAATGCCATGTACCAATCGCCATTCGCTGAGGTTTTCTCTATTCACTTTTATTCCTAACTGTTCCTAATCCAAGTCTGTGAGTGCGTTCTGCAAGCAAGCGGTAAATAGATCTGGAGAAACTCTGCCTAGCCTAGAAGCCCTCTTATTGAGATTATCAGTGCTATGATTACTATGTAGCAATCACAGAGCTTTTCTAATCCTTTGCATATGACTGATTTACACTCTGCTTTAGAAATACTTCCGTGATTGCATAGGTTTAAAGTGAATGAAATGATTTCTCGTAATCTATGACGGCTGTATGTACATATGCTAGTTTATATTCTGATTATATTTTGGTTAGTTATATTCCGCGCACCTACGAATCTGCAAATTGGTCTGACACTTGGTGTGTAGTGTGAAAATGATCTTTTGTCGTGTTGGCTTTACGGAATCTTGCATCGTCTTCTGGTTGATTGATGGATTGTTGTCTTGTTTCTACGTAATACCTTGTAAGTTTCTGGTCCGTCACTTTGTAGATAACGAACAGCAAGCTGGTAGATCTGTAATTTTTCAAGTAATTTGCGTCCCCTATCCTATATATTAGGATAATGGTGGTAGGAGGAGGAGAAAACATTTAATTACAATCATATGATTTAAGAAGGGAGGCGCATTTTGTTGTGGAGCTGAGTGGCAGACGCTATTCCATGGTGGTATTATTTTTATTTTAAGATTTCGGCATACTCGAGGTCATGAGGCGTTTCACTTTAGGCTGCCAAGTTTTTCCAGCATTAGCTTCTGCTCGTCTTTCGACAAATCTATAGTTAGCTCATCCGCACTCCTTTTTCATTTCATCCAATTTTGTTTTACTTCGTATTCTTTATCGACGGAATGGCTGATTGATCTCCGCCACTGCCATTATCATCATCATCGTCCTGGTTTCGGCTACTCTGTAAATTAGTGTAAAATATATCGGCTACATTAACTCGTTTGCATAACGGTAATGGCACCGCCCTCCTTGTCTCTTATCGCATACGTCTGATTTTTATGTGTGCCTAGTTTTCTGTTTCCTGCTTCAGGCTATCGCTGTTCCTTAAGGTATGCTCGATTTTCTTCATATTACATTTCTTTATGTCAGTTACCTTAAGGCCATCGATTAGCTCTGATAACTTTGCCAGTTCTATCCGCTCTCTCTCAGTGAAGGCTTCCATGCTTCCCTGTTTCGTAATCACAACCTTTGTCCACATCGATAGCGTATCGATATCCTGACTCACTATCCCGTCGCGTATTTCTATTGCGCACGCCGTAATGATATCTTTAGAATTATATTTGATTACTCTTACTATAAAGTCGTGCTTTTTAGTTAAAGCTGAATATTGTCAGGCAGCGCCAAAGAAAGGGAAATCTTTCTGAGAACGCACCAGGCTAAGATTGAGTTACATCCTGTAAATAACCTTTAAGAGTATCTATTTTTGGTTGGGTTTCTTTCTTATAGTTTCTTCCGTTCCTCCTTCAAGTCTAGAATAATCCGAGACCAATTACCATCGTGGTCACTTCATTGCAACTTTCCGATGACATCCGCATCCTGCTCAGCACAGGGGTTAGCGCAAAATATGAAGCCGATTTAAATTTTATTTTCCTATTCTGAGCCCATGCAAGTATAATCCTGGTGCTTCTGCCTATTAAGGAAGGTGTTCGTGATTCGCAAAATATTGCGTTCGGCGAACTCTACAAACAACCTCCACTGGCTGATTCTACAGCCTATGTCAGTCACCCATTTCCTGGTCACCCGCTTCTCCCGGCTTACCCTTGAATTGAAGTCTCCAATCGCTACCGTGTACACTGTCTTTGCCTTACCCGTTACCACTTCTACGCCGTCATAGAAATTTTGGACCACCTGGTGATTATGACCGGGTATAACCGCGTAGGGCTTATACCAGCTTCAGTTCGTGCTTTTTTAGCTTAGTTACGATGCCTACCATCCACTCATCAATGCTATGTAATTCATCTATATTACCAGCCTTATGATTATTGACATGGAGTCCCATGCCTGGTCCGTGCCTTTCCCCAGAACTAGGGTTGCATTAAACGTATCTAGCCATTATAGCATATTTTCATGCTTCATCAGTCATGCTAACCTCACTAAACCATATACCCTGTTTAATTCCCGCTTGTTGCTCGACCAGCACTGCTACACTAGGCTCAGCAGATCAAGTTAAATTTATCCAGTTAAAAATTGCAGGTTAAGTCTATAATGATGGCCTATATGGAGCCACATTTTTTAGCGCCCTCCTCCGCTTCCCAGGTTTGGCAGCCACCACGGTCACTAGCTTCGCTGCCGCTGGAGAGTTAGGGCCGAGGTGTTAATTTGATATTGCCGACGTGCGACGACGACCGAGACTGCGAGAGGTGCCGCCGGTCGCCATATAGGAAGTGGTGGCCAGTTAGGATGCATCAAAGTGGCCAGATTTCGTTGTCGTGAGGGAGTGTGTTTCTGGCTGTCGTCACAGAGGTCAACTGCACACAAATGTGATTATGCAATTCTATTGACAGGCGGATTATTGACACGCGGATTCGAACCACGTTCCTATTGCATGCAAGGCAGATATTCTACGCTGCACTGATTCTGAGATAGTTCGAAAATATTTCGTTCAATTTGCAACCAACTTTAATTACCTGCAGTATCTTCGCACCTAATTATTTATATTTAACAACAATACTAAATTTTCTTTCTTCTGCAGAATGTTGCATACTTCATTGACCTTAACAGTATTAAAAAAATATTTGAAACGTGTTAGAGGTGGTATCCGCTCAGTTTTTAATATTTTATTCGCTTCACACTCTAAAGGATATTTTTTTTTTTTTATTGGCAAAGTTCTGTAAACAACCCGTAATTGCTGATGAACGTGTCCAAGATAGTGTCGCAAAAAATATCACTAGTTTATGACTGGGGTCTGGGAGGCACTCGTATACAGAGAAAAGCTTGGGTATCTTTGTCAGGTCGTGTAGATAGCATGGCTTAGCATTAAGAAAAAACCAATAAGCTTCAGTTTATGTAAGAAAACAAATGGCATGTGCGTACTCTCCAGGTTGCTTCCCCTGTCGACAAGGTGCATTTCTGTCCCAGATAGAAGGCGACCATTGCTAGAGCTCAATATTTACTATAAGACGTAAGATACGTAAACCAGGAAGTACAGTAAAAATGTTCTTCCTTGTTAAAGGAACTTTTTTTCAAACTTCGTATATGCTGCTTTTTTACAGCTAACGAAAACCAAAGAGTGGTCACATGGGTCACCTTTGACCCTACAAGTACTCCAAGAGTCGAGTATGGTGTGAAAGGATTCCACCACACGACCGAAGGCACCACAACACGATTTCAAGATGGCGGAGAAAAGAAAAGGGTTCTCTACATTCATCGCGTTCTGCTTAAGAACCTGCAGCCTAATACTCAATATAGTAAGTTATTTCGAACTTTCTTGCTACTTTCAGAGTGATATATTTCGGCTGGCTTTAACTACATTCAAATGAGATGCGAACTGAATGTGTTCTAAGATCTGACTTTCGACGTCTTTTTATTTTTCGGTAGTTTCCTTCTTATGTTTTCTAAGCTCCTTAACGGAATCAATATTCAGCTTGTGTGGGATTCTAACGCAGTATTCAGTCGGGTTCTTGGTGCCACGGGAATCCTTTCTATCTGGTCACGCCATGGTGGAAGAGGTAAAATAGACTGCAGAAATGACATTCCAGATCAACGCTGCTGACAATGCGGCTTGATTAAATTTGAAAAATGCGGCTGTTCAGGAGTGGGGAATGATCTACATGTCCACGTTGGCAGCAGAGGAATTATCTTCTTTGGAAAGCAACGGCGCTCCAGTCTTAGGCATTACCTAAAATAAAAATCGCGGCTTAGGTCACGCACTTGGTTACAAGTATAGCGTATTCTTTCAGCAACCAGAACCACATTTTTTATATGGTAATTGCGGTATCAGCACTATCACGCGAAACATTTAAACGCGCTTTCGGCTTACAGAAAAGGAGCTACAGCAAGCATTTATCAAGTGCATTTCATTTTCATCTATTTGTGATTTTGTCTCCCGTTCTGCACTGTATTTAGAGTACTCAAGTGAATGTTGCTTGTAACGAGAACCTGGGTTAAAAGATCGCGGGTTGTTATCAGTGTTTCTTATACCGTGGTTTAACTGTAGCGCCAAATACTCGGCCTTTCATAGACACACAAAACAAATCTGAACAGACAAATTAAGTATCGTGCTTCCTGTTGATGCCTATATGCTTTTTTTTCAAATTTCCATGCCCCGACACGAACAGTTCAGGAAGGACGCCGAAAAAAGATAATTTTACTTCATTCAGTACTTCCCATTTGTAATTAGGAATGCTGAAGAGTGAGCGAAAATGTTTGCTTGCGCGTAAAATACAGAGTGCCGTCCTTTTCATACGCAGTGTACCACTGCGGCAGTGTAGACGGCTGGAGCGCCGCATACACATTCCATGTGGCTCCCTCGCACAGCAGCAGGGCCACACTGGCCGTGTTTGGAGATTTGGGTAATGCGAACGCTCGCTCTTTGTCCACCCTGCAGCGCGAGGCTCAAACAAAAAGCATTGACGCTGTGCTGCATGTCGGTGAGTGTTGGTGAAAAATACTCATCCCTCCTATGGTGCCCAGTCTAACCGCCGTTCGTGAATCTTAGCCCTTCCTTTTTGCTTTGTGAGGACAAAGAAGACTTTTCATGAATGTTTTTTTCCTTTTCAATATTTTCTTTGCTATTCGCGGTAATTTTTCGTTGTCACTCAATAGGCCTTCCATGGAATGTGCGAAGTTCACGCATTGAATATGTAGCGGTGCTAGAAATTAGGAGGCAAAAACGGTCACACCTACAAAGCCGGAACTGCACATGAGCTTCATATCAGTCCTCTCTCGATCGCATATATATATAAGTATTTCTTTTTTCTATTCTGTTCTTGAGTGCCTCACCAAGTGTTTGATTCCAGTGATAGCAAGGGTTTTTACTTTCGGTTTCATTTTACAGGAAGTTATCATCTACCGTTTTTTTCGGTATAGTAGGTGGTGTCCACGTTTTGGCGGATATTGCGTCACACCCCTTGGCGGAAGAAATCATCATCATCATCAGCCTGATCATACCCACTGCAGGGCGAAGGCCTCTCCCATATTTCTCCACTTAACCCGGTTCTGTGCTAGCTGCATCCACTTGACCCCTGCGAACTTCTTAATCTCATCCGCCCACCTAACTTTCTGCCGCCCCCTCCTACGCTTTCCTTCCCTTGGAATCCAGTTTGTTGCCCTAAGCGACCATCGGTTATCCTTTCTTCGCACTAAATGTCCTGCCCATGTCCATTTATTCTTCTTAATGTCCACTAGAATGTCGGTAACTTGAGTTATTTCTCTGACCCACTCTGCACACTTCCTATCTCTTAATGTTACCCCTACCATTTTTCGTTCCGTAGCCCTCTGGGTTGTCCTCAACTTAAGTAGAACTCTATTGGTTAGCCTCCACGTTTCAGCGCCATAGGTGAGTACAGGTAAGATGCAATTGTTATATACTTTCCTCTTTAGCGATACCGGTAAGCTGCTAGACATAATCTGCGAGTGCTTGCCAAATGCGTTCCATCTCAATCTTATTGTTCTTGTTATTTCCTTTTCGTGGTCCGGATCTGCGGTTACTACCTGTCCCAAGTACACATATTCGCCTACTACTTCCAATACTTCGCTACCTAATGTAAATTGCTGTTCCTTCTCGAGGCTGTTGAACATTACCTTAGTCTTCTGCATATTGATTTTCAAGCCTACCTTTCTACTTTTCCTGTCTAGGTCATCAATCATTATTTGTAGTTCATCTCCCGAGCTGCTTAGCAAGGCAATGTCATCAGCAAATCGCAGATTACTGAGGTATTCTCCATCTACCCTTATCCCTAACTGCTCCCATTCCAAGTCTCTGAATACTTCCTCTAAAGAAGCTGTGAATAGTATGGGGAGATTGTGTCTCCTTGCCTAACACCTTTCTTTATGGGAATTTTGCTACTTTCTTTATGCAGAACTATGGTTGCTGTGCAGCCACTATATATATCTTCCAGCACTTTCACGTACGGCTCGTCTACCCCCTGATTTCTCAATGCCTGCATCACCGCCGAGGTTTCGACTGAGTCAAATGCTTTTTCGTAATCAATGAATGCTATGTATAAGGGCTGGTTATATTCCGAGCATTTTTCTATCACCTGATTGATGGTATGGATATGATCGATAGTAGAGTACCGTTTCCGAAACCCTGCTTGATCCTTTGCTTGATTGCAGTCTAAGGTTGTCCTGATTCTATTAGCGATTACCTTAGTAAATACCTTATACGTAACAGACAGTAAGCTGATTGGTCTGTAATTTTTAAGGTCCTTAGAGTCCCCTTTCTTGTGAATGAGGATAATGTTTGCATTCTTCCATGGTTCCGGTACCGTCGATGACACCAGGCACTGCGTATACAGGGTGGCCAGTTTTTCTAGCACGATATCCCCCCCGTCCTTCAGCAAATCTGTAGTTATCTGATCCTCTCCAGCTGATTTCCCCCTTTTCATAGTTTCTAGTGCTTCCTTGACCTCATCTTCGTCACTGGTGGAACGTCTGACTGTTTTTCCCTACCGGCGGAAGAAATAAATCACCCCAAAAGTGAAATGGAAAAAATATCATGAAACATATCCTGCTCCCAGAATTATTGACCAAGCCACTGTTACCAAAGTCCAAGGGAAGATGAATAGCATACTTTTTAGCCACGGTGAAACCTTAAGAAAATAAGGAGACATGTGTGGTGTTTCCATAGGACTTCCAAGGGCTTTCCTTCTTTTTCTTTCTTTCGTTCTTTCTTTCTTCCTTTATTTTATTTTTTTTTTTTTTTTGCTGATGAATACTTAAGGTCATTTAGTCAATTTTCATTGATTTCGAGTGACTGATAACTGTTTGTTTACTTCACGGCAAACAAAAATCGACAGCTTACTCATTACAATCAAATCGTCTCTTTGCCGCTAAGCCGACGCTGTGAACGAACTAAGTGAGGGCGCACACAGGCAGAAACTGACTTTGGCTACGGCTGGGCTCATGACAGAAAGGGCTTTGGCAGCGGCCTGTATATGAGTGTTGCCGAGTGGCGTGCATGCAGAAAAGGGCTATTGTAGAAGATACTCCAAATTCAAGTCTCTTGCTTCACCCCTGAAAAGATCAGGGATAGTAAAACTATCGTTCATACAAAACGCGCAATATATATGCGTGCTTTTATGTGTTCTTGTTCTATTTTTTTCGAAAAGCTATGGAATCATATGATAATTAAGATCTGCTCTTCCAAAGACGCCGCATGTCAGAGCTCTTGGTTTGGGTGCCAAAGTGCAAGTGGCACCCACAACCTGCCCGGAAGAATGCCTTTTTCTCAGGGTTCTGCAGCACATTATAATATTTGCCGCTGTACTATTTGCTATTCAAAATACTATTGTACTGTACTGTACTATTCAAAATATTCCTAACCCACACAGCTGACTGAATTTACTTTACTAGTTCTTTGCAGGTAAAATCAAGTACGCGTGTTCGTTCAATTTGTGTACGCGGTCATAAACACGCCGGTTTTCGGCAATATTATATGTTCTACTTCTCCATATTTTTATGCGATAATAGAACTTACCATGAAAATTATCATATATACTCAAGAATATTTCCCAAATCACGAAGACTTTGCATTTTCAGCTGTAATACATTTATTAGGAAACTACGTTTGAAAAAAAAAATTTTTTTCGGAACGCGAATTTCTGCTGCGCACTACAACCTAATTCATGTGTTAATAAACTAGGCTTTGAACTTTCTGCGTTATCCAGAGCTTGTGTATACTAGTGCAGTTAGTAAGCACACTTAAGTTTACGCGCCCATGCTAATGTGGTCATCTTTACTGATCAATGTGTGAAGTTTAAGTAAACCAAAAAGAATTAACATTTCATCAAGTACTTAATGGTGGGGTAATGAATCTCTGTTTCCTACGCAGATGAATTTTTAAGTTCCTAAGCTCCTCAAAAATATATTTAGACATGTTACATGCATCTGTTTGACTGTGGATGACACCACAAAGTATTCTTGGCAGTTTCACAAAACTCAGCATTAGCATCGATGAAGTAAAGGCGTATCAATCACCGAAGACGCTTTCATAGATATAGCCTTCTTTAGAAATACCACGGCAGCTTTCAGCCCTTGCAATAAAAAGGTGTCCCGCCGCGGTGGCGCATTGATTAGAGCGCTCGACTACAGTTCCCAGGGATGCGGGATCGAGTCCGGGCTGCGACGGCCGCTTTTCTATGGATCCAAACGCAAGGCACCCGTGTACTTTGCGATGTCAGGGCAAGTTAAAGATCCTCAGTGTGTCAAAAGTTCTGGAGTCCTCCGCTATGCCCACTCTCTTAGCCTGAGTCGCTTTGGGATGTTAAACCCCGTAAACCAAAACTTGCAATAAAGAAAGACGGCAATAAAAATAAAACTCCGCACATCTCCCTACTCGTACCAAATATTTCTTTTTTTTTTTTTTTTTTGGGGGGGGGGGGGGGGGGGGGGCACGAAGAACTTAATTGAACATTTGACAAAACCAGAGATGTCAATTTCGAACATATATCCATTCCGAAAATATGTTGCTTTTCTTCTTTTTATTTTGGAAAGCGTACGAAAGCATGTGCTTTAACTGATATATCTATTTGCATTTTGTTTTCACATTCATCGAGATAAAAAATGAGCAACAGAGGAGTGTGTTGAATATTATCTGAAAATGTTTCTGGGTCAAATTGTTCAATTCGCGCTAAGAAAAACTAGTTGCTACACAAATTACTGCCACAAGAGCTAATGACAAATTACTTTTGAAAATGTCGAATCTTTGCGTTTGTACATTCACTCTGCTTTGACGTCAGTAATTATTATGAAGAAGTGCCCAATATCTTCAAGTGGTGCAGCGCAATGGCACGAAGCCTAGACGAGAGAAGGGGAGAAACACAGGCTTAGTGCCGTTGCCCTGCATCACTTGAAGATGTCAGACCAACTAGCCCTCCAGTTCATGTTGTACAGCGTCCAATATAATTCCGGTGCAGACATATTAATGGCCCTTAACAGTTCAGCGACCACCGTTCCTTGCTGCTTGTAGCATCGGTCTTTAGGACACTTTAGTGTGAGTGAAAAGGTTCAAGGTTCTGTAAGACCCGTCCATTTGCGTAATGACGATTGCCCTAATCACCCGCAAACAAAACGTTTGGTTAAAGCGTCTCAGGACCGTTGCAAAACGTTGTGTGCATCGTATTAATGTTTCTTTTTTTTTCCTCCGTGCAGGCGACTTTGCTTACGACATGAAGTCGGTACGTATGATAGTTATTTTCAGTTGATGATGCAATGCTGTTTTTCCATGTCTCCTGCACAGCTCAATGGCGGGCTGGACTATATCGGGGAAAAAAAAAACATTAATGTATAGACCAATGTGTTATTAGGCCGCGAGCCGGCATGAAAGGCGCAGTTCGCTGCTACAATATTCCTTTCTAGAGTTTTAGCAAAAGCGTTCATTTCTGCCAAGCTCCGAGTAAAGTTCTTTCATTGGCTAAGAAAGATACTTGGAAGTTACAGGCACGGATGTGTTCCCGGCAGTAAGTAGGAGAAAATTGGGTAGAAACGTGGAGAGTGCAGCCCTGTCATCAATTTCCTCGAACGCACATCTCTTAGCCGGGACAAATGGTACCCAGTGGCAGCCGTCTAAGCAAATGAATGCAGCGCCGTCATTAATCCTTCGTCGCATTCTCTTCTTCCCAGCTGGGCAGGGGTTTTCTTTGCCGAGCGGGTAAGGAATGAAGAGTTTCTTGGGCTTGCACGTCACGGACATGCGCAGGATTATTGGGATATCAATAGTTGATTAAGCATGCTTGCGCATATTTAATTGGTGCGGCACAAAACAAGTCACGATGCATTTGCATGTCTCAAGTCGTAGTATATGGTCTCCTCAAATTGTCTACTGCTTTTCCTAGACTAAAATCGTCGGTTTGGCGACGTAACGTATCAACTAGGATTTGATTGTGATCATCATTCAACTGACTTCTCCTCCAGCAAATCCAACCCACGAAGCAGGCTTAAGTTGTAGTGAAAAATACACTGTTGAACCTCTATCTACTTGGACGCAAGCAGCACACGAGGCTTTATTACATGCCTATCACCAAGTTGGCACTTGGCTTTAGGCGTCGCCCAGGAACTACTAGTTCACAAGAATTTTGGCGAGATTTTCAGACTAGTCTTTGGTAAGTCTAGTCATGATCATTTGTGTCGTTTTTACGACGTTATTGTAGCGCCGGTAAATATAACACTGTTTTCGAAAAAAATCTTATTTCTTTATATATAATACACGCGCGCATCGCTATGATGAAGGCATCTGTTCAATTCAAATGTCTGAAACAAAAAGCAAAACGAATATCAATCTTCGGAGCCACTCTTTTTTTTTTTTTTGTAGTTGACAAAGATTTGCAATTCAAAGCATTTACAATGTGAATATCATTTATCAGTTATATATAAATCAACTTTCAATGAATGACTTTTGCCAGCAGGCTTGTATTGAACATCTGACAATAGATAATAATATGGCAGTTCGTTAACCACCAAACGCAGCATATGTTCAAGAACAAGAACGGTCGAAGCCGGTTATCAGTTACGCATGACTGTTACGTCAAGCATACTATACGTGGGTGGATGTCGATATGAGTGAATTACAGGCGCATTAATTTCCACGCATAACGCCGCCTCCTAACCTACCTAAAACGCCTTAAACTCATCGTCACACTATCAAAAAAGGTAGCAGGGACGAATAGCCCACCCGGGACAAACACCGAAAGAACTACGAAGCAGAGTCAGCCATTGGTGCTGTTTATGCAGACCAATAGAGGTGGAGCTATGGCGGTCAGCAGATCAAAATAAAGCGGAGTTTTTGTGTGTGCTCAGCCGCGTACGGGTGCTTTACGGATTATAATCGACGTCAGTGCCTAATATAAACTGCATATAAATTTACGTGCGGTGAAGTATGATTCACTTTTCCTATAATGTTTCATTTGTAAAACAGCAGGAATGCGCAGATTCTGCTGTAGCAAGAGATGTACCAAAATGAAATAAATATTTAATTGACGCCGAACTAGGGCTTGTTGGTTCATCTTTACAAGCTGCAGCGCATCAAGAAAAAGAGCGAAGACCGAGCAGAGCACGCAGAGCGCTATGCGAGCCCTCCTCTTTCTTTATCATTTGTCCTTCATCCGCTACAGCTTGCAAAAAAATTAGAGCTGCTTATATCCTGAAAGATGAGAAAACGCTTTAGGATTGATGGTTCCCGTAAATAAGCTAAGATTAAACTTTCTTTCCGTAAAGGCACACAATCTACGAGTAAAATTGCTGTGGTGGCAGGTAGAACGGTCTGCTGCTTCGACTCACTCAAGAGTCTGATCTTCTTTACCACACATCTAGAAAGGTTTGTCTTTGATATACCGGAAGCTCGGAGTAAACCCAATAAGCTTTGGAAATGAAGCGCTTCACTAAAATTTACCGAATGTGTATCCTTGCAGGACGATGCCAAGATTGGAGATGAGTTCATGCGGCAGATTGAGCCGATCGCTGCCTATGTTCCATATATGACCGCCGTTGGAAACCATGAGAACGCTTAGTAGGTATCAAGCCGTTTATTTTACAAAAGTTGTCAGTAGTGTGTATGAAATTACTTCTTATGCATTAGCCTCAAAATTGTTTTTTTCTTCCCCGCCTCTGGCGAAAGTATACAGCCATCGTAAGATTTAGTAACAAACTGATTTGTTCTTTCAATAAAAGATTGTTGGTCACTGCTGCTACAAACAAAAAAATACTTTCTATTTTTATACCAACCACCAATGTCACCATCACCCTATTGTACTGTTATACCGATTGTCTCATATACTTTTATTTTCCTGTTTAAATTGACTTATCAATTTTCGTCCCTACTTACGCCAAACTTTAACTCTGCAGCAACTTCTCAAACTATGCCAATCGATTCTCGATGATGGACAAGAGTGGAATCATCAACAACCTCTTTTATAGGTGAGAAAACCACCAAAGGATTATTTGAATATGATAAATTTGAAGGGCTGTTTACGAAGCGGTGACTTACAGCGAATCTGTCGTAAGTAGTATAGTTTGCTTGATGATGATGGATTAAAAGGTACGAGGGCATCTTTGCATGGTCACAAAGCACCGAGGTCCAAGGTTTTCTAAACATAGCGTGTTCAAAACAAAATTTCAGGATAATTTTTTCGCAGAGAATTCAACTGCCCGATTTTGGTAAAACGTGAACTGAAAACCATTCTATGCTTAGCGGGATTTGAAATTCAGCTCCGAAACTTCCGCTGTCTCGATGTACTGTTGCATAGGTGTGCCTTTAAAAACTTCTAATATTTCCACGTTAAAAACCTTTGTTTCTTTACCACCGTCTCAGGGAGGGCCTTAGTATACTCGACGTCGTGGTAGCTAGCTTTATCCGGTGAAAATCCTTATAGAGACCAATCCGTTCTAAATAAATGACTCTGAAGCCGCGTTTTGTCTAGAATATAATATATTTTCTATTTTGGACAAGGTGCGTTCCTTTCTCCGGGTGCGTTCGGTGCGGCAGTTTGTCTAACAGCAGCATTTCTTAACCTAAAACTTTCGTTGTCACAATCACGTGCACACTTTCTTTCTGGACAAGCATACCACGTCCCATACTTCTATTTGCTCAGGCACTTTTTCTGCAATTATAATCATTGTGAACCGCAGTTAATTTACTTTTCTTGAGCACTCTTGAATCCTTCTTATTAAAGCTCGCAGAAAGAATAATTCATAGCTTCTTATTCTAGCAGTAAGGCTCGCTTTTAAAATTTTCCGGTAAAATTAAATAAATTTGAGTTCGAAGAAAGCTTAAGGACTACTAAAAGCAAGGTTAACGACCCGATTGCAGAAATGCTTGTAAGTGGAATAAGCAAGCACGCGTTCTGATTGAAAAGGCGGAACATTGCGTTAATGGGCATGAATTTAGAGGCACTCGGTAAGGTAAGACAAAAACAAGAATTCTTAGCATTAGCACAACATACAAGAGATTTGCACAGCGTTGTTATGAATGCGGCTTTGTTGGAGCTGTTACGTTGATTCCTGTATGACAGGTCGCCTTTTTTTGTATTATGAGCAAGCACTTAAATTTCTCAGCGATGAAGAAAATGACGGTCGATTGTTAACAATAAAGGCCTCTCAATCCCGCCATTGGGCTAGGCGCTATGTTTGAAAAGGCCAAGAAGATGAAGAAGAAGAAGGCCTCGAAACAGACGCAAGTCGTGGCGCATAAGCGGATTTTCTACGAAATATTTCGAGGACTCGGGGAGTAAATGAATGCTCGAGAAATACGCACAGCAGCCTTGCTTTCTGCGTTTCGGTCCAAATCGATTCGTCAATGAGGCCTCGTGTACAGAGAAATAAAGGGCCAATGGCTTGGAAAAGAAATTTCATACAAATCAGCACCTGCACCGTAATCGACGGGTGAATGAAAATAATAATATGTCAGCTTAAAATGTGCAAGCAAAACTCATATGGGGCAACCTTTTCCAGTCTATCACTGTGTTGTATTCTTTGTATCCTTCTGAAAAACGATGGCGGAATGTTTGAGTAACTTGTTTACAAAGCACCGCTGAGCGTTTGTCATGCTAGAAGCTGTGTGCTTTGGATGGGTCTCTACGACAGGTTTGTTAGAGCACTCAGAATGCCTTGTTTCAAGCGCAACTGAACTGCTATTTTGAAGCGATCCCGATTTTAAACAAAGATCTACATATTATTAACAAAACCAATTGACACCCTGCACATGGCAGAATGTGATTGCGATAAGAAATAAGACATTGCGTAAATCGTAGTCTAGGCAGATGCTTGGGGAAATGTCAAAAAGCTAAGCGCAGTAGCTCAACTTCTAAGGAATATTGCTACGGCGAAATGGGAAGAGATCAAATAAATTACTGTTTCAGCTTAGGTCATTCGGCTATGTATTAGGTATGTGTTGTGTTTAACGTATGTCATCCATCGCAAGCTCTCACCAGTGTGTCATCGCAGCTTTGACATTGGGCCAGCACACGTCATAAGCTACTCCACGGAATTCTACTTCTTCCTGAAGTATGGCTGGCATCAAGTTTCACGCCAGTACCACTGGTTGGTGAAAGACTTACAGGTATGGTCCCCTACAAATGACTAAACAGTACTTGGCACGCGGATATGAACAAATGAGAATGCGATTTTATCAGCGCGTGAACATTGCATCAGAAAGGTATGTGTGCACTTCTAGAATCTGTTTTCACATAATTTAGTTGATGGCACCTTTCTGCCCGTGGGTAGCCCCACGCTTTATTTTAGGTTCCGATAATTAAGGGTAAAGTGGAACTGTTTTGCTAGTTTCTTTAAGCAATTCTACTCCCGTTCGTTTTTTCTTTTTTTTATTTCACACGTTGGCCGCCAGAAAGTAGAATATTGAAATCATCAACCGATCTCCCGTTCTACCAAATATAATTTAAGTGAAAAAAGAACCTACGACAACGAGAGAAATAACTTAAGAACGTTTTCAAAATGACGATCCTATAGTTACGTGAGTGATGAACAAACAACCGACATTGCGTAATGCCTTTAATCAAGAAGTTTACTTAAGCGCTTCATTTGTGGGCTGTGGTAAGTTTCTGTATAATACAGCTCACCGGGAAACCTTAGACATTCTACACCGTTCTTTGTTCGACGTGACGCTGCTTTACTATGTCAAAGTGCTCACAACCACTCTTTTTTGTATCTTCCTAATTAGGAAGCCAACCTGCCGGAAAATAGAGCTAAGAGGCCGTGGATCTTCACAATGTCGCACCGCCCTATGTACTGCAGCAACAATGGAAAGAGAGACTGCAACTCAGATACGAGTATTGTGAGTGTCATGGCCGTTTCTGCCTGTCTTCATAATCAAGGAAACTTCTTTATTGCGCGCGCCCCAAGCAGCCCTTCATTTATATATATATCCGTTCAAAACAAAGCACTATGAACCAGAAATTATATGCTTATAAAGCAGACCTACACACGCTTAAAAACATAAGGTTTTTGCTGACATAGCGATGGGGACCATTCTGCGACATGTCTGCGACGGTTTTTTTTTCGTCCCCTTCAGGGCAGTCTGCGCATGCGACGTTGCAAGTCGCAGCGAGCTCACCGTGCTGGCTGCAACCATCGCCAACATATCAGCCTACCTCTGGGACTGGGCTGTCAAGCCACGGCCGCAGCTAATTTCGTTCACTCAGACCACGATTGAGAGAACCACAATCGGGGCGCACGACTGCGCGTCACGTGATATTGTTTTGTATTTCGCAAAGCTTTTTTTTAGACCTCGGAAAAGTGATACACGTGAGGCATTTATTATCGGAAATAAATAGAATGGGTGCTTCAGAAGGTGTTCTCCAACTTTGTAAATCACATTTGTTGTCTAAAAGCAATACCTAATAAATTAGAAAAAATATCTTAATTACTAATCAGTTAATTGCAAAATAAAAAATTGTCTGTGCAGCGCCAGGTGGCTGACAGCCGTGTACAAGTGGTTTCTCTGGTCTATCTCAAATGTTGTATTTTTTAACCTTTGGCTAAAGTTGTAGTCGGGTACAGGTCCAGAAAAAAAAAACGGCATCCAGCTATCAAAGGACCCCCCTCCAACTAATAGCTGCCGAGATATACCATGATGTCACGGCCGACCTCCTTGCACCTTCTTCGAGTGAGTCCGTGCTGGCAAATAGTTCTTAAATGCTTGGCGAGTTCCAGCAAAAATACATAGCTTTACTCAATTGGATCGATACTATAGTCGTTTGCTCTTCATGCGGAGTAGAACAGGTAAAACGACGAATTATGACGGTGAATTTCAGCATCGTCGATTTTTCACGAAACCGCTTGGTTGTTCTGCGCTTCATTGCATCTCTTTTCCGTCTTACAGCCATACGAGGTGACACCGCTGACATAAGGGGACCTAACCGGTTAGGAGATTAGGGTAATAGCATGGCGACAATGCGCACGCGCGAACAGTTGTGATGAATAAAGTAAGGGGGGCGGTAATTACTCTGGCATGCGCACTAGCACCACGCTATTACACTGTGCCTGTTCATCGCAACTCTCCGCGGGTGCGCATTGTCGCCCCGCTATTACCCTATTCCCCTAACCGGTTGGGTCCCCTAATATAAATCTCGCGAGCCCATGAGCGCGGAAGATCACGTTTTTCTGTTGGTTTGTTTTTTGTTTTGTTTTTCCCCGTGTGCGCCGCGACGTCGCACATTTGGAGCGATGCCACTTGCTGGAGGGGGTCCTTTGAGTGCTGTTTGCCGCTTTTTTCTTGACCTATATCCGACTATATAGCTTGGTCACCCGGTATATTGTGTATATGGGAGACGAGGAACTATACTTACCGATTTCAAAGAAAAATAGTCATCATACCAGGCAAAAAACGTGAACTATTTGCTCCTGTAACCATACAATCGCGTCAGTAGCACCGTCACAGTTAATCCTGTTGAAATTTCGCCTCCGCGATATTATTATTCCGGGGATTCTCTATATGAGAATGTCTACAAGTAAAAATTTTTCCACGGGTACAACATGCATTAGTGTTTCCGTCACGTCTTTTCAAAGTTAGAAGCTGCCTGTCTGCCAAAGACTTCAACGGCTGCAATTCAGGAATGCCTAGAGCGCTGAAAAACCTGCCAGGCATTCCTCGCCGCTTCTTTTTTTTCTTGTAAAAAGGAAAATAGGTGTCGATGAGCACGTTTTCTTCCTCCTCCATCTCAAGGACGTGATCGGCATAGAAAGGTTATGCAAAGCCGATATTTTGATGTCGAGAACAAACACACTAATCGAATTTTAGTCTCGCGCTGGTGTCTTCAGCATGCTTGTTGCCGGTGGTGCTGGAAGAGGTGGCTCCAAGGTGTGCTTTGAGGTAAACACCAGGCCGTAGAATGGCGTTCTTCAGAAGATTTGTTCAGACAGTGTGGCTTCCCGGGAGAAGTTACACAGCCACCCGTGTTCCGAAGTGGTAAAGCACAAAGAAAAACAAATGCCTACCGCCCAAAGGCAGCGCGAAGAGTCCATGATCCAGCCTTGTAGGCTGTCTCACTAGCACAGACACTAAATACATACGCAATAAATACTCCGCGACCATGAGTTCGTGCAGTAGTGTAAGTACTAGTAGTGGATATCTCTGTCGCAGCAAACATATGGCGGCTATTGCTTTCCTGAGTAGGGCAGAATTGAATAGTAACACAACCTCTATTTTTTTCCCTCCGAGAAACCAGCGGCTTTCAGCCATGTCCATTAGGCGTCTCTGCTTCCCCAGTTGTCTTCTGTATACGCGTTCCCGAAGACACGGAGAAGGAAATGCCATACTTCCGCCTTAGCAAGGGAGAAATAAGCCTATTTCGCCACGGTAGTTTGCTCCGGTCATCTTTTGTCTTCTTTACTGTAATTTTTGTTTATCTCGCGCGCAACACTTATTGCTTCCTCTTTTATTTTTATCCGTTCGCGTGTCGTCTTTACTGCGACCGTGTTTGTGCTCTTCCACGCAACATGATGCCAGCGCTGGGATAAAAAAGAGCTGTTTTTGACAGGCTCTAATTCCTTATCTTTTTGGTTTCTTTCCCTTCCTGGGGTCTTAAGGAATCAATACCCACAAAAAAAAAGAAAGAAAGAAAGAAGCTAATAACCTCCGGTAAACGAGGGAAGCATGTTTTGCGCGACGCGTGGCCTCAGCTAACAGTTTCTGAGCACGCGGATTTTCTACGCTCGCCTTGTGCCGTTCTGCATCGTTCCAGGTTTCCAGAGCTGCTGGCTTCCTACTATTCCTATTGATGCTAATAGATTACGTCCGGCGTTACAAGTCGGCATTAAATTCAAGTAGCAATGCACAGTTTACTCAAAAGTTTGTGAACGCAATGATATGGTTGAAAGTAAGCCTAAGCAGAGTCCTGACAAATAAAAAATGTCTTGTGAATCCACTTCACAGCCTTGGGGCATTAATCCCGTCCGTTACAGGTGAAATAGAAATAGAGTTCATAACAACCCCACAAAAAGGGGTTCTAAGTAGTCCTCGCATTTGGGTACGTGACTAAGTCTGTGAATCCATTCAAAAGTTTCGAGTAAAAAATCGAATATCCTTTTCCCCGACTCACTGAACGAATTAAACACTGCGAGCTCCCAAGTATTCCAAACAATTCGAGTGTACAGTGAAGTTTTCAGTCACCTTTAGAATCAAAATCATCACCTGGACTTATACCCACTGCAGGGTGAAGTCCACTCCCATTTTCCTACAGTTAACCCGGTCCTGTGCTAGCTGTTTTAGAATAATAAGTATCAAAATTGAGTAGGGTACCCTGGAGTTTTTTTGTGCGACTATTTTATAATAATAGCCCTCTCCTACACCGCACATCATGTTGTCTTGGCCGATCTGCGAGAAAAAGTTCGCCCGGCGGCATGGTACGATCATTCTGGTGGCAACAATGGTTGGACTCATCCTTTAAGACTGCGAGCTAAGTGTCACGGCAGGTCCGCCATATTCAGCAGTCTTCTTTATTTTTTCCTTGCTCTGTATCCCAGGCCACAGCCCGTAACGCGCGAGCCGCTCACACACTGAGGTATAGCGCTAGGCTGTTCACCTTCGTCGTCAGTATATATATATATATATATATATATATATATATATATATATATATATATATATATATATATATATATATATATATATATATATATATATATATATATATATATATATATATATATATATATATATAGCAGGGGAAGGGGAAATCGAGGGGTTCGTTATTATAAAATTCAAAGGAGCGAACAGCCTACGAGTCCAAGGCAACCGTTGGGGATATTTCGTTTATGTTTTGTTGTTGGTATAGACAAGCATTAGTCTTATGATGATATTTAGGAATAAAGAATAATAAATTCAATATATATATATATACATATATATATATATATATATATATATATATATATATATATATTTCCTTAGCGCTTACGTCCGAGTCAGAACGTTAGCAGACTGATATCGTGACGTGTTCCCATTAGTTGAGGTAAATGCTATGTCTTTTGGGCAGCTACCACTTCTTAGCTCCAAGATTTATAGCGTCACCGTTAGTGGTTCACGGTTTCCCATGAATAATTATTTTGGGGAAATATTTGCGCGAGCTACGAATAGTCATACAAATATATAACTCGCATTTCAATCAAATTTTTCTTTTTTTTTTTTTTTTTTTTTTTTTTGCTCAGAATCATCAATTCAGTTTCGAAGAAGTTCGCTTCCAGCAATCCTATTTTTTTTTTTACGATTTATCAACGTTACACATGGAGGGATACAAGCGATGGAAAAAAGCACCTATCACTTATTTATACACGGTATAATGAGCAACAATTTTTACCTCACGTTGTGTGTGAAGGTTCCGAACCACGCCTGCTGTTTTCATTTACTAAGGTAGCCTTTTAACGGTTAGGTAACAGCCAGATGTCACTGTAAGAGAACGCGGAACCAGCAATACTAATGTCGCCAATAGACGGAATTTGAATGACGGCTTGTTTTTGTTCTTTTTTATTATCTTTTGTGTCACCTTCGCGAACAAAGCTGTAAGATTAGCTGACAATCAACAGGATAACAACGCCTGGAATATTCCTTTAAGTATGAAAAGTGAACTTGGGTTTAAAGTGTAGGTGTGAAGCATAAGATCCGAGGCGACGACACTACAGCACCTAGCGTGTCGCTCTCGTCGCTCCAATCTAGGCTTCTCAAATAAACGTTTCTGTGACGCCTACGCCACGTGAACGTAAAGCGAGCAACGAACCTTCCCTGTCTGGGATTGCAATCTTCGCAGGCTCGCCAAGGATTCCCGCTGACAAAGGAGTACGGCCTGGAGAAGCTCTTCTTCAAGTACGGTGTGGACATGCATTTCACCGGCCACCAGCATTCGTACGAGCGCACGTGGCCCCTATACGACGGCCAGGTGGGAGCTTGTGACAGTGCTCTTGCACCCCCCTCCCCCCGCTATTCCTCCAGACATAAAGGCCATGTAGCAATGATCTCAGCTTTGAATGCGTTTCTTAAAACATCACGGTTTTGAAATCGCACAACAATAGAAATGTGTGCTTTGGTTTTCAGCGGTGCACAGCGTAAGTTACCCGAGGCGACGCGGCGAGATGCTCTGCGTTCTTTCCACGTATCTAACCATTGCACGCGCGTTCACGGTGTTGTGCTGCATTTGACGGCCATTGCCGTCTTGAAACTATTCGTCGTAACCATGAATGTGCATCGCTCTTCAATGTGTTTTTTTTTTTTTCGTTTTTGTTCTCTCGGGGACTGGGCTCAGGTCAACGCCCCGAATGCGTACTATGTTCTGAGCATATCAAAGATTGTAAAATAATATATACTGCGATACGCTCTCTAAATCGCAAGACAAATTTTTTATCTAGCAGTCATGAGGGGACAGCATTTGAACGTAGATGTGAGCAAAATTATCGCCGGGGGCGCTTCTGTACACGTAATAATGTCAGACATGAAGCAGTTTAAGAAAGATAGCATTATCATGAGTGCGAGTGACTGCAGCAGGCAGAAACCGGTGCAGGATATTGAGCTGTATGAGGATTTGGCCTGTTGGTTTCCTTTTATGTCATATCGACACGCGAAATATCGCATGGAAACCAGTGGCTAGAACGGAGGAAATGTGTTTTCACACCGCGCCGATATATTATTATCATTCACGGCACAAAAATTATTCACCCGAACCAGTTTTCACAACACTGTCTCTGATGGCAGGTGTACAAGACAGGCGGAAAGGACCCGTACGTGAACCCAAAGGCACCCATACATGTCGTCACGGGAGCTGCGGTAAGTACTGTGGCGTGCAGCACAGATTGCTTGCCGGTTTCGCAGGCAGGGCTAAGAGCAGGTCAAGCGTTGTACAATTGTATCATAACTTGCAGTCGTCGGCCTACATGTGCGTTACCAACCCCTGACGCCACCACGTGAGGAGTTCTGAAAATGTAGTGGCCGCATCGCATGTGCTAGACTACACCCGAGTGCCCCGCGCATGCGCATTGACACCACACTGGCACATGGTGCAGAGAGTACAGGAATAGAAGGTGGAGCTTTTAGAACTGCTGTTTGTGAGGATAAGTGTAAAGAGTTTGCAAAGCAATTGAAATTTCTCCGATTTCGCCGGATTATGACCCCATCCTCCGTTTCGACCAAGTATGATCTCGGATTTGGTGCTGGCCTCATGACTTTGGCCTTTAGACTTCTGGGCGCGGCGCCTGATTTTTCAGTTGCTGAAACTGCACCTATCAAGAAGTGCTGCGCGAAAATAATACCTTGCGCACTGATTTTATAAACGTAGCACTCATTATTCCCACCTGCTTGCTGGTAAGTTCACCAGCTTAGAAGAAGACTACTTCCTCGTTATGCTTAGATCGCACTGAGGTTTCAATCCGAACAAAATTTAAGACGTTGTTGGAATTATGCGCAACCTACCGAGAGCAAAGTTTTCGGTTTAGGAATATTGTTGGACAAATGCTTGAGAAATTAGACGTAGGCTTCCGCCTTGTTTACAATATTACATTTGTCTCAGCCCACAAAATTACGAGCAACCGTCAACGACCATCAGTCAACTCAATAGCTACAAGTTCCCATATATAGCGCTCAGATTACGACCTATATAGTCGTCCCGCGACGCGCAGGGGCCTCGCCAAACCTTGCTCTGGCAAGGAGCTCTACTTCGGGTTCTGCGCATTGCGTTTCGCAATTTTGGGCCACGAGAATTGCTCGGCCCCACTATTTCATAAAAAAGCAATCAATGCTCGTCCACATGCACTGAAATGCGAGAGCTGAGAGCCAACAGACGAAGTACGTTATTTCGTTGTAACACCATTACAATATGTTTAAATGCAGTGCAGAGGAAAATTCATAACATATATAGAAGTACGTCTACCGTGGAAGTTGAAAAAAAAAATAAAAAAGTAGGAATTAGCACATTTTTTGCGACGATAGAGGGGGAGGGGGGGGGGGGCGATATCTTGATAAGTTTCAAGTTATCAGCTATCAGTGCTGTTAGTTCTGCTCATGCGTGCTCTTGGTTGTGAATGGAGTATATATTTCTGTTCTTTTCAATAAAATCTTCAGCTGCTAGTCAGCGCTGGTCCCGTCTTCTTTCTACTCTCCTGCCTCCGTTGTTGCGCTGTTTTTTGCTTAAGCAAGACACACATTCTGAACACGCCGGCGAAGCAAAATCGGGAGTGGAGAACTACCTGTTCGCTGTCTAAAGTAATTCACTTACTGCAGGCGTTACGCTGACACATCCCCTTTCCAAGCGCATGGTGCAAGCTCGATCAAATAACAGTAAGAAATGCACTACAACAGGGAACCAAAGTAACGTGTAATATTTACACATGCTCTGCTTACCCAAAAGGCAACAAAATAACAAGTGTGCGTAACATAATTAGCATCGAAAAAAAGTGTAAGACGCAGTCTACCTGTTTTGACCTTCAGGTTGTAATTGGTATTTACTGTTAGTGCTCCCGGAGACGAGTAATAAAAAAAAACGTTTTAGGCAGGTTGCGCGTCTGCCTCCTTTCTTGTTGGGTTTTCTTTTATTTTCACATCTGAAATCGTATTTCTTTTGCATGGCTGCAATTAAAAAAGCAGCTTCAGTAATTGGGAATGGTTTAGCGTTGTCGCCGCCATGGGAGCTGCAAATCGCAATCTAGTTCATCGAACTAGGTCTGGGCGGCAATGTTCAATCCCTCGCACAGAAAACTGCATAGAAAATATAAAACACAAAACATTTCTTACAGACCATTTGACAGCTGGTAAGAAATTTCTTCTCTTATAACCCACCAAGGAAACATGAAGCTCGCAAAACCGCTTGTACAAATTTCTGCCAGGTCAGCTTTTGCACGGAGCCGTTATCCTGGAAAAAATGCTCTTCCCTTTTCTTCATTGAGCAAGCTGCTGTTTCAGTTTTGTTTTTTTCGTGGATATCCTTCAGGGCAGTTACCTGAACAAAATGATTGACTTGACTTAAACGCTTCATCATCGTGGATAATGTGTACACTGGATACTATGGCACAGGCCAGAGTATACGAACTGTAGGATTTGTGCCCGCTTCTTTAGACTTTTAACTTGCACAGTGGTGGGTCGGCGAGTTCTCGTTTCACTTCCTTTCAAAAGCAGCAGTGTGACCAGGCTACAGCCTTTCTAATCGGCTCAGGCTGCAAATCTTTACAACCACTAAAACACCGAGGCAAGTCAATCTACTGGAAATGAGAAGCTCTTTAGTGGAGAGCTGTGGATTAATGTCTAACATATGGTGTTCTTTAACGCGCACGGGCATTTTATGGCCCACGAACATTTCTGCCCCCCCCCCCCCTCTCTCCCCCTCGATCTGCATGCGGCCCTTGCTGACAAGATTCTACCTACAACTTAGGGATCAACACAGGGAAGCCACCCCGATAGGTACTTAAGAAGGATCAGTGTACGATCAATGTTAACAAAGTATTCGTCAGCATGTATTGAACGTGAGTATATATAGCTTTGTCTAGAGCATAATAAGAGATGACTAACGTTTCTGCCGTTGTACTGGTTAAAAATGAAACTACACGCCTAGCGTTGCCTTCTTAATTATAAAATCACTAATGTGTTCTGGTTTTGATCAGGGAAACTGGGAAAATCTCTCGACGTTCGTGTCCCACCCGAAGCCTTGGAGTGCCGTAAGGATCTCCGACTACGGTTTCACTAAGATTCACTTGATCAACAAGACACACATCCTACTACAGCAGATATCCACAAGAAAGGTAAAGTCGGCTATCAGCAGCCTCTTTTCTTTGTTTCTTAGTTTTCATCTCCAGTGTAAGACTCTAAGATCATCCCCTTTTCTATTCCAGGAGCCCCACGTCGTCGATACGACGTACATTGTAAAAGATAGGCCGAGGAATTTTTGACGAACAGCTATCTCAAGCCCCGCCATCTTAACATAATGCTGGAGCTACACAGTCAGAAAATTGTCACGGCTTTTGTTTCCACACTCTCAATAAAGCTAAATAATATTCCTGGCAGTACAGGAGAATTACAAACCCCCAACTTTGTTCTGAAGCGTACTAGTATGGTAACAATCTTCTTTTCAAAGGGTGGAACAGACACTGCTCTTAGGACGAAGAAAGTTTTCAGAGAAACTTCAGAGAAACATTTCTTTCCGACCCTAGCGAGACTGTCTGCTTTAGTGCACTTTTTATTAAGAAAATCGGTCTTGCTAGTTAAGTAAATACGCGAACTTAAGTCGTATAGAGCTTATCCACGTTATTTATTATTTCAATGAAAGATCTATGTACATTCGATTAAATCCGGTCTTATTTGCTCGCGACTTAAAAAAAAAAAACGAATAAAAACTAATGACTTTTTGAGGGAAGGGCAGTTGTGCGGTATGTACACTTTGGAGACATTGGACAAAATATACTAACGAGATAAAAATGTTCACGCACGTAATCACTAAATAACTTCAATTTCATTTAGTCACTGTTTTTGCCAAAGTTTAAACCCAAGAGAGAATAATAAAGCAGCGTTTAGAGAGGAATCGCGAGGAAGATTACCTTCAAGGAAAACCCAGCCCAACTGTGCAGAGTTTGCGTTCACGTCTTAGCTGCAAACACGGGAACTCTAAACTAACTCGTCCCACGAGCGCCTCCTTTCGTTAACATTCATCATTACTGGATGCTGTTGTGCGCCGTGCAGAATTCCCACGAGACACAGTGAGCCGCGGTGCCATCGACAAGTCCCATGAATAAGTTCCGAGATCAACGAGCCCAGCAGTACATCACCAAGAATACATAATAACACAAGCGCGGAGCTACCCTGTGGCTTCCTAGCGGTGAGGCAAAAGGTACTTTTCGTTGCCATAGGTACCTGGAATAGCAGAGTAACAGTGAGAAGGAATGCGTTCAAGGTTTTCTCGTGCTGAAAAAGAAAAATACAAGAAAGGTTTTCAGGAGTTGTCGATTAATCATATAGTACATTTTTTCTTCATTAGGAAGGTAGTTTCGCATCTCGCGTTGCGATTTAATTGCAAGCTTCTTTAATCACTCGCGCAGTCGATGAGTAGGGTGGTTTGAACTTTGATTCGCGGCCCCTAAAACCTCGTGACAGTATTGCGCATTCTTGGAGTATTTTCACCCTAACTCATCGACGAAACTCTCTACGCATCATGGACGTACATATCTCTTTGAACGACCTTCACTTGAAGCAAATAAAGAGAAAAGGAACCGCTGCTCGCATTAAAAACTGTGTATATACTCGTTCTTAAAATTGATTAAAAACGAAAAAAAACTTGTTGACGTTTCTCATTGGCCAAATGGAACAGCACCTACTGTACCGCGCCATTATCATCTCATGCGCACAGTGGATTTCACTTATCTCAGGCCAGTCCTGGTCATGTGAGCCTATTGGGAAGTCCTTGCCTAGCATATCATTACACGGACCATATACTTAGACCTTCGTCACTGTATAACCAGAAGGGACGGCACTTAGTTTCCGATACGAGATACTCCCTGCTACGGTCGGCTGTGACGACGAGATTTCCACAAAATGGCTCTCAGGCTCACTGTCCTCCAGAACCTAAGACATAAAGCTAAATATAGCGGATAAACGAAGCCAGCACCCACCGAAGTTAGCGTGCGCTTGAGTTGGTCCGGAGATAAGATAGTGCAATGTCCTCTGTCCGCACGTGGAAGCGACGGCGGCTCATCTATAGAGCCAGTTGACAGGCCCGTGCATTTTCTTTTCTTGCTTTCTACAGTCGCAACAACAACGATGAGCAGTAATATGGAACAAAAAATTTCCAAATCAAAAGCCTGATCTTTTACTGTCATTTGTGTTAGGATTATTCAATATCCGTGCAGTGTAAGTATATACTTTATTTCTCATTTTGTTTACGTGCTTGTGTCGATGCGTGTGCGTGTGTGCTTGGAAGGAGGGGAGCGAGGGGGGCGTATGCGAACAGTGCCGCAGTACCTTAAACGCTGTATATCGGAGACGGCGATCAACCATTGCACTACGTAAGTCAAATCACGTGAGTAAATAGTGCATGCCACAAATTTAAAAAAAAAAATTGAAAATCTTCGCGCATACGGATTAAGTTTGTCCTGGCCTTCATAATCTCGACAATTAGCGGCAGCCTTTTTGGCACCTTTAATATACTGTCAAACATCAGCTCATATGTTGTGTTCACTTTGCCTGCGGTTGGCGCTACGACGGGCTCCTAAGAGTATCAAAACCCGGAAAATGCACGTTAAGTGTCTCTCTCGGCTACCTTTCTCCTCATAAGTTGCTTAGCGAAAAAGCATTCTAATATACTTATCGAAAACTTTTCAAAAGAAAGACCATCGTTTAAGCATCGCGACATTATCGGCCGATAAAGGCGTTTACGCGCCATGCTCGCAAATGTATCTGCACCTGAGCGTAGCATTGCCAGGCAGCGGACACGTCTGAGAGCGTTATGCCACTGCTCAACCTGCCGCCTTCCTCAGACGACAAGCAGCGGTTTTATGTGGGAACCCATTTATTCCATGGTAACGGCTGAGCGGCGACACGTTAGCGAGATAGAGTCTGTCACACGGTAAAGCCGCGCGGCGCCGCCCCAGCAGCTGTCCACTTCACACGGGTCGCGCTGCCCTCTGACGTCACGTATGCCTTGGGCTCTGGTATCTCTCTTCCCGTTCTCGAAGGCGTCGGGATACACGCGTTGAGAGGAAATTCTCCAGAAGGATGGGATACAGTAGACCGACCAAGGGGCTAAAGCTGCTTCCTTCAACATTCAGGTCTTCTTTCTATTTTCTGTAAGCGTCAAAGAAATAGAAGCGCATTTGGAAGCTTTGTCCACAGCTTCACAAAAGCCTTGGCTCTATAATATATATATTTTTTCATACCATACTTTCACTGGCATGAAAAACATATTATTTTATTTATGAGGCTTTTTCTTCAGAGAAAACTTAATAAATATCAAACTGAAATGCTTATACGCTATAGTAAAATTTAGAGGTGTCAGAACAGCAGTTTTTTCCAACCGAATCAAACACGAGTAGGATATTCCCGCTACGAAATCAAATACGAATATTGCCAAGTAATGCCTGTCAAAAAAATTGTTAGTTTTGCGAATAACTGTAAAAAAAATAAAAAATGCGAGCAATAGCGTCAGACAAAGCGCCAATAACGTAGCTGCCTTACGGTGCTAATTCCTGGAGCGGAAGCTATGGCCTCAATAAACTCAGCACTCTTTAAAAGAAAGGCTAGCAGGATGAATTCAGGTTGTTACTTGTTTGAGGGAAGTTAAACGTTTTAGAAAAGTTACCTATTCATTTCAAGGACGAATGAGAATAAAGTAGAGCCACACCTGAAGACGTTTACAAGTGTGGCCAATCCAACTCGTAAATATGTGTCATTATCCAAAGGCACAACAACAACTTTATACGGGCCATGAGCCTACAAGATAGGGCACCAAGACAAGGCTGTTAAACTTCCCTAAGCATCATCACGTCGTTCGGTCTTATAAGCAGTTAATTCGCATTATGAACGCTGTCGCAAGAATTGGACGTATGGTGGCACTGAACCTTTCAACTCACGCATACTGACCGCTGCAGGAGGCTATGCAGCGTCGGTGTGTGTGCCCTCTTTTTTTCTTTATTGCGGTGGCGCTAAGGGTTCAGAGTAGCCAGCGTCGGCATTATTGTTATGGTATTGGTTGTGATGAGAAAATCAACAGGAAGCAAAAAATAAAAATCCCTGAAACGTCCCGGAACCGAAATAGATTCTTCAAACAGCGAAAACATAAAACCTAAGTTACCATATTCAAGGCTTGCTTTTTTGTGTAAGCCGTTGTCTGCAAACCATGTCAAACTAAACGAATAGCGGCTATAACCGCAACTTACTCGCGAAACAAGGAAGAACAACATAAAACCTTAGTTACCCTATTCAAGGCTTGCTTTTTTGTGGAAGCCATTGTTTGCAAACCGCCACATAATGCAATGGCGACTGCTACGCCGCTCCGCCTCGGTGGAGTTGGGATCGAACAAGATGCATGTTATTTTTAAAATAACTAAAGATGTCACAATAACCCTTTTTAGATCACTGACGGTAAAATAAGATGATCACGGATGTCAGAAACTGTATTTTGCAGGCAGTTCTGTTAGCGGCAGCGGCGTCAAATGTAAATTCAGTGCCAGACTGGCTTTTGGAAGCATTTGAGGTGGTTAGGAGAAAAAATAGGCAAATAGTGATAAAATCGGTGACTTATTGCCCGAGGGGGGGGGGGGGGAGGGGGGGGGGGCATGCGCCTGGAGTTTTTCAAGCTAAAATAGCGCTTTGCATTGCGCTCAATCGTATTCATGACCTGTAGTATACTAAACACAGGTGACGTACACTGAAAACGTGGAGAGCATTGAAGTTGCGACAGAGCAAGACTGCCCCAATTGTTCTCATCTGACTTTTTTGGCAATAAGACATTGAATCCTGCCAGAACCTAGCGTTCTGCATCGCTGTCGTCCCCGTTGGGAAACATCTACAAACATTCTGCAAAGGCTTTATACTCATTTCTGACAGCATACTGCTCCTCAGGTTATTGTCCGTTTCTGCACAGCTGTGTAAAGCGAACACCTAGAATTTTGTCTTCTATCCAAGAGAAAACATACAAAGCCCCGGGTTCTAAAATGTTCCTGTCTGAAACAATAAAACATACATTTCGGTGCTTTTTGCAACCGCTGGATTGTTGTGGCCGCAAGGCACGAGGTTACAGCGCAACTCATTCACAGTTTACTTTTTTCAGTCGGTTTCCTCGTCACGCACGCTGTGAACATGCAAATTAAACAGCTGAAATATTCACGAAGGGAAAGGAGAAACATACCTGCACCCTGTGCTTGCCAGGTGTCATAAAACCCGACGGTGAAAATATCAGCAACAACACGTTACAAAAGTATCATGCAGCAATTACGCTTACAAATTGTTTGAATACCAGCCTCCCAGCTAAAATCATAAAAAACAACTATAAGAAATTGATGGCGGCTCAACTCAGCTAAGCCTTGGATATGCGTAACGAAAGCTACCAAACGGATTGTTCGTAAAATCCAACTCAATCGTTCTCGTCGCCGGTGCACTGTCTGCAAACGGTATTGTTTGGTGAATCTTATTTGTAGTGTAAGTTTCGTGTCCCTCAGAAAATATTCAAAAGAACAGTAAAAATGAAGAAAAAAATCAGCAATGACAATGCTGGGAGCATAACATTTCACTGGGCTTGGAGGAGAAGGAAGAGGACCAGCTTGCCTTGTTCTTGGAACATTTGGAACTTGGAACTTATTGGAGCTTTTATTAGATGCAAGGGTCGTTTGCCGTCCGCATTGGATGAAGCAGTTCCAAATTTATCCTAATATTTCCGTCTGTCTGTTTTTTTTTTTTTTTTTTTTTTTCAAGGAAGTAAGATTTTACTCACTCGTATCTTTTAAGTATGGGTGTGTGCGATGAGACTTCCCAAGTTTTGTTTGGTGCAGTTTAAAGCAACCATCCCCTTACAGCTACTACTTCTAGCGATATCCTCGAATAATCACAAACACCTTTCCAGATGCACGACCTGGTACTATGACGATGCGCTTTGAAGCGACATAATGCGGCATATGCGCATAGAAGAGCAGCTTTCTCTCGCTTTCTCTCTTTTCTTTTTTTTTTTTTTTTCTTGGAAGCCAAGCTGATAAAGACGTTTGTTTCCACGGAAGATGTTGCATGACAGTGCAGCCATTGATTCCAGCTGTTGCGAGAGCTAATCAGATGGTTCATCATTTCGCACAGAAACTGAAACAGTTTCCTTCCGTATGCAATTACGCTTGTCCTTGCGCTGGACGCAGGTGCTCTGAAAGTGCTGGCTCCTGAAACCGATAACTGTCGTTTTCTTAACACATCACGCATCTAAACTCATTTCAATTACATCTTAATGAAATCGGCCCAGCAACGGCGCCTGATAAGCTTGGATAGGCTCATTAAATCTTCTCAGCTGTGCCGGTTGTCCGCTGGCCATTCCGAACGGAGTGAGCAACTTTTTCAATTTGCGGCGTGAAAGAATGAAAGGGGGAAAGAAGTCCAAGACGGACTACATATAGTCTGAAGACGTCCCAATTCTCCCTCAGCGTGTAATGCTCCCTAGAGTTTTATGCAAATTTACTCGTACTACCTCGTCCGACAATACCGTGCATTATCTCGCATAACCAGGCAATTTTCCGGAGGTTTCTTTAAAATGCAATCGTCTCTGCGTCGGTAATCGTAAATATAGCCATTTTTAACCGCACCCAGAGCTCACCAGCTGCACCCTTACATGAACTTAAACTAACTCAATCGCATAAAGGGGACACCCAAATGAACCACTTTACTTTCCCGGCATTGCGAAAACAATCCCAGCGAAGCATTCACGCGTCGCTCGGTCCACGGTTTCTGTTGTACGGGTTATTAAAAACAAGTAGGCCTCGGGAAGTTTTCAAGAGCCTGCAAGCTCTGTACAGCGACGTAACATCCCAAGTTTACAGGTGTGTAAACCGAGTTTGGAGAGGGTCACATAGCCCATTTCGTCTATTTGCCACGGGCAGGGGAGTTAAAGACTATACTTGCTTTTTCTATGTCCTATCAGGCTTCACGACGCCACGCTTCTATCAAGTTCGGGTTTACAAAAGGCTGTCTGTTATGATAAGGATTTTCTCTTGCTCTTCAACTCCGATGTTGGGGGTAACAGGATTAAAGCGCAAATCCCAAAACAGCGCTAATGAGACTGAACATGGCTAGTAGGGAGTTTTAAAATCGGAGTAAGGGGAATATGGTAATGGGGACGGGGGGGGGGGGGGGGGGGCGAGTGCGCATGCCCAGAGTGCTTACCGCACCCCTCGCCTATTCATCACAGCCCTTCGCATGTGCGCATTGTCGCCCCCCTTCGCTATTACACTACCTCCCTAACCGGTTGGGTCCTCCTATTCTTGAACTCCCTAATATCTGCTGCTGCTTTGTGACAGGACTTGTTTTCGGGAACACATATATCAAGTTTCTTATTAAGCTCCATTCCGATTACCCTGCCTTGGCAGAGCAGCTGGTAGGCAGTGATGTCGGGGTTTTGCCACAAGGTGCGTCATTTCTGAGGATTGCAGAAGGTGATATTTTCCGTAAGCTTAAGAGCTAACATCGGCCATGTTCTGAAATGATTGTGTTTGAACCGCCATCCTAAGGCAAAGCTTCACCTGGCGACGTGCAATGAACAGTAGCGAGAAATCATCATACATTGGTCGGTGATCGGTGGGTATTTTTCAAGCGTTAGCAAGGTTAGCGAGATATTACAAGGAGCTTGCTTTCCACGGCCAGTATTGTCATACGCACTGATTCCCTCCAGGCGACAAAGCTACTTAGACGCGTCCGTAGCATCACAGAAATCTGCCAAAATATACACAGTCTTGCGGCACGCATGCCAACTCTTATTGAATAGACTCCGCGAGACCTTTTAAGTGCTCAAAGCCATGCTGATGCTGCGACCCGCCTTTCCACCTCAACATCGTCATCGTGAAACCGGATAAAATTCAATAATGCTACCCTACTTTTAACACGAAAGGAGCACCTCCGATGCCACACACGTGTTCTCATACCTCTGTGTATAGTATATTTCCCCAGCGGTCTAACCCATGAAAAGGAGGAGGCGTTTCGGAGGATTCGAGTCGGGGTGGCCCTAACACCTGCAATCACTCGAAAGTGACCTCAATTTCGAGATTTGTATCCCCATCCTGGGTGCCCCGTCTACAAATCCAGAGATACAGAAGCCGATATTCACCACCTGCTGTAGGAATGTCCAGCGCTGAAGCCGACGCGGATCCGGCACCTGGTGGCAGCTGGCCTCTCCCCCAATAATCCGTCGTCATATGCCGCTTGGACGCAAGGGCGGCATCATCGTTTATTCCTCGACTTCATTACATCAGCCAACCTTTTTTTCATTTATTTGACCATACCCTTCATTCATTATAACATTCTTTTTATTCCCCGAGGCAGTAAGCATCGGAAAATAAATTAGTTATGGTTTAGCTGTGCTTAACCCTAGTTAAATTGCGAAAGCAACGGCGGAAGATTCTTTCGCCTGCTATATTATTCCCTTATCACGCCCTGTAAGGGTAAGGTGCTAAATTATTGGGGACACTTGAGCTCATCCTTTAAGGGTATGACGCGAGAGCGCAAGGTGCCAGCCCACATATAAAGTCATGCTTCTACTAAGCCGTAAGGTCGTGCCTGCGTGTCGTAGGGTTAACGAGAATGCAAACGGTTCTGGCAGGCTGATTCTGATATCACAATCCCATATGAAGGAGCGACCCGAGTTTTGAGCTCCTACCCGTGGCATAGGGGTAACGTGAATTCAAATGGGCTGGCAGGCTGATTTTTTTTAAGAGGAGACCGTAGCTGCGCCTCTTCACGACGTAGTACCTGCGGCCACCCGAGGTCACGCTTTGGCTGTCGTAGTATTCCTTCCGCAATAATAAAATATCTGCCTGTGTAGCCTTACCACCAGTAGGGAAACTTTGAAGGCGTACGTGCCGCAAGAAACTGAACCGAGAAAAAAAAAATTGGTATCGCGTCCTGAAAACATTAAACACTATTCACTTTACATGCAGGTGAAGTTATCTCTTCAGAACTTTAGCATTTCCGGCAATTAATCAAATAGCGTTTATCATTGTCCTTTACAGCTTATTTCAAAATGGTCATTCAATGGCTGAGAAATTAAAAAGAAAAATTCGTTAGAGACACATATTCGTTCTTAAGTGTGGAAGGCTTAAACCCTTACGCGATACTCATTTGCCACGTTTGACCCCATGTGTTTCTTTTGCACTCATTTGCTTCCTTTCTTTTTAGAGATTTTTAACTAATTTGACACAAAGCCAGCGTTTTTAATCGTCTTTTTAGATCTCATACCCACTCGAAGTCTTCCGCCGGATGTGACGTCATCATCTAACTTTCTTCGTTTTTCTTTTTTACCCAATTTGTAGGTCCTTCGGTTATTTTAGTATTACTTACTCCTAATTACACGTTCGTAATTTATTTAAACACAAACCCAATTTCGATGTTTTTTTTGTACTACTTCGACGTCCGAGCTGTTTTCACGCCCCCTGACTATATCGATTCCAGCGTTGTATTGGGGAGAATTTGAGATTTATGGCTTTAATTAATAACGAATTACTCTACAGTCATCAAACTTTGCTTTTTGTCCTATATTTGTTGTTAACGCGCTAGTAGGGGTGGAAAGACCGCGCGCGGACGCAAACTTTCTGCACACACTCGTGAGCCTAGAAACGCTTTGCTTGAATACCAAGATTACGTGGAACAAAATGAGGAACACACTCCCGCGTTTACTGTTCAAAAACCGGCTGTCTAAAAATCAATCGGTAAAAAATGCTTTCCATAATGTTTATGCATTCCCCCTCCCCCCCAAAATGGTTTCAGAAATTGAATATAAATTACGTTGTTGCAATAATTAATCAAAATACAATGACAAAGCTCAAAATCAACTACTTCCATGCCCCCAAACAGTTTCAGAAACCTGCAGAGTAGCTGGAGCCTCGATTAGGCTCCGTTAATCTTTTTATATTGGCGTGACCGATCCTCTCTTCACCAACTCCCTAACTACTCTGTACCTTCTCCGTCAATCTTCTAGCTGTCTCCTACTTCTCTCTCTTTTTCAATAATTTACGACGGTCTGGATATTCCGGTACCCCAGCGTTCTTTTTATTCCCGCAGCAGTACCCCTGTATGAAAGGTTGAAAAGCCTCACATCGGATAACAGTGTGCTATTGTTTGTATCCCAGAAGTGACATCACCAAATGTCATCCTTCACGTCTTTTTTTTATTTATTTTTTTTTTTGCCGCATAGACTTTGTTCTCAAACACCCAGCCTAAGATTCGTAAACACTCGTTTAGAATTGTCATGTTTTTGTTTTGCCTCTTAATAATAGTGTTAGTCGTCCTATAGCGTTCTAATATATGCTTGTTCGTTTTTTTTTTCTTTGTTTTTTTTTTTTTGTTATTGGGTGGTTTTTGGTGAGTGAACATTCTGTTCCAAGGTTGCGTTACTATAGTTTCCTTCCCTTTGGCATCCCCATTTATTAGCCAAACATCTAGTTCTCCGTGCGGTACGGCGCTGCATCGGTGCATGTGCATGGAAATTATTGCCACCCATCGCCTATCAATCAATAGCCCCACATGTTCTTGAAGGGCGCTTTTTGCCTCACGCGCTTAGAACAATGGTCACCCCATATCACCTCGAACGACGTATGTAGTCAAGTTTCTTTATGCTACCCAGAGTAAGCCTATCGGCTGTGATCCGCTTTGGTTTAAACTCTATGCAAGACCGTAGAAAGGAAATTATAAAGAAGGAGGAAAGCAACACAGCTGTCATGAAGAACTATGCACTCTTGACATATAAGAATTATAATGTTTGTCTAGAAAGGAGCAATGAATGGCACGGGGCTTGACGTTTGCAAATGCTGTGTAAAAACTGCGCTCTCAATTAGGAGCTACACTTGTGCTCTTAATTAAGAGCACAACTTCCGCTCTTAAGAGCACAAGTTTTTTCAGAGACGGAGCACGCCACAGCGTTTGGAAACGTCAAGCTCAGTACCATTGAGCTTTTCTAGACTAACATTATAATTGTTATATCCCCACAGTGCATAGTCCTTCATGCCAGCTGCGTTTCTTTCTGCCTTCTTTATAATTTCTTTCCATGGTCTCTAGAGTTTCTACCATCATTTACTTCTATGCCACGATATTTGTGCGCTTTAACTTCAGGCAACTGAAGTTCTCTAGCATCACCGTGCCGAGCCTATCATTGAAAGCCATGCTCCCCAATTTTCTGTACTATAATCCTAGAACTTTCACCTCTTCCCTCCATATGTCTGCCACCTTCTGAAAGTCTTCCCAGCTGTCGGTGGAAATACGATATTGCCGGCATATATCAATCTCAGTCTGCGACATGTCTATAGCTCGCCCCTTCAGCACCCCGAGTCCCGGCACAGTAAGCCCTAATCTGCTCATTTCTGAACTCCTTTCAATTTCCTATATCTAGATTATAAATAGAAGTGACGATAAAGAACATCGCTGTCTATGTCCCCTTCAACCGTACGTCTGGCAGCTCCTTCGTACAATTTCTTGGTCGCTCACTACCGCGTTCTTCTCATTATAAATATAGTCTTTTTGTTATGCCCAAAAATATAATTTCGCGGCTCATACCCTCTCTTTTTTCAAACGTGCCATAACAAAAAGCAATTTTTCTCGTGGTAAGCTCCCTTTATGTGTAAAAGCGTATTGCATTTTGTCTTTTTTATCTCTCTCTCTCTCTTTAGCAATTTCGATGCTTAGGATGACTGCCAAACAATTTGTCACCTAATATATGGCATTTTGATGCGATTCTGCAGCTTCCCCAGCGCTCTGTTTCTTCCATCCAATTCTGCAGCTATTCTCTAGTGGTTGGAATTGCTTTTCTGCACAATATCGATGCAGCCAATAGAGGCCTATAGAGTTTAGAGCGATTGATTTCTTTTTTTTTTCTTTGCTTTTGTTTCTGAGGTTCATCCTCCTCTCGCGCCGGCTTAGTGCATTTGCATAGTTTTCAATGCATCGCATAGAGCAGCATAGAAAATATTTCATTTCCTTACTAAGCAATGTGTTAAGTCTATTTCAATTTTGTCCTAACTTGTTTTGAAGCGAAAGCTTCACGGCGCGCTTCCGTGGTTCGGTCGGCGTGTGTTTCTTACGGACTTAGATGTGCCTAGCGGCGCACGGCCTCCGGGCCGCCCGCTTCTTCGAACGTGTTGCGCGGAGCTGGTAGCGCTCACTTCTTATTCTGCTGCTGCTTCGCTTTTTTGTTTTACATCGTGCATTTGCTTCTTCTTCTTCTTCTTCTTCTTCTTCTTCTTCTTCTTCTTCTTCTTCTTCTTCTTCTTCTTCTTCTTCTTCTTCTTCTTCTTCTTCTTCTTCTTCTTCTTCTTCTTAACACACTTGGCAAACCTCATTCGTACCAGTACACATCTCCACATATATACAACATTTCCTGACACAATGCCACACAGCCTTCCTGTTCCTCACTCACTCTTTCCCGCCACCGCTTCCCAGCTAACCCGCCTCCTGGAACCTCCCCGTTCAAAATACCCTCGACACCTTCGTGTCGTCCAGAGTTGTAAGGACAGCTTACTCAAAACTGAAGTGCTGTAAGTATCCGCCATTTCCGCCTGGAGTGCTAGTTCTGAGCGATGTCGCTTAACGGTTGATAGCTAAGCCTAATCTCCCCCTTCAAAATGCCCTGGAGATCGAGTCGTCTAGACCCTGCTGTGATGTCCTTGATGTTCGCAGACATCATGCAAGAGTCGAGCTCTTTCCCTTTGTCTGCACTATAGATTCAGCCGTGCTAAAACATTTTTGGGTTTTGTTTTTTGTTTCCTCTATACAAAAAAAAAAACGTTTTTTACGCATACCACCAATCACGTGACATGCTTTAATGTATTTTTATCTGTCTGCAGAGAAATCTCATGTCCGCTTCATTTTTCAGCAAGTTAGCGTCGTAATATTGACTTAGGTTACGCGTTTCTTTCGTATTTGTACCAAGATCCTTCCAAAGCTTCCAAAACTTTCAAGGTCCCCGCCTTCCTTTTTTTTTTTTTTTCAGATACCTGCTACTCGCTGATCGACTGCAGTCTTATTCTTTTCGTTTAATGCATCCTGGCATAGTTTGTTATTTTTTTCCTGACGATATTCTGTTTACATTAGTGACGGCCTAGTTTCTTGTCTTACTTTCCAATGTGCTTAGGAGCGCTAATTTCCAGCGCCTAAAAGGCGCCATGTGAAAAGCATAGAGCAGAGTAGACCACGAAGGGTGTTGTTTTGGGTAAAAAAGTGTGTTAGCCAACAGTCTTAGTGTATTATTGCGGATTTATTCGCAACTTACCTCTTGGCAAGCGCGCACTTACTTCCGGATACCTTATGTGGCCCCCTAACAACCTTTTAAAATAAAACAATTACTTTGTTCGCGATAAAACTATTGCCCCTGGGTTCCGGCATCAGGCCGTCACGCAGGCGCCATCGCGGGCAGCACTGGTCGCCCACTGCCGCGGCTACCAAACAAAAAGAGCCGTTCGTGGGCGTCGCGTAAACAGAAATAAAATGCAGGTCTTTATTGAAAGAGCAGAGACAACTGCACTACATGCGCGACACCCACTGCGCGATACAGATTTTGGGATGCACAGTGGCTCTACGCACACAAACGACTGTACAGAGCAAGCCTATAGAAAGAAAGCATGCAGCAATTACGCCTACGTACATAGAACTCTGAGGACATGGTGCCTGTCGCAGCCGGCGCAGAGACCATTCGAAACAGACGCCGCGCGCGAAATGACGCGACACAAACACACACAGAAAGAGAGAGAAAGAGAACGGACGCGTTCCGCATTGAGTCGTTGTCCCATGAATATACATCATCGCGAGAGAATTTGGTCGATTTCCTGCACATGTAAATCCATTTTCTCGGACGTAACGCAAAAACAGCTCAACATCTGTTGGGAGTAAGAGAAGGGATGAATGGAGGATAGAAAGAAAAGGAATGAACAGAGAACGCGCATAATGTCCGAGCGCAATGTTTGAGATACAAATTTTCCTTTCTCAGATGACAAATGCAAAACCACGTTTGTAAATGACTGGGGCTTTTTTTCTGACAAAGATGGCACGAACTTCGTGCAATGCTGACATGCATCAGTCGAACGATATCTTGACCTGAAAACGACATCTAAAATAATAACTGCAAATTTAATTGTAGATAACGAATATAAATGCGATGCACAATCTTTCTGCTGTACTTGATGCGCGGTAATAAAACATAGGTCAAAAAAGGCGGGCTTTTTAGTTTGTGGTTAACACAGTAGCAAAAACGCTCGCACGCAGAAGTGATAAAAATACGCAGATGCGGGTACTGCTCCTTGGTTCGTCGTTTTTCAAGCCAGCGTTCGGGCACTGATTTACTAAGGAAAATAACAGCGAGCACACGGTGGAACCAAGGCGACAAGACGAGGTAAAAGTTCTGACAAATTAAAATCGCTACACAAAGATGAAAGGTGCTTTGAGAAGTTGTAACGTTCTTTGAAATGCTTCAGCATGGCCATGAATATGATGGACGCAAAAACACCAATGGGTACATGTCGCGAAAAATTCTTGTGAGAATGAGGTCTTTGTGGTGAAGGAAAATCATTTCAGGGCTCATTTATTGCTAATTACTACGGGAGCATTGCCTGAAACAAAACGAATAGTATCTGAGATATTTAGCAACGGCATAAGAGGAAAATATAAACGTTGAATCATTTTCACAACAACCTGATGAAACACAAAAATACGCGTGAAATGAGTGACAGGGAAGTAACATTGCCACAAAAGTTTACATCCGCATACGTAAAGCCAAGATCACTGAGCAATTTGCTCTTCACATCTCTCATAAATGGTCAATCTTTGCGAAGCTTCAACAAATGGCTCTTAAGCTATGATTCTTTAGCTCTTTGGCACATCACAACAGTTCATATAGCAACGAGTACACAGAGTTATTCTCTCCATGCAATTGTAGTCAACGTGGTAAGGTCAAAAAACATTTCTTGCAATAACAACACGTATATTTGCTTGCGGGCTCGAACCAAATGGTCTTTTCAACAGCGTACTTTCCACACAATCAGAATATTTGCAACTCGTCGCACTAACCATCAGTAATTAACAACGGCCATCTTTCTTTTTCAAAGTTAAGTGACAGCACACATTCTCTACATTAGCCTGCATTCATCACAGCCCGCTTTTCTCTTTAGAATAGGCCCATTTCTAGCAACAATTTCTGGTTCACTTGTAGTCGATTGGCTGTCAGTGCACTGCACGGCATCCCACATGACCCGCAAATGGTCATAAGCGGCACCTACGCCTACAGACAAGCACGTATGAGAGGGGCGCCTCATACAGATATCTTGTCGCATGTAATCATCGACCGCGACGAAGGGGGACAAATTCGTTTTCTTTTAAATTTTTTTATTCTCAATGCGTCCTGCTTTCGGATTAATTACGACTTATTTTCAATTGAGTGAACTGGCTGTCAGCTTACGCCGAGCGAAAGCAAACCGTGCAAGTGCGGCATCTACAACACCAATCTTTTGCATTGATGAACAAGCAATGGCTGACAGTTCGTGCTTTGCCTTTCACTGCCTGGAACGTTTTCCGTTTCACCCAGCGTAAACTTGAAAACAACGCGCCAGGGGTTTTATCACAATGCAACAGCAAAACTGATAACTGCTTCGGTGCGTCCTGATCGAGGCTACACTCAATTCATCCTTCTGGGGACATTTGGATCTAAATAGTCTTGCTCCACTCTGGTGGGATTTTGATACTCGTATAGGAGAGACGACTATAGCAGTGACCATACTCTCCGCTTTTCGGCTGCAGCGAGGAGAAAACGAACACCTCAGTAAGCTTGAACTCTAGGAACGAAGCGAACGAACGTACAGGTTCTAAACGCACAGCTTGCAAACTCGCGCTAGTTCAACTGTTCTCGGAAGCCGAGAAGAGAAAGGAAAGGAGAAGGTTGGTTGGTGGTTCCCGCGTCACCGGGGGGCTGGTGGGAGGACGGCGCGAGCGCCTTAGCGCCCGGGCCCGAAGGGATCGTTGGCCAGCTTGAGTCCTAACCGAGCCTTGGCGGCCTTGGCGCCAGACGCTCCTCGCGTCATGCCAAAGTCCAGCATGCCCCGAGACCTCTTCGGCAGCACGTCGAAGTTGCTGCAACGAGAGAGAGAGAGAAGAAGATAGAGGTGTACTTGTCAAATAAGCTCAGAAATGTAGGCCAGCGGCCTCAGAGAAGAAATAAAAAAAAATATGCACCGAAGATTCGATGGCAGGAAAAACTGTCATCTAAGCTTTAGCCCCCAAACGCGAGCATCAGCTGTTCGAGCCGAGACATGCATTGTGATCAGAAAGAAGCCGAATGATGACTGCTATGGCTAGTAAAAATCGATTGAGACATGTGTCAGCTCTCGATTCGGTTGTGCGCTGCGCTGCGCAAGTAATACCTTTGCTAATTAGATGGTTTTCAGGGTTCAGTGCCACGCAGATTGTCAGTGTTCGATATATTCTCGTTAACTAAGTACGCTTAAGAGTGTGTACTATTGGTTTATTTCTAGCAAACATAATGTGGTTATTTTAATTGCTTGTTGTATACCGGCTACAATGTTCAGGGTCGTCCACATTTTGGGTGAACACGCGATCCCGTGACCACTCTTTTAAGAGCGTCAGTACGGCTCAGCCGACAGTGCACCGAAACAAAATCACTGTCCAGGCGTAACACCAACTACGGCTTTTTCCGTGCCTGCGCCACATTGCTACGATACGCAGTTATGTTGCAGGTAATACTGCTTTAAACAGAGTGACGAACTCCTCGAGTGTTCCCCTTAATATTGGACAACCTTGTATATAAGGATTTAGACACTTTACTTGCCTTGCAACCCCGCTTTCAAAACAATTTTTCTTCTCGCTTGCCCCTGTAGTTAGAAGCCTGTTTGTTTGTTTGTTTGTTTGTTTGTTTGTTTGTTTGTTTGTTTGTTTGTTTGTTTGTTTGTTTGTTTGTTTGTTTGTTTGTTTGTTCGTTTGTTTGTTTGTTTGTTTGTTTGTTTGTTTGTTTGTTTGTTTGTTTGTTTGTTTGTTTGTTTGTTTGTTTGTTTGTTTGTTTGTTTGTTTGTTTGTCTTCTGCTCGACGCGTTCTGATTGTAGTTCGGCTGGCTTAGTTCCAAATGCTCAGCTATGAACAATGCGCGTGATGGTTCCTTGGCTGCAGAAGAGTAGAGTTTTCTCAGAGTCCATAGCCGAACAGGCGGAATAAAAAGTCGCGTTCGTGAGCATAGAACCGCTTGAGTAGCATGCGGGGCTACAAGAACAGATAGGACAAAGCATAGGTGACCGTCAACATGTTGATGGCATATAATGTAAAAGGTTTGAACTTTCAAATTTAATATAACTGCGCAGCCAAATTCGCGTATTTCAACTATCAACTTAGCCTAGATCACATAGTGTTTGCTAGGAATACCTGCCGCAAAATACAGGACCGTATCTTAATGACTGTTTGCATGTTGTGTAATAAGTAAAACAGCATCAAAAAGTGTGACAAATATAAATCAAATTATCGGGTAGTTAAACTTTCAGGAATTTATCCAGTGTAAAGCTGCAAAATTGACCCCAACCAGCAAGCTGGGGGCGAAAGAAAACGGAAGATTCAGGTATAGCGCATATTCCCGGGCCAAGTTCACCTAAATGGCATCTAAAATAACGACCCGTACCTTAAAAAGACTAGTAGAGCAATGCAAATTCAAGAAAAATATAACTTTTTTTTTTCAGGAACAAGGGGGGGGGGAGCTAATGGTTATGCTGACACAATGTCGCTAATGGCTTCCGTTTGCGGCTCCCCTTGCATTTCCTATTTAATGTACATTTCGTTTTTGCTGCTTGCTTAATCGCTGGTCTCTTAGTTTGTACCTCCATTTTCTCACATGTATGCTCCTTAACATATAGTTGTAAGCTATCACATTATGAAAAAGGCATCCGGCATTTAATTATGAAGTCTCGCTTTATCCTGCCCTCATGAACGCGCCTACATGACACGTTCATGACACTCCCACATCAAAGCAGCTGCTCGAGTAAGCAGCTCCTGCAAAGCGGCCACGTAACGTGGTCTCGTGACGTCACACAACCCGCCGACCTATCAGCGCTCGGCAGTGTAACCTGGCAACTGCCACCTGCCAGAGGCATGCTATGATTATTCGCTCACAACGACAACGTCGCCACCGACGACGCCAATGCCCACACCACATTTGCTGGCGGCCGGACTTTTTGACGCTCGTTTGCTGATGCTAAGGTACCATCTAGAATAACCATTTAAAACTGGTGATCGTTAAGGCGGAATTCAGCTGTCAGCATAGCGAACGTCTAAATATCATGATCATTTATTTGTTCTCGATTCAACCTAACGTGCAAAACGTATTTTCTCAAGTTACTCTGAAGTGTTTTTAAATCTTTCACCTGGTGATACTCATGGCTAATTACACGAACAACACGCCGGCCTAGCTTCGAACCGTTCATTAGAACGGTACTGTAGTCCACTTCGCTTTCGCAGGGTTGCTGATTAGTTCTTACCTGGACCGGCTCCTTAGCAAGCTGAGAAGGTAATCTTCGTCGGGGGTCAGTGATGAGTCGTAAACCGAGTTCTGGCGATCCCGATCTCGGTCCCTGAAATGAGAATACGAAAGTGAGCGTGCGAAGAACATTAGGCGCTCGTTATAAATGGCGACGAAAGGGTAACGCGAACATGAAGCTCATTTGTCTGTGATAAAGAATGCCCTCTCGTCTTTCGAGATTTAGTATAAGGTAGGCTAACTTGGACTCAGACTTAACGTAGCGCTAGGTTCGCGCTCTACCGTGTACGCTTGAAAGGACACTCGGAAGCCATTCCTTCATTCCTATCACGGATGGATTGCTAATGTTTATGTTATGTCATGATCTTCAGTTCACATTAGGCACTCCTTTTTTCTTTCTATGGTTATTTGTTTTTAATCTCGATTCCTATGTGATCGCTTATTTTCTATCGCTTAAACAAGGGTCATATGTGCACCTGCATCGAAGGCTTGAAGAATTTGTATTAGGTCCGTGTACATTATGCACTCAAAACTCTACTTGCAAGGTAGTATTAAGGAATTTGTGCTTAGGCAGATTCCATTCGCCGTTTTCGAACGATGTCGTTAGCAAGCAGAGCTAAGCAAAATGTTCTTGGATTCCAGCAAAACTGACAAAGTTTTTCACGCGTACAGGCAAAATCGACCCCGGTAATACTTTCTTATTTCGTTCTGTGAGTATCAGCGGTCTCTTGATTATTCCTTTAAAAAACTGATATGCATGTGAATCGTCTTGGAGATGACAGGTATATATTCTTAAAGCATGAAATCGGATTGCTTTCTAAGGTTTCACAATTCAAAGCCTCTTAAGCTATGATGGATGATGTAGTGTATAGGGCTCTGAATACGGTTCTATTGACATGCACTCTTATCACAAAGTGCGCCCTAATCGCTATCACTTTGGTTCGCATAAGGAACTGGAAATATATTTTGTCCACTTGCGATGATAGCCATAACAGAGCGTCCTAAAACCCACAATAAAGCATTTTTTTCTCGTTAGCAAATCCGAAAGATAAAGCGCAAAATACAACAATGATCACGTAATTTTACTGTCGCAAAGTTAGGATTGTATGCTGTCTGCAGCTTCAAGAATGTTCAACATACAGAAAAGTTTTCTGGCACAACAATGTCTTTAGCCATGATTATCGACGCTTAGAAGTCAGTAGGTCGGAGATGAGAATGTAATACGCAGCAAGACAATATGCAAACATTGCTGTTTTCAAAAACATATATGCAGGTAAATAATTGCCGGAAGTCTCGATCAGATGTCATTTAGTAGAAGGCGAATATTTTGTAGGACTGGATCCGTAATGGCGGCCATATATATTCAGCATTCTGAATTCTACTCTCAGAGCAGTATTAACATTATTGCGCATATAGTAGTGCACGGTAGCAGTATCAATGTTGCATTAATATCAGTAACCTGGTCCACTACACCATGTCTAACGTTTCTACCGACCTCGTGCAATCATATAAATGTCCTGGTTTCATCCCTGCCATGATTTTGCGTCGAGTACGTATATTTTAAGCGCTACGTCACCCGCCAAAAAACACTCGACTTAATAAAGCATCATGTCCAATCTGACCCACAGCATGTGAAGGTACCAAATATGTAGTGAGATGAAAACTTGAATGCACGTTTCACATCTGGCCTCACACTCTATCGTATATACCCGAAGCACTTGAATCAAATTTGAAACATAGCAACCAGTTTCATTCATTTCCTGATACTATTTTAATATATGACTATCATTAATTGCACTCCAACACCTGCATTTGTTCATCGTCGCCACAAAGCTATCTTATAAGCGTTTCACAAGTTCTTTTATCATCAGCTATGAAAAGGGTACTACATTTGCTCACCGCACTATGCAGATCCTTCATTTTCAATGTGACAGATTTTGCTTCAAAATATATCCTACACTTCTTGCTTTCATTCTTATGTTCCTCACCGCCTAAGTAGCAACCTCTGACGAGGGTCTCTCAAAGAGCTATTACACTAAACCGAAATCAGTAAAACGCACAAACTCGATAATTTCACATAACATTCCTGCCTCACTCCCAAAAGCTCTGGTAAAAGCCGAACCCTTTAAGCGGCATGCTGTGATAATGCAAGGCAGCGAACATCGCTAAAATTTCAAGCATCCCCACCGGCTCTGAATAAGAACGTTCAAACGACTCATGCTTGGAAGTATTCTAGGTTTGCTTGAATGCCCACGATTTTTGTTCACGCATTGTTATCGACGTCCTCAGGTATCGTAAATTCTTAGAAGCCCTTTCGTTGCACTTGAGGTTCTGGTTATTACCAACTATACGCGTGGCATTAGCCTTGCGGGTTCTGCCAGAATTTACTCCTTCGTAGTGGTGCTTAGATATTAATTAATGCCCGGACTTCATGCTTAGAATATTCACCTGACAGATCTGCACAGCCATGTAAGCAATCCCTTACGTCGGATGTCATACTGTACGGTTATCAAAGTGGGGCAATGCTCATTGATGTTCAGAGGGAAATGTGAAATTAACAACAGCCGCCGATGTTACAAGAACGGGAAAAACAAGCAAAGCTTGTACGTATATCACGCAGTGTTCATAGCAGCGCGGCAAGAAAATTGCTCAATGCTGTACGAACCAGGACTCGGTCTCGAAGGTGCCAGTGGGAGCAGATGCGGACGCCTCGGCGAGCAGCACCAAGCCCACCACAACCAGGATGCAGGCACTCACAGGTCGCACCATGGCACGCAGCAGTAGGGGCCGCTGTTGGGAGGAAAAACAGGAGATGGCGCTGATTCACTGATAATGCCTGAATGAGCTCCCAGAGCGCAGCGGGAAGCGTGGGACGCCAACACAATGCCACGAAAAAACACACTGAACTCCTTTCAAAGGTTGCGAGGATGTGAGTTAAGTGGGAATACCAGCGTGTCATCACTTGCGCCGAGCCCTCTCACAGTGCTGTTTTGTGTTGCGTAAAGGTGTTTCCCACACTGCATTGAACAGTATATGCAGTGTGCATTGTTTTCTTTGCCAGCTCGTGTTAACTGTTTCTTGCGTATGGTCGAGGAAAAGGCGACCTCGCGACTGGCGCTTTCGTGTTGTTGTTTTTTTTTTCACATGTTTTTCCTGCTCTTTACTTCACAGAGGAGAGCCGAAATACAAGCCACTGATGAATATAACTCAGTGGTAGGCCGAAATAAAGACTCTGTAATGAACAAGATATCCTCGAGATAGAGGACAGATATACATACGCGGTGAAACGCTTGCAAAATGGCACCTCAGAACACAATGTGGCGCGTTGTTTGTCCAAAGTAGCTACTACGGATCTAGTCGACGTGAGAAGTTATCTCAGCACGCGTGATTTCAGGTCCTTTCTTTGTTCGTGTATACACGATACGTTTTTTATCCGGAAGCACTTGCATAGTCCTTCAGATAATTCCCTATTTTATATGACGCCTTCAAAACAGTCAACAGATGATCTAAGGCAACGAAGAACACTGGCTCTCGATGTTGTAATCAGCACAGCTGCGACAATGACCACCAATTATTTTGGAGTGAATAATTAATGCACTGGCTACATTTGCGTGCGCAATACTTTAAGGAGAAATTATTTCAGCTGCGCGAAAGTATCGTGCGGTACAGGAATAATGCAGGACTGAGAGCTAATTTCCGCAACAGACAGAGTCCTGATAAACGTCGGTACTTTGACCTCATAATCTGTCGCAACTGCTGTTTACGAACTCTTTAGACCACCAATCGATGCCCGTTTCATAACTGCCCTCTCTCCCAATCTTCCCCTTCTCGCGGTGGACCCCGGCTCTCAGCGGTCGCAATTCAATGCTTGCCTTGACGTGCCGCAATATTCGTAAAGCAACTAAATTCTTCCAAATTTCTCCCCCCCCCCCCCCCCCAAGCTTCACGAAGGAAGCTCCGTCTCCAAATACCGAAGCTTTCAAACTCGCGCGCAGATCGCCAGCTGAGGCGAAGAAGGGCCAATTAGAACGCTGCTCAGCACAAGAGGAGAGGCCAGCCAATCTTCGCACCAGCCTAGTCAAGAGCCTCGTGGAAACGGAAAAACGCCTTAAGCCGGCTTTCATAACCCTACATGGCGTCTTCTTGCCTAGTGAAGCGGACGCGCGGCAGCGGGCAGTCAAACCTTTTCCTAAGCCTTTCTGCCGCCTTTCCTTTTCCGGCGGTAATCCGCTCTCGTTCCGGCCAAGCAGCTAATGCTTCAAAGCGCGTCATGGCGCGCGCCCAGCTTGATGGTTCCTCGCCTCTCTTTCTCTCGCCTATGGCGAGCTAGCCAAGTGGGAGGGTGACACGCACGGTGGAGGCGACGGTGAAGGCGTGCTGCACACCTGTCTTGCTTGGCGCGAATATCGACTGGCCACCGACGCTGCTGACACCCAGCCCCGAGGAAGACCAGCGCTGATACCCGAGGCCAGTTTCCCCTTAATTTTCCGCCTGGCTTCACCGGAACACACCTATTAAACCGCGCACCTTCGTCGGCGCGCTCACCGCAATTCCAGTAGCTCCGGGCTTCTCCCTCGCTCTCCCTCTTCCACTGTTCCCCCCATTTTTTCTCAGGACAACAAGAATAAATCAATGCCGCTGAAATGAATTGGTCTCGTATTCTTTTGCCGCAGCCATTACCAAATTGTTGTACCTTTGACGTTTCTACGCTTGACTGCAGATTTCTCTCGCTTTAGCGGTACCTAGGAACAACCCACGAACCATTCTGAATGGAAGTAAACGGGAAGACGAAAGAAGCAAAATCGAACGCTAAGGACAAGAAGGGCGATAGCAAAAACAACGGCAAGCGATTGTGAACTTTTCTATTGACTCCAGCAACGTCCATGCAGAGAAACCGGCCAGCAAGCGCCATTAGCTTCACGTCACCAAAGCTTACGCAACAGCGACCGCGATCGGCGCTGACGTATTGAAAACAGTTTGCTGCTCGCGCGCACAGAGTAGACGCTGCCCGCTCTCCGACGTTACGCTTAGTTGCTCGGGAAAGCGCAGTTTCCTCAGACCGCTTTGCTGGCTGTCGACAGCGCACTGGTTTCTCAATCGTTACAAAAATATACAAACCGTAGATAGAGGCAGTACTTAAACTCATTTCTGCTGTCGTCGCTTCCGAGATTGTAGGGATATCGCTTAAGCTGCCGTAATATACCGGTGTAATGAAAAGTGACGCCTCAGAAATTAGTTTCTCATCTCCTGCCTTCTTGGAAACCATTATGAGATAGCAGAGCGTGGCTTGTATTAGTTAGACGTTTTTATTTTATTTTGAAGCTCGGAATACAATTCTTCCTAGATTTAAGAGTGAGGGTCTGTGTCTGTGCTTGAGTATGTGGGCGGTAACATTGCACTTTTCACGTCGCTGTGTTTTTATTTTGTTTTTGTTTTTTTTTATAGAAGGGCGTGTGTAATTTAGGGCGCGCGCATAAAAATAAAAGCTCTCTTCTCTCATCACGAGATTTTATGTCTAGGAAAATCTGCGCCTCTGTCTCAACAGGTCCGTCTGTAAGCAATGTGCAAATAAATTAAAACATTAAAATATCGATTGTGTTTTCTTTTTTATAGTAAAGTGCTGGGTTTTTAGTCTTGAACCAGGTGGTGATTATGATTTCAAAATTATTTGTGATCAGTCTGGTCAAGCCAGTGTTCGTCATTTGCCCTATAATAAGAAATCGCCGAGAAGTTTATGAATAAATGCGAAATAAACATAACCGGTAATAAAATATGCGCTTGTGTTTGTGGTTAATCTAACTTCTGCCCTAATTTCGGATTAGAATCTTCTCTAGGCGATTGAGCGTTTATTATACGTGCGTGAATATTTTACGTCCTTTGCTTGTCATGGGAACTAACAACTACGATTGGCAAGAATAAGATTACAAGCAAAATGTAAATAGCAGATGACGTAAGGCAAGAAAAGCAATTTTTTTTTTTTGTGCCTCAGGGTGCCTACCATTCATTAATCAAAAACTGTTTTTTTTTTCCTTTAATTTGCATGAAAATCCAATCATCCACAAAGGCGCGTAATCCTGTACTTTCCGCTGCAGTGGTCTACTGTTTTATTTTAAATACTCGGGGGTATACTGAAGCAGGTGAAAGTGTGAGCTGACCGAATAAGTATAAAATGACAGCAGGCTGGTCGCTTTATCCCTTATAAATATCATGGAGATGAACGCCCATGCAACGCCACACATACGCAAGCTTCGTCTACCTAGAGAATGTGAGATTTTTTACACCATATACGCAACGTTATGTATAGTTTAACGTCTCGAATAGGCACCTTCGATTTTAAGCCAATGACCACTATCTTGATATGCAGCCTACAACTTTTAAGGCGCTATTAAATTGAGCAAGAAAAGCGAGGATTGGATGACTGAGTGCTGTTGCTGTATTGTTGGAGAATCTGCCACTCTTGAGGACTCTCTGCAAATGGGAATCGCAGCCGAAGTTGCAGTGGATCCCCTCATTTGCACGTCGTCTTCCATATTAGGTGTGCAAGCCTCAAACCGTGCACACAGTGTAGTCGCAAACGTCACAGCTGTACCACGTCAGGTGCGAATGTAAGCCATAATCAGTTCAGTTCAGTTCAGTATTTCAATCGTGTCCGACTCTTCGTGATCCTATGGACCATATCACGCCACGCTTTCCGGTTTCTCACTATTTTCCTAACATCACATAACCTCATCTGCAGCGCCTCGAGGATGCCATCTAACCATCGCGTTCGCTGCCTACCCTTTCTCCGGCGACCCTCAACCTTTCCCAGCATCAAAGCTTTCTCCAGCGACTCCTCTCTTCTCATCAGATGACCAAAGTAGCTGAGCTTTAACTTTAGAATTTGACCCTCCAATGAGCCGTCAGGGTTTATGGTCGACAATATCGACTAATTTGATCTTCTGGCAGTCCAAGAAACTCTCAAGAGTCTCCGCCAGCACCACAATTCAAACGCGTCAAATCTTCGGCGGTCAGCCTTCTTCACAGTCCAACTCTCGCATCCGTACATCACAACTGGAAAGACCATAGCACGAGTTATACGAATCTTGATTGGCAGACTAATGTCTCTGCTCTTTACTAGGCGGTCAAGGCTAGCCATGGCTCTCTTTCCCAGAAGCAGGCGTCTCCTAATTTCATGGCTGCAGTCTCCTTCCGGGGTAATCTTGGAACCCATAATAGAAGGCGCTAAAGGCCGATTCCGTCCTTTTCCTTCGGGCAGACGTAAAAGCAACGGAGCACGGTAGTACCACAGCACGTGCATATGTTCGCTCTTTCTCCCAGGCCTGCTGAAGTGAAAATCGATCGGTTTGTCTCCGTAAACTTGATGCAGTCATGGCTAACTGTCCCTCCAATTGAACAATTCGCAATTATGAGAATTTATTAGTTCTCTTGAGTTCCGTTGTGGACTGCTACTCACTCTGTTCCTACGTGAAAGATGAGCACGATGGAAGGAAAAACACAAACGACACAGAGTCGTCTTTTCTTCGGGCTACAGTTATGTCGAAGCAAAATAACCGACCCCCCCAAAAGCTCGTTTTACTAAAGCGTAGGTCTTCAGATTTGCACGTTTGCTATCAACGCTGGTTATTCATTCTTTACTATGACTCACACACAATTTGTCCGCACCCTCTCGTTTTCCCTGCGCTTGCGTTTGGGAAGGTAGTCGTCTGGGTGCGATTCTCAAATTTATCACTGCGGCAGAGATCTCGTGGGTTTTGGCAATCGCCTGCGTGTCGTTTTGCCGCGAGCTGTATCCGCCCAGATGCGACATTTGTAGCTCTAGTTTAACTTTTGCGAGATATAATGATGGACATCAGCCATACTAACAGGTATAATTCAAACGCAAGCCAACATAAGTGTCATTTTGTGAGAAAATAGAAAAATGTTGAAGTGCAATCAGTTGCTTTAAGAAGCCTTTGTCGGATTCTTTCAAGCCGAAGCATGAATCTGAAATTAAAAAGTTGTCAATCGAGAAACTGCGTTCTACTTTAGGGTGGTGTTCTTTAATTTCGGCCTGACAGTAAATGTGGCAGCTGTTGAGAGGACGTCGTAAGGACATTGTTCGCAGTTCGCTTAACTTTGTAATTTTGCAACAGCTTTTGGACACGCATCAAGCTGCAACTTGCAGTGCCATTGTACTACTGTTAATAAGGAAGTAATTACTCAGTGACATCCACCCAAGCTCAGCCATATATACGGCTACAAAGGAAAGCTATACAACTTTCTCAGAAACTTGTAGTTAAAAAAAAATTGTCCTGATTCGGGGATCGCACCCGGCACCACCGCTTCTCCGGGGCAGTCGCTTTACCAACTGAGCTAACCAGGACTTTTTTTTTTTTTATTGCCTGACTTCAGCACAATACACAAAACCACTTACAGGGCACAATGAGCATTCATTAATACAACAATCAGCCAGGTGGGTTGTAGCGTCGTCGTGCTAAAATTCTCTTAGGGTCACTATGGCTCCAATCTTCCGAGCCACTCGGGAGTTTCAGGAGTAAGTTTCTAACCAGGACTGCTAGCAGATCAGATGGTAGGGCGAGAGCGAATTGATATATAACTCGAAGTGGGAATGGTGTTGCTCAAATATTTAGGGAAAAACCCCAAGGTGGAGTAGATTTCTAATAAGGGAGTAATTACTCAGTGACATCCACCCAAGCGCAGGTTACGAATCTGCCGCAAAATTATCTCTCACAGACCTCCAGTAACAATATGTGTCCTTTTTTTCCTTCACCCCTTTTCTCCCACCCCCGCGCAGGGTTGATAATTCCAACCCATTTATGGCCAATCTCCTCTACCTCTCTATCTGTTTAGCTATCTGTTTAGTTTTTCAGCTATAACAAAAACGCAGAACTCCAATACTTCTCAAATAAAACAAAGATGTCTCTACCGCATCGTAATATATCTTCCACCGGAGCGCATTTATTACGTGACCGCCAGTGGGGCGTGATCGAGGGCGCTAGTTGCCCACATATACGCTCTGGCAAATGCCCACCTAGTGCTAATTGTACTGGATCCACCGGGAGAACGAAACGTTTCCGGGCACAATGTGACATACACGAAAGCGATGCTTCAGCGGGTGCTTGCCCTCGGGCTCTGCTCAATACAAAATAGCGTCGAGCGAGAGGCTTGAGCGGGCGCACAGGAAGCTCCAATCGTCCCACACACCGCGACCTACTGCGCCTACAGTAACAGACTCTTTGGCGTAGATAAAAGCGAAACGTCTGCCATTTGCAGTTTTGTGAAATTTCAGTTGAACAAAAAAAGAAACAACGCAGGGCGAGCACAGATACGAATCAAAATGTGGATAGAACGAGCTTCATTTTATCTGTTTTATTTTCGCATCAAGATTCTGCGGGGGGAAAAAAAGCAACGAAATATGCCAGGGAGCCAGCACAGGCTATGATGTAGAAGAGGATAAGGACACAGCGAGGGAAGGCAGAGGTCTTTTCCTTGGGAAAAAAAGTGCTAGCTTAAACTGAGCATCCCGTCTACTATGAAGGGCGCAATCTGCGCCAGCGACAGCCTTCTAGGTACTGCGCCCGGAGAAATTGGGTCTGCCGGTCGCGTGATGAAAGCTCGCCTTTAGGGAACCGCGAGCGACGTGCTGTCACAAGATGGGATGTCTCGGAACGGAAATTGCCGTTTGATCCGGCACTTTAGCCTCCGCCGCCGCTCGACTACGGAAGGAGATAAACGCCTGGCTGCGTTGGCGCCGCGTCCTCCTTTGACTATCTGGCACCAGCGTAAGCTGAGTTTTACTGCGAGCGCACAAACCTGTAGTTAACGCCCGCACAGCCAGGTACCTGCAATGGTTATTCGGCACTGCTTCGACTGACTCTATGAAATGTGGAAAAACTATAAACCAAACACAGAGATGTGACGCATATCGTAACAGTGCACCTAACAGTGACCGCGTGACCACAAATGGGGTACGCTCGAGGAAGCTATCACCCGCATTTTTTTTTACGTGTCAAGGTTCCGTCAGTTTGCGTAGAGACGGACTCTACGCTTTGTCAGGAACTGTCAAACGCTGACGGGTATTGGACCTACCAGCGTATACAGTAATGTACTTATTGTATACAATTATTTCCAGACATAATTAAAGCTTCTGAGCACTTGTGATGTATTAGTGTGTCAAACCAATTACAAATGCTAAACAATTCGCTTATATCTTCCCCTAACATGCGCTCAAATTCCGGCATTCCCTTAAGGAGGAGCTCCTTAAAATCTTGCCAGTGGTACTGAGACATATGATAGGTTAGAGGAAATAATTATCCTACTGGCAACTGTGGCTAATAACTTCAAGGCAAGATAAAAGGTTTTCCAACAGTATTTTAACATTCAGTGCTCAGTGCAAAAAGCTTTTAGTGAGGGTTTGTTTTTTCCTTCTTCCCCCCAACCAATTTTCTTTCTCAACTGTTTCTACCAGCACCGTATAACCCAGTCCGACTAGTTCCACCTTATCTGTGTATTCTCTAGTCTCCGCTACAAGGCACACGTTTGTATTAAATGGGTTGCGTCGCGAACAAGCGCAAAATTCTACGGCCGGGTCGCACGACCTTCTTGATTTCGCCGCCTGTGACATGGGTTCCTGTTACCGCCACGACCTGCAATCCGCATCTCACTAACTAGCTTCCCAGCCAATATCTCACACATGATCAACCGAGCCGCCGTCATAGACTCCGACAATACGACAATGTTAAATTCATGCAAGCTAATCTAATCTCCCATTCTTACCCTATATCCTATACCACCACTTTGACCAAGCCGCAGCCAAGAATGCGAAAACCTTGCTTCGAAAAGCACACTACGCAGCAGTTAATGTTCTACAAAAACCATCTGATTCCCGAGCTTGCCGTAACTGGGTGTCACTATAACACCCGAAGAACTCCTCTACACGACAGGACGGCTTGAAGTCTTCCTGGATAGCTGACGGCCGAAATCTACCCGGGAAGTCGGCCGCTAACACTACCCATAAGGATGTGTGCGCAAGAGGACTGTTTGCTTCTTTCGATTCCCACGCAGGGCAAATAATGTTTGCAGTGCACAGGGTACCTCATTCTTACAGGGCGCATTGTCCCCGTTAGTCTGAGCCACTTTTGTGCGTTAAAACCTCAAGTCCACATATCCCGATTACATGTGGATGAAATTACCACTGGAATTCATTACACCGCTGGCAATTAGGGCTGCCCTTATGAGCCGTACAGGGAACCCTAATATAAAATGGCTTCCGCGAGCATTGACTAAACTGCCTCTCAGGGCGATATTGCAGCTGAAGCTCGTGTAGACAGCGAGGATGTTGTGCTGTTCTGCAGTTTTGATATAAAAGCGATAACGCTAAGACTCCTGTTGAGTGGAAAAGATTGTTGTCAAGAAAATTTACCATTGTTCGAAAAGGATTCACTTCACACATGGAGCGACGCAGTTTAGTACCAAATGGACTGCGCTGTTGAGAAAATTAGTAGAGATTAAAGTGGCAACCGAAATCGGAATCTTGGATTGCAAGGCAAACACGTCATCTCACCTCCACGCCAGCGAATTCGTATGGTCTGGTTAGATCTGGACTCTATATCTACTTCGTGTGGTCCTTCACCCAATGAGTAGCTTAGGGTTATATATTAAAGCATATGCGTCAGATTAGAGACACTAAATCATAGATTTGCGGGAGATTTGAACCAACTTAAATTGTCACCGGTGAGCTTCGAAGCGCCACTGCCCAAGTATGCGGCAAAACTCTAAAAGCGAGAATTTTGAACCCAAAGCTCAGATTATTCTTTATGTGCTTTTACGCACGGCTCGAGTGCATGCCGGTGAGAGGCGAATATACGCATATGAGGAGCTGCTGACGTGAAGCAATCGCTTGATACCGTTAAAAGTGGAGGTCGAGTATCCGCCACATTTTTCCTTGCCGCCGGTGGGACGAAGCTATGCGTCTTCTGCCTGTACCTCTCAGAGCCCCTTTTAAGACGCAAAACAGCTTGTAAACTTAGTCGGTCAACAATGTCTTACTGCAGTTTCGGCTGCCCTCTCACACCGCGTCAACACGAGCTCGCTGGATACACGTGTCTTTCGTCTGGCGACCCATGTCGGAAGCTTCCACGCCAACTGTTCAACGCGTTGTCACAATAGCACAAATTGCTGAAGGAAGAATTCGGTATTTAAAACCTAATTATTAAAGCGAAATCACCTAACTACGTTTCAAGGCCCTATGCGTAACGTTCTGAGATAGCCCAGCCTCGCTCATATCCGTAGCGAATCGCGCATTACCTAGGCGAGTGGTGTGAACCTCTTTAAATCGCGGCCGCTCGAGCGACGAGTCGAACGGGAGGAATCCAGCTCCACCGCTGTGAGTGACGTGACTAGTGCACATGGTTGAGCCACCGCAGTTCCGGAATAGCTGAAGGTCAAAGCGACTAAGTCGATGAAACTCCTGGAACATGGCGTTCGCTTTACAACGATTTCAACGCCGGTTCTTCGCTGCATGTCTGGCATGACCTCTGGCGCGCTTGCGTGCGCGACTGCTGCGTTCTCAAAGCTACGGAAAACGCAGACATCCCGTGCTGCATCTGCATTATAAAGTAAAGATGTAGGATCAATAACTGCCGTGTGGGGCTGCTACAGCAGTGGCTTTGGTGATACATGCGTGGTCGATACTGTCCTGGATAGCGCATAGCTGGGACATAAAACGCCTCTGCACGTAGCACCTTCGAGCTTTTTTAAAATAATAGATGCGGTACGAATTGATGTACCGACGCGAAATGTCTCTGCAATATATATTTTCTTTTAAATCATACGCAACTCTACCCTTCCGTCATTCCTAACTCTCCGGGCACCAAGGGAAATAGCCCGTACTCATTTGTAAAATCAGAACGTAGGTTTGTGACGATGTCTTCAAATAATATATCCTTCACTTCAAGCCGTTGGTACCGATTTCATCTCTATTGCATTGTCGTACAGTAATTGTCGACAACTGTAACAGTCTTTTCTTTTTTGGCTGAGAACGACGGCTGCATGTTAACACCAACAACTCGCAGATTCGTCCGCCGTCACTCGCGCAGTCATTGAAGACTGTAGCGCCCAGTCTCGCGTGGATCCCGTCCTGCGCCGATCTTATTGCAGAAAACGCTACCGACGCTATAGAAACGGGAAATTGAGGAGCCATGCCAGAGAAAAAATTGAGTTTTGGAAAACCGCCTCCATGTGGAGCGTGCGCTATACTGCATACAGGAATGGGGCGGGGATCGGAGAGGAACTGCTTCTCCGCGGTGGCAGCAACCGCCACCAACCAAGTGTCGACGGCAACGTGCCCGCCTATATGCGCCCACCTGCAGGACGCTGAACCGCGCAAAACAGAGATGGAACAAAAAGAAATGTTTTTGAAAGTGCGCTTTGCAGGCAGAAAAGTCGCGAAAGCGGTCAATGTGCGAGGAAAGCGTGCTTTAGCTGGTGTGTTGAGGCAAGGAAATTCATTCGTCCTGTGAAATGTCAAACGCAAAGATGAACGTTGTTTTTTCTTTTTTGTTTTTGTTTTTTTTTCTGTGGCTCGAGGTGTGATAGCGAGATAGCGCTACAGCAGACTTCCTGCTTCCTGTGCCATTCGTGCAGTGTGTCAGGTTACCAGAGAAGAATCTGGTTGTACGACTTGCTCATAGCCGGCTAGCTAACGTATCTTAGAACCATTTAAGGCTGCCATTAAGCAAAAATTCCGCGCTGTCCCATCGGAGGCGCCCAGCGTTGCGTGACGAAAATCCTGTCGACAGTACTCAGAAGTCGCAGCCACATGACCTCGAGTGAGAATTTCGAACACCTGAGACTGATGAAGTAGAACGTGACATCATACGTGAAATTAAACTAAACAGAACCCGATATGAAGTGTCCATGCTTGTCCCAAACAACGTAGAAATAAAAAGAAATTTATGATTGATGTCTCATCAAATATAATATCAAGAAATGCAGGCTTCAATCAAGATTGGGACCCAACACTCATTGGTTCCGAAAAGGACTCGCGATCGGCTAGGCCACACAAAGCCATCTTCACTACGCAGCCAAAAATTTGTCTCGAATATTTTATCGCCGGTTGATGCATTGTCTAACCTACATTACTTAGCGAATAAATTATTTTTGTGCACTTTCATCACATTATCATTCCTCCTCGTAACACATTCATAAATAATTTTGAGCAAGGTTGTCGCTCACGTAAAATTGATTGCCTCAATTATTGTGCGTCTTATTTCAAAAACTTTTATTTCGTTAAAAGTTCTAGAAACCTGAAGCGATGAACACAGCAAAAATAGCTTTGTGCAGTCCTAACCGGAAAAGAACTCCATTTAACATTCCCCCGTTTTCGTCGCTAATTTCTCTTGTCCGTGCTGAGCTTAGAAAAATGCATGTATGTAGTCAATTTTATTAACTTTTGCTAATCAAGTGGATTCTTGTGGTAGTAGGCAAGCAAAATTTGAAAAACAAAAGCGCTTCATCAAAGAAGGCCAAGTCAAATATCTGTTACTCTACACATGAACCGAGCCTACCGAAAATTCGAACATAAACTTATTAAGCCCTTCTAAATTCCTTACGCAGGGAGACTTTGGCCAAGATGTTAAGTAAAGCACTGATAACAGCATCAGTTTTGTGCTCTGTGAGATAATATATACCGCCACCGGCAGCATGGCTCCAGATGCCTTGGCTTACATGTATTGGAGTGGCGAAATAATTAAAAGCAGCTCGTTTCTTATAAACAACACATCCTCCGCCCTCCCCTTCCCCACATCTCTCTAATTGCACAGTAAAACGTACCATACGTGGTCGGGGTGACTACAGTCAAACTTTCCCCATGTCAGACGAGAACCACGCTCAGCTTACGGTGACGAGACATGTAGCAACGGAAGGAAGAGACACGGGGGAAACTGCGGGTTTCAATTCCTGTATAATGGGCGCCCCCATCTTTGTAATCTTATTTTTATTTTTGTCTATCCACGCGGCCTCTTGCTCTTAACTTCTTCACTGGCGGTTCTGCTACATTCCTCGCTTCATTAACCCCACGCACAGCAAACGACCAAGCCGTTTCTCAGACGTGGAGGATAACGCGAAGCAAAACCTCCGGCTTCTAAGTCGGCCCGGTGGGCGCGCGTTGGTTAAACGAAGAAATGTCCGAGCGGTGACTCGAATCCATCGTGTCACCCGATGAATGCGCGTCCACCCCAGCGTCGGTCTCTACATTAATTACGCCCGCGCACCAGCACACGGCCAAATTCTAGAAGAGGTGAGAAGTGGACTCACATTCACGGTACACCTGTCCCGTCGGGTGCCCCAGTAAGCCCCGCTACGGACTATGATGACGGCCCGTCTAGCGTGACAAGAACTGACTCTCTTCGCACGGACGACCGCATTTCTAAACTCTCCCCAAGTCTTTGTCGCCTCGGTAGGCGAGTCCACGAAGCTGCGAGTAACAGGATTCCACATCGCCGTCCGCGCCTTCGAGGAACGTATCGCACGTAGACGCTGGCATGACGAGGAGCGGGTTGGAGGCGGTCCACTAATTGCGGTCCCAGTGACACCAGCCACCCCTCTTGCCGAGGCGTCAGGCAAGCAGGCACGCCGCCGCATTCTTCGAGCTTTAGGCACGTGCTCGTAATTTAGTTTGCGAGCTGTGCGGTTCGTGGGAGTTTTGTTTCACATTGGGCACAAAGGCAGTGGATGCGAACGGAGAAGGGGATGCATACCATGCCGGTACACAGTAGTTGTCTCGAACGGGTTCATTCCCGCCACACAAGACCATTTAACTCCCTACCTCGAGCAGCAGCATCCCTGTCCCCATTCGAGGGAAAATAAATCTGCCCTCCTTTATTCCTTCGTCGCCTGGAGACACTCATGAGGGCCAGCGAAGAAAATAAATCTTAGAGCGTAAGACTATTTAAGAACCTAGCCAATCATAAAAAACGAGTAACATTGTCGTTAGGGGCCAGGCACCTCGAGATTATTTTAAAGCAAGCCTCTTAAATAGTATGCAGACCGTTCATTGTCTTCGACTTTAGGTGCGCGCAGAGAGATTAATTCTAAACTGCAACAGATGTGGCCAGAAGAGAGTTGTGTGTTTCGTAGAACCTTAATGTGAACCTTGAAGGCACATTATCTAACTTCAGCAATGATGCCATCGTTATTTATTCCGCTCATGTTTTGAGTAATGAATGTTGTGCACAACTGTACGCGTCCCACGCTTTCTTCTAATTTATTTGTTGCCTTTGAATGTTTACATTTTATCCTCTAGTCGGTGTGACCCTTCAATCGCGTCTGTCCCCAGGAAACATGTTCTTGACGTCATGCATGCTTACTGGCTAGTTTAAGACCACGCGGAAAAGAAACTTGAAGCAATACTAGAAAACCATGCTACGTGTTTAGCTTGCGACTGTGCTGCAATATGTCATTTGTTAATAACGCTTCCTTGTTTCAAAACAGCAACAACTGCCTTCGCACAAAGGTGAAGGAGAACATAAAACACCGCAGGGATTCTTGAATACGGGTTTCTTACATTACGTTTTACAAGTTAACCCGTTTTGCACTCTGTTGAGTGTTAACGTGCTCGAAAACTTTAGTCGATGTAGTCCCTTGCAGCAGGGTAAACATTTCTGGTTTACTCTGTCAAGTGTATTAACTGAAATACAAATGAGTTTCCAAAAACCAGTAGCCTTATCTCGGAAACGTCGCAGCACCTTTACGGGTGCTATTTTCCCTACAAGATACTATATAGGCACGACGATGTAAAAATGTGATTAAAAGTTCCAGTAGTAATGAAGTGTCCTGAACGGAGCTTATAACTTTATGCGCTCCAGGAAACGGAAGTGACCGGATCGCCGCTTTCATTTACGAGCGCATATTAAAGCGTGCCCTGCGAAGCAGCTTCGTGCGCCAGCATATTATGAACTGATTAAATCCTTTCGTGGAAAGCAAACACACCTTCACAGGACGCAAATTTACGCGCACGGGGCAACCGCTGTAAAATGTAACGAGTCAAAGCTGATCTTGCTAAACATTGCCGTCATTAGAATTTCGCGGCATAAACTTGAAATTTAGAAGTAGGAAAGAATTGTTGTGAGAGCCTTGTATGAACTGTCGCTGTGAGGGAACAAATGCCAAACACCGCTGGGAAGCGTGACCACTTTGTTAAGCAAACGGAGGTCGCGCTTGTATATAGGGGCTGAGGTAAAATCCTTTCAACCGAACACACAAGAGAGAAATAAATTGTCCGGGCAAGGAAACGGATTCTCAATAAATTGTACTCTGTTGCCGGCAGTTTCGATCCATGTGTCTCAGTGCCGAAGTGTCTCCTTTTCTCTCGAGTTTTCCCTGGCTAGCTTTCTCGTCTTTACTTTTTTTTTTTTTTGCTTGTGTTTATTCTTGGACGCGACAAAAAAAAAGGGGGGGAAGGGGGGGAGGGGGGAGGAATAGAAGTGACTGGGGCAAGCGGAGAGCCACACTCGCCCGCTGCCAGACCTTAAACATGAAAGCGGCCTGCCGCCTAGCAACTGGCCAGCAAGAGCAAACAAACAAAAAATAGAATTTAAAGTTGAACCAAAGCGACCATATTGAACTCCAGCACGTGCCTGAGTTAAACGACTGTCCAGAGAGAGAACAAGAGGGTGAAAGGGCGCCCACATCCGCAAACAGGATTTCCAGAGATTGCCTCTCCGTATGCCCTTCTGACAACCTTTTTTTAGTTTTTAGTTTTTCTCGGCAAACGTACCGCTCCCGTTGCCACCCCTTTTAGAAAAGGGGAAAAAAGAAGCGCGTTTACGCATGCATGGAGTGAGATTTTCGTTTGCGAGCTCTGAGAAGTGAACACCGTGCGGTGTGCCACACAGCGACGGGTCAACTAAGGCCTAGGGCTTTTACTAGCGGACGAGTGTGTTCCCCAGGTCCCAGATTAGGTGTGCACCCCGCGAACGTGGGAGTGAAAGTAACAAAAAAAAAAAAAAAACAGGTACGGATGTTTTCCGACACCCCTGGGGAACTGTCGTTATTTCTGAGGCGTCTTGGGGTGCGGTTATTACGACCAGCTTTGCAGACGTCACGGAAGATAACAAGGCCGTGCACAGGGGCATTTACAACTGTTCTTACGCGGAATAGGGGTACCGTAGCGGGAGCGGAACAGCGTCACCCTGTTCATTTTCGCGAGAGCGCCAAGAGAGAGACTTGGAAGTACGGTACCCCTGAAAACTCTGGAACCTCTCACCGTGGCACGCGAGGTAATCAACCCGGTTGGCGTCAACCCGTCCTTGTGCAACTTAGCTATAAGAAGGCATTTCCTTTCAAAAAGGCTAGAGCAGTCTCGTTCACATTTTTTCTTATGTTTCCCCTCATTACCTTTCGCAATCAGGCCTACTGCTTTCGGCAACTCATTTCGGAGTACGGGAGCATTTTAAGGACAGCTTGCAAATGTCGGCTACAAATGAATGCTCACGATAAACAATTATGGATGCGCGGGACACATTAATCACGGCTGCTCTTAGATACAGTTTGGTAGCCCAACGCCCTTGCAGAGTGAATGCAGAAACATAATTTGAAATAAAATTTGTGTGTCTTCATTGATTTGCATCTAAATACTGTCCCTAAAATTGTGTTTCTTGTTTGTTTTTGTTTTCCATCGTCTAAAATGTGTGTTCTCTTCCCAACTAATATTTTCGTCGCGCATTTGTTAGGTCTACGCTTCGTTTCCCGAGCCGGCAGCTGAAGGTATTTGTGCACGTCAAAGATAGATTGCTTCGCTGTCTTCCCGCATATAACCTTGTAATCTGCCGGAGCGTTCCAACTCCAGCGCCCTCGCCGAAATTGCTGCTTGCGCCTGTTTGCCAACACTGAGCTCAAAACTACCCCCAGCAAAGGTAGTCAACAGGTTACTGGTTATGCTTTACTATTTCCCTACCAGAGTGCGAGTATGTGCTTCGCAGACTTATGTAAAGCGCTACGGCAGATCCCTGAGCTCAGCCAAACGAGCGACGCAGGTTCCAGCTTTTGACTGAGTCTGAAATGAACCATCGCCAGGGAAAAATCACGGAGGCGAGAACACCTCAGTAATACGAGCTTCCCACCATACTGCGGCTTACACCGGTTGAAAGGTACCCCATATCACCTGCCTGGCGTAGGAGCGTGTATAGGACACGCTGACATCCTAGCAAATGGGCAACTCTTTATTATTCCAGCGCGTGTTATTTTGGGCCCTGCACAAACTTCACATGGGCAATAAAGGCTCCAGCCTGGTATTTGCTGTTGTTATCGTAGCCGTTACTGTGGATTCTTGCATGGGAACTCGCGGCACTGCTGGAACATGACATTTCAAGGTTATCTTTTCTTGTAGGAACCCGAATTTCTGAGGGTGTGGTAAAAAGCACAGTAGCTGGTTAGCGGATGGAGTAAGAAGCTACCGCTCTCTCTCATTTCTAATAAAACTTCGCTCAACAAAAGACTTAATTTGAGTGCTGTCCTCATGCACCTTTTCCAACATGCGGAATACTAGGGGACAATATTGTACCTCCACGTCCCTGAGATTACGTTTTGCGGAACCGCACAAGCACGGCGTCGTTCCAAATGACGAAGCGACTATCGCCAGATGGCGTTGACGCGTGATTTAATGTGATATCTGAAAAAAAGAAAGGGGGAAGGGGCGTCGTTTCTTTTACTTATTTTTAGTAGCTCCTCTGCCATTTGCTTTTACAGCATTGGCTTTACTGTGTTCCTTTGCGAGCTCTGTATTACTCTGCGTTACTCCTGAACCTAGTACCTCATGTGCTCCACAGGTGGCACTTTGTGTTCGAGCCTAAGATATAGGGAGAAACAGTAATTAAGATATAGGGAAAAAATGAGCATGATAGCTACTACTACCACCCCGTTTCAAAGGGGACGCTCCTATATTCCATCCATCCATTCATTCATCACACGTTTCATCTCGCGCTGTGCAGCAAACATGATTGCCTTCATCGTCGTATCCACCAGGTGCGACATAACTATGATATCGCTGCAGCCGAGTCCGCCTCGTGTAAAACTGCAACACACTCTCGCGCTGCAGTAAACATCGTCGTCTTCATCGAGTTCTAACTGCAGATCATTCTCCTGCTGTGAAGTGAACATCGTCGGCTTCGTGAAGTTGCATCTGCGCCTCTCCTTTATTTAACCTAGGTAAATACGCCATACAAATACGCCATACAGAGACCGAAAAACGTACCAAGCGCGCACGCGAGCCAAGATCGAAGCGGCACAAGCCACTGCGGCTGCGGCCGATGGATAACGCTCGTGAAATTTGGTTCAAGGATAGTTAAACCTGTACAATTTACTACTTGTTTGGCGTATCACTGGAATATTTCAAGAAAATGGTTTCAATGCTTCTACGGTGTCGTTCAAAATTATTAACGAAAACGAGACGTTAAGGCAGCCTTAAAGCACAATCACGAAGTTTTGAGTATTAAAAAGTTGTTTAGAAAATTTAAAATTACTTAACCGACTGCTGTCGCTCACTTTCGGACAGTAACCTTCAAAGCGACAAGCTAACTTCCCCTAAGTACAGAACCACAAGAAAAGGCGTTATTTCAGCCGTATTCATACCTCCCAATCTCTTAGCAAAATATTGCTTCTCTTCTAATATAAAACTGCCCCCAGGGCTCAGAGACCCGCCGCTGAAAAAGCAAGCGCCAGAAAAGAATGTTTTCAGTCCCTCGTTGTTTTTTCGTGGAGAGTTAGCGTCTTTGGATGATCTCTGTTTACGCTGGGCGACCTCTTTCCCGTCTCCTTCTTCAATGAAACAGGCGCAATGGACGCAGCGCTTCAAAACGATCTATTCATTGGGAACAAACCGCGAACTTTTGCCGGCTTGTTGTTGAATATGAATTGGCTGAAAGTGGCAGTGGCGTTTTTTAGGCCGCCGAAAAGGAACCGTAGATAGATGAACTTGATTCGTCCCTATTCGAAGAGGCGGTTTAGGGTGTCGACCCACCGCTGTTTTCCGTTCGGTCATCAAAAGCTCATTTGCGGTTGGGTGTCGGGCTTCGAAACCCCTCGAGCTCAAAGGAGCCTTACTTTTGATATACTTGAGTCATTATCTTTCATGTCGCCTTGAACGCGCTGTCTTTGAGAGGAAAGCAAGCAAGTGCTCTTTCAAGCGCGTGGGCTGAATTAAAGGGGAAGGGAACGATTAGGATAGCTCTCGATTCCAAAGCCATCAGTGATTTAGTATTCGTTCTCCAGAAGACAAAAAAAAAGCTATGCGGTTAGTTAACCCATTCGCGCCTACAATGACGGCAACAACAGAAAACGCAAACCCTTCGTCTGGTAGACATTGGACATATATTATGCCTACCAGACTAAAGGCTGATATAGAGCTTCCTTTTGCCGCTGACAAGAGGATCAGTATCTCGTGTCTTTATAACGTTCAACCATTTTCTGATGCAGATTTCATTTATAGCAGTATCGTTCGAGCGAATAATCGTTGCATCACTCGGCATGTGTAAGCAGGCTCGCCATAGAGGGAAATATAGAAATCGCTTTCTTTTCTTTTTATTCACTTGCATGGCTCATGCATTGTCATTATTGGCTTTTCTCCGAGGATGTAATTCCCTGGCTGTCCGATAACATTTTCGCCATTTTAAAAGAGCGCTAATAATATTTTATGTATCATCATCACAAACAGGACTGAGGCAATTTTAAAGTTGTCCCAAAATAAGGAGTGTGCTCTTAGTTCAAAGCGAAATATCATTTTTTTTTCTTTACCGGCGTTCTTCTCGTCCATTACTCCAGAGTGGCTTCAAAGGCACGTGTAGATCGTTGAAATCTAGATGCGGGCGCTACCAAGGGCAGCCGCTGTGGCTATGGGCTTGAATATTTGTACACCTTAATAAATAGCAGTACCATTCAACTAACGTAAGTGTACACTTGTACTTCCCGCATAAAGGCTGGCACACTGCGCATTAACCAAACTTATGCCACTTAAATTCAATAATTAAACACTCTTTCAGAAATTACACCCATATCTAACCTGATTAAGATTGATCTGTAGAAGCTCAGTTGGGGCAGAAATATACAAACTACAAATGGATATAACCTAGGCAGACTATTTAATATACAAAAAGCGAAACTCTACAGTAACTACGGGCTCCTACAAAAAATAAGTCCAACAGTCAATATCATATTTTAGCCTTCTTAAAACGTGACGTTCAACGTCAGAAACTATCAGACATATTGTGCGCTTTACAAGTTCATACTCAGTAATGAAAACTTTTCCAAGGCATTTATAACAGGAGTCTACTGTGCCTGTTAATAAAGTCATTATTTTCAATCATTATCACGCCTAATACAGAGTCATGAACAGTGGTTGCCTGTGTCTTGCACAATGAAATAAAGCAAGCTCCATCGAAGGCTTGTGTACTTCGCGGTTTCAATAACTTAGTCGAACACTGCGCTATTACGAGCGCCTATGTGCTAGGCCATGAATAAATTACATTCCGTCTCGCTTCTTGAGATATGAACTTAGAGAGAGGTTATTCTTGTGCCTCCGACACGGCCTCCTTGCTGGCTGCTCAAAGAATGATTAATACTTGCTCCAACTTTCTCTCAGCAAGAGTCGGTACAGAACCATTTACAAAGTATCATGCAAACGCTTTTCACCTACCCAAATTAAGTCACAGAGTTGAGACAGTGTACTTTCCTTCCAGCAAGTCATGCATGCAAGATATTAGCGAGTCCAAAAATCTAAACTATCCGAGTAATGTTTGAATATCTCAGTGAAAAGCGCCTAAAACGGAACTGCGCGTAACTGACACATGTGTTGAGAGCGCTGCTTCTCGAAAGGAGCAGCCTTGTTGCCAAAGGTTCTCACTAGAGACGTGTCTATAAAATTTGTAATACGTACGCGTCAAGCCCATGCCATCAAAACTCAGTATAGACTCTTCGGGGGCCATCTAGCAGCACAATTCTCGTGCGTCCGGCCCTTGATTTTGAGTCAACAGCGTTAGGTCGGCCTAATAGTTTTCGGCATAGTTATCATCATAGTAGTCGGTCTAGTAGTTGGTCTAAGTAGCTACCCTACACTGATAGCAGGTGGGAATTCTCTCCACAAATTCACATGAGAGAGAAAGAGAGGGAACGTGAGTGAAGACAGGGGGCTTATTAATGGCTCGAATGGTTACGGCGAGGCGAAAAGAAAGGCGGCTACCGCTAGAAGAACGCGCAGGGTGACCATTGCGGAAAGATTAGGCTATGACTAAGGCCGAATAATGCACACCCACAGAGTACTCGTCCGAGACAAAACAGAAAGGTGACTACCGTGAAAGTAGGAGGTTATGGTGAGAGCGGAGGAATGCCGGAACAAGAGGAGGGGGAGAATTAATTGCAGAGAAGGGGATGCGGCCGGAGAGTGGAAAAGACGGAAACGTAAGGTTAAAATAGAAGGAGTAGGCTGCGGCTGCCGTGGAGCTTGCGATGAGAGCAGCGCTCATTTCGAGTGCAATACGATCACGAAACGACGTGCGGGCGGCGGAAAATGTTTTCGCAGTCTCCAGTTGCAGGTGTTCTAAGGTCTGCCGCCCGTATACCAATGTTCTAAGTGGGCGACGTAGACCTTTATACTAATATTTTTAGACGCAAATCATTATGCGACTCGTGCAGAAAAGGAACCCGCTCCTCGCCCTCATGCACCCTCTCACTTGTGTGAGAGGGTCATGCCTCTCCTTGTCCTCTTTTCACCCGTCCTGTTACCTGGAAAATATATCCTGCTAGTGTACAAATCATAGGGCCTCCTTTGTAGAGATCAAGGACTAGTAAAAAAGTGTCAGTAAAGGTTTTTTCTCTTTGTTTCTATCTGTGTTTAAGTTGAAGTATCATGTGCGGAAAATTAATGGGTGCTCTATAAAAATGACTTTCTCCAGTTCTTTACGTCACCATGTCGCAAAGCCAAAATATCTGAACAGCTAAACTCAAATTTCGCATTGCCAACTATTGTAGCAAAATCATATGCGCTGAAAAAGAGTGCGTTGCTCACCGTAAACCCATGGCGCCACTTTTTATGTGCCCACATCAAGATACTTGCGCAAATAGCCAGCGCTGGTGTTATGGGTAAGAAAGGTTCTACAAACGCCAAGACATTTGCTTCGGTTCTTATCCTCAGTAGAGGATTGGTTGTCCTTATTGCGGGAATGCAGCCAAGAACCAGACACTTGTTTGCATGATGCTGAAATAAATGCCTTTAGAAATATTGCTAACAAATCCCCACTGAAAATATAAGCATCTTGGAGCAATAGAGCTGCAAATTATGGTCAGCAAGACAGCGTGTGTTCGAAAAAATAGCAGAAGCACCGTAATTCGAACTCGTTAAGAGAACCTCCAGACGTTTTCTTAAAGACTGAGTTTGCGCTCAACCGTAGCGAACAATGAGGCTGAAAAACAAGGCAAGTTTGTCCATCCTCGCCGTTAAAGCCTGTGAAGTGGGCCGCTTCGTCATGTGCCGAGAAAAGAAGTGCAACCAAAAGAAACATCATTTCTTGGAAAGCCCGCTTCATGCACTGATGCTTTATGCGTCGACATGTTAACCAGACATTTGACTACCGCTGCAAAAAAGTATATATAAACTTAATTGCCGAGTGTTATGCCGCGGAAGACCGACTTGTCTCAACGTAATTAGGTTTTAACAACGGTTTAAAAAATCTCGATGCCCACCCTCCAACTTTACTAAACTACAACATTTCTAAACCCCGTCTTATTTTGTCCGTTCCTTAGCCGTCCGCTTGGCAGGAAAATACCAGAGCCAGATAAGTAAGAAAAAAAAAAGTGAGAAAAAAATTTAACGCAAACAACCACTGAAGAAAGAACTATGTGCGGTGAACTTCACGTAATCGCTGTATTAAGCCGGCCACAAAATTAAGAAAACCAGAGGAAGAAAGGCCACCGGCTCGCGGTTCTAAGTACAACACCCGTCACACAAAGTTCTTTCGTGCCGCCTTCCATTACGGCTAAAGCTGGGAGGACGGTGAAAAACGGGGTTTCGAATTTCGCCGCAACGAACGGGGGTTTTCTTTTCCCCGCCCAGTGGAATACGGGAGCACCGCTGGTCTCAGCGTCGTATATGTATAACGGTCTGGTGGTACGGGTGGTACCCAGCACTCGTCCTCCTCGTCGTCGGGTCTGTCTGGCCTTAATAACGGTGCGAGAACGCCGCCGACGAGGCCTGCGCTAGCTGTCCGTTTCGTCTGTGATTTGCATCAAAGAAGACTCTTGTGATGTAAATCAGGCGTTTGTCTGCAGGCTGCCCGTGTGGCGAGTTAAAAGTATGATAAACGCTATCTAGTGTGCGCGCCCCTCTCCCTTCCTAATGGCTGTGGTACGAGCATACAAGTCAAATGAGCGGCATAAGGAGTGCGCCCACCAGCAGGACAGATACGAAAAGATTCTGTGGGGGTGTCATTTATTTATTTTTTTTTCTGTCGTTCTACTTGATTTCCGTATGTGTTGAGACATAAAGAATATAGAACAGAAACATGAATGGCAAGAGAACTTTATGAAAAGCTGACAGCTGATGCTGTTTCTGTGGAAACTATTCGAATAGCGCTATAGGTTAAAATGAAGTGGCAAAACTCGGAAACCACCGATAAGAGTAAGGCCGCACAGCAGAAGATGCCCATATTATTCAACATTGGGGAAGGACGCTTCATGACGAAAGATACACGCATCGGCACATCCGACCTGTCATCATTTGGCACCACAAACTCAGAATTGTTTTAACACTATAAATTATCAGCAGCTTGGTATTTATCACAATCTTGATATCTAATTAAAACCCAATGGATGCTAAACTATTGCCTCCCATCATTATCTAAGCAAAAAAGTGTTACAATAACAGTGGAAAGGACGATCTAGCCGTAAGAAATAATGTTCCGAATGATACTAATATTTCTCGTATCTTACACCAGGGGAAGTCAAGATGACAATATGACTAATAAAGATATACAACTGATGACTACATCTTCGTGCAATGAATTTGCCCTATTCAGCAATCAAGGAAATATGCAAAAACATTTGTAAAACTAAGTGAAAGCCTTAAACTAAGACTTGAAGCGTATTTTTATTATACGATAGATATCAACATCAATGTTCGAATTGCTTATTTACTCGACCGCGCAGTAGTTGATGATCTCATCGAGAGTCACAAAAGCCTATTTTAAATTTTTTTAAAGAACTCCTTACGAAGATATTAACAAAGCTTGCCGTTACATCACATTCTCATTCTGACCTGAACGGCTGGCACAATAAAAGAGAAAATCTCCAATACTTCGTAGGTTACTCCTCGCCTATTTAACTAAAACAAGCGCACCATTCACTTTTACTATACCCGTGAAATTGGATGTCCTTTCAAACTACTCGATGAACTGTCCGGAAATATACGTACACGTATAAGTAGGCCTTTTGATGAAAGTCCAGGCCTGAAATAACCAACCGTGTTTTGCTGAAATAACACAACTTATAATTACGCATTTTCAATATAGTTGCCTGAAATAACCAAGCGTGCTTTGCTGAAGTAGTCACAACTTAAAATTACGCATTTTCAACATAGTTGCCCACCCACCACCTGTGACATCGCGATCATTCTATAAAGCCCCCAACGTAAGATGCCTCTTGCTACCGTTGTGAAATTACTACGCTTTCCAAAAAGAGGCAAAGGGCAATATTATTAACTCGCTGTCCCACAATCAACCAGTGGGCGCCCGGCGAACATCGGCGCTTAACCGACCACGTCCAGGAAGGTAAATCTTCCGCCGCAGTGCTCTCTTTGTCGGAGGGATGAGTGGCATCATCGCGTCGCACCGTATGGAACACATATTGCCGCGCCTTCCTCAGTTGTTGGCGTCGCCGGCCTGTCAGCGCGAAAAGCGCCTACTCCGCTAAACAGGCTGTCCGAGGACGCTCTTCGGCCGTGTTCGTTGGTCCGTGAAATCGGTCGAGCACCACTGTCCCGCTATCTTCGTTCTCCAAGCTTGCGGACCTATTGTCTTCCTGCGAGGCTTCTCCGCTTGACTGATCCCTAGGTAAGAGGCCCCACCAACCACTTCGCCTTGCCTACAGTGTGTGCCCATACGTCGCTTGTTTTCCCGCAGGAAGGAATGTCAGGACACTCCAGAGCAGAGGACCCGGCAGCCAAGGTGGATTCCTAGAGAGCAACGTTATTACGCTGGCTCCCTTCACTCGAAGTTCGCGTTGCCAGTTTGGTACAACGGGTCGACTTTTCTTGAAAAACCGGTTCTCCATAGAAATAAGGTACGTCACTCGACTGCCGCAATTTCAGCGGGGAATGAATAGCAAGCTGCTCGCAAAAGCTCGAACAAATTGTCTGGTTTGCCGGTCTAATGCAAGAATGCCTTCTTCCGTACTATACATCTACCAATTCGCTTCGCCCTCGAGAAATATATGGGATTCCCACGTGGTCCATAAGCTGCTGTCATCGGGCGCAATGAGGCCTGAGAGCTCTCCGTGCGTAGATTCTCAATTCTCGTACAAAATACGAGCTCTCTGGTAAAGGTGTGTTTTTCTTCTTGCGTTCTTTGTGTCCCTGAAAGCAACGCAATTCAACGCTTCAGCGCCTGCAATGCTTCCATCAGAACTGCATTCTCTCTAACGTATTTCAAAAGTGTTTACAAAAGGCGGAAGGAAGCACTTACTTAAGTATGGTGTTTGGTATAACCTGATCAAATACAGTGTTTCAGTGCCAGCAGTTAAAGCGCAGCGTTACCCTGGCACCATATAAGAAGACGAAGACGCAGCACTTTCCATGCACTTCGCACAGTGAGTAGCGCAAGGAAAAAGAAACGGAAGGCTGTATATTGCAATTTCAGTTGCGTCTACGAACAGTTTCAACTCGTTTTAGCTATTGGGGATTAACGCCCAGAGTTTCCTCTGTACCTGGTAATAGCTTTAGAATAAGCTCCAAGCGGGTAAGGGGACGCTAATCACACCTAGCTACGCCTTTCGAGCTTTCAGCACAGTATTTCTGCACGCCTAACCGATAGGACCACCCTTATCTTAAATTCGATAATATGTAAAGGCTGTTTTTCTTTCTTATGATTTGTTAAGACTAACATTGCTCCTTAGTAATGCGTGTCAATATCCCTTTACGAAGCCCGAATCATGGCCATTTGCGATCGTAGCTCCCTCTGTTTACGCAAAAATAAATATTATTATGCTTACTGTTCACTGCAAGCCTTTATTATGAGGACATGCTGCTCGCTAGTCTGCTTCTATTGTGCATGTTTTGTTGTCATCCATATATTTCATGAATTTAACGGCATGCGTTCCGTAACTAGTGATTTAAGTATATCAGCTAGAATTGTTCTCTTATTGTTGTTATACCAAGAAATTGTAATAACGTAATACATTGCCAGGTCACTGCACTCCCATCAGGCTGCTTGTCGACCTATATATGACGCAAGGAATTATCTTCGCTGAGGAGCCTGTGCAGACGCACACTCCCGAACAGTGCCCTAGATACTCTCGGCAACATTCACCATGTAGCGTTTCGCATCCGTCACCTACATAAGAGAATAGCAGAAGGAAACAAGCGCAGGGCCCGAGAACTCCCGTAGCCGCAGCTTATCTATGCCGAATGTCTTGCTTGATCGCGCTGTATTTACTCGGACAAAAGTCAGCAGCCACCCGGCAACAGCCGCTAATTGGCCGCATTTTGATGACGGACTAGCAGCGTGGCCCCAATTCGCCAATCAGACTGGTGCAACGCACCTTTCCTGGGGCGACGAGCCTCTGCCCCTCGCATCCGGGCTGTTTACTAGCTTGTGAAAAAAGCAAGATATCTCCCGGTGCCGGAGCCACCTGCATTACTCCTTCGCATCTAACAGCTGGCGAACAGCCGTCCAATTATAAATTGTACGTCAGCTAACGCGACTTAACATGCGTCAGTTTCGCTGAGCTATCTGAGCTAACGTCATTCAGGATCGTAAATTAGGCGCGCACCAAAGCCGCATTAGTTAAAACCTTTGCTAAATATATGTCTAAGGAGCTCTTCGGTATACCTTTAAAGACGGAAAGTTATAATTGCGTTATGAGTCCCCGTAATCACCAATGCGCCACGCACGCGTGCAGTTTGAAGGCACTCGTAGTGTTAAGGTTTAGCGCATAAAAAATTGAAAGGAACCATTAGGATTTTAGCAGCCGCCTGTGAATCGCGGGTTGAAATAGCTGAAACCATCGTCACAGGCACGTACCGATGAAGGTCTCTTGGGTACGGTCTAGTGTTTCGGTACTGCAGTATAGTATAGCTTTCGCGGGGGAGGACTCTCGGCGTCCCAAACTGTCTGGACGTCGTGTTGTAAGCATGTATTATATTAGCCACCATGTCCGCTGGGCGCGCTGTCGTGTCTTCCACCTTGATATATCTGCCATGGATGCGCAGGGTGCGGGCGACGTCCCCGTTGCTTGCACAACGGTGCGCACCGTGGTTTCGATGCACGAATAACGACGGGAAGCAAGCTTGACGCCCTGCCGCGTAGTAGTAGTTACAACAGAGCTCTTGCAAGACACTTCCATTCGAGGCACTTGAGCTTTTGGTTTGAAGTAGCTCCGGGATCTATACGGACGCTAGCTCTTCCTAACGAGACGCCGCGGCTACAATTGTGCGGTCAAGTATACAGAACCGTAACACCGGTACTCCGGGTCTCTTGGGGTTTGTTTTTCTGCTTTTGGAAAATTTAGCATGAAAGAAAGTCATGAGAATGCGTACCTTTTTTTTTTCTTTTTTTTCCAAGAAAGGCTATACGATGAGGTGCACACTGCACTCCATTAGAAAACAAACTTACATGTGGGTGTTGGGGTTTCGTTTAAACGTTTAATTTTTCAAACTATAGCGCATTGTGATTCGCTCCTTCTTTTTTTCCTTACGAAAGCAAAGATGCGGTAACTGTCAAGCTCCTCGCTGAGCACCTTAACCACTTCGTGAAGAAAGCGATGAAGTGATAGGGAGGAAGGAAGGGACAAAGAGGTGCCGAAGCGGAGGGCTCGGAAATAATTTAGACAACCTGGAGATTTTTAACGTGAACTTACATCGTGGAGCACAGGGGTGCGTTTTGCGTTTCGCTTTGTATTTATTTGAAAGATTATTTATCCGCAAAGCATGGTTGTATACGTAATTTCATACCTTTGTTTTCCTTAGGAGTTCACTTTTCAAATGGCGCTACCTAGAGTGACAGCTTATGCACGGCAAATAAACGCGATAGAAGTAGCGTCATGGGTGGCTTCCTAAACTCGTGCTGGCCGCATGTTTTCTATCAGGTTCTGCGCTAAATTAACGTCGCTGGAATGCGCGACGGGACACTCAGATTAAGCAGCGAACACCCGCTGTTTTATTGTGCATGCCGTGCGCAGCCCAAGGCCCGATCTTCAGTATAACATCCCGTATTGGGCTCAAAAGGCAGAGAAGGCCTATCCAGCGTAGAACTTTCCTCTCTCCCCCATTGATCACTTTCCTTTTGGGATAACTAAAGTCGTTCCTCACTCATGGTGTATCAGTCACACATAAAAATCCAGAAACCTTCCCGTGCCGAAGCAGTTAGAAGCAAAAATGCAGAACTCAAAATATTACCATGAAGCAAAGGTTTTCTATGGCGAATTCTTTCGCAGCTCTCGTTTCACTCGGTGGAACTATTTTTATACCGTCTTTCATGAAATGGTAAATAATGCGTTTATGGGCCGACATGGCATCGTCGTTAATACCGGACCACCAAAGAGGCTTTGTTTGGCGGCTCGGTTGGAATCTGCCGCCTACTCGCGACCGCTTGAAGCTATGGGGCATCATGCACTCCAACGCATGCCCGAAACTGCCCACTCACTGAGTGTAATCTCCAGGCAACCGTCACATGCGTGGCGGCGCTTGTCTTCTGGAGCGTAGCTCATGCGGGATTCCATGAACAGGGCATTGCTTAATTTGTTTCGTGTGCTCGCTTTCCCAGTGGCCGTTTCGCACGATGTTAATTAATAGTGGCAGGCTTGTTTCGTTTATGACGAAGTCATCGCACAGCCGTATCTGGTGTGCTTCACAGCCGTGCCGCGTGGCCAATACTCGGTCAGCTACGTCGTGAACTTATTAGTTACTTGTCAAAAGAACTCTTTTTTTTTTTCTCCTTGGGAGAAGAGGGTTCCTGAGAGAATGGTCTTGCCTATTTGTTTCTGTGGTCAACAACCTTCTCAACCTGGTGTTTGGGCCAAATTGGAGATACTGCGTCTCCTTGAGGCCGTCGTTTTGTGCAAAAACTGCATCATAATTCTTCTTATGTGAATCCCCTGAGCTCATGTATTTATCTATCTCGTTTCGCGTACCCAAGCATATTCTAAACAGGAGAATCCTTAAATACTGAGTATATAGTACAAAATCCTCATACAATTCACTTCACGTTTTTCTCTTCAACCCACCCCTCCCAGTATGACAAGTTTCATAATGCGCGCATTGTGATCGCACGAGTTAATGATGCTGAAACCTTAATTCGAAACGCGTTCTGGTAAATTCACTTTCCGCCTTGGAGCATTAATGAATTTTAGCGGTTCGAAAATATATGCATTAAGTGCACAATTCAAACAACGAGCAAATGTCAGTGGAAGGAATAGTAGTCTCAATACCGTTGTACGTGTTAATACCGCAGAAACTGAAACTCTCAGCATCAGAGAAATTTGAAACATGTGCGATGTCAGCGCACGTTAAAGATCCCCAGGTGGTCGAAATTACTCCGTAGCCCTCCACTACGGCTTCCCTTTCTCTCTTTCCACTTTCACTCCCACCTTCCCCCTTCCCTTACGGCGCGGTTCGGGTGTCCACAGAGCAAGTGTGACAGTTACTGCGCCTTTCCCTTCCTGTGAACCAATTTAATAATAATAAGAAGCCAATGCCTTGGACAGAACCCCGTTGAGTAACTTTTTTACCCTTTGCTTTTCGACAAAAACCACAGCGTTTTAACTAGCATTCAATCTTTAAATTGCCACTTTCCTTATCTGGACAACTTCTCCCCCCCCCCTCCAACCCCCACCCCCACCCCCCCCCCTCTCGCTTTTGAACAGAAAAGGCAGCTGGTGAGGTGTTTCTATCCTGAGCGGCAAAAGGAGATGAGGCCTATGTATTAAACTCAAGAACAGATAGCAAACCTGACGATGCCTCGAAACAGCCACCCCATCTTCATCATACATCAAAATAAACGCCCATGGTGCTGTCACCACGCTAGATGGCCGTCAGTCCCCGCCAAGTATTTTCCGCGATAGTGTCGTGCCACATTGTTGGGTGAAGGCAACACAAACAGGACGTCAAAGTTCAGTGAACCTCCCACGAGGATAAAAGAAAAAAGACTGAACAAAACGGTGTCACTTTGGGAGGCGTCATAGAAGTGATGCTGACAAAATGCAGGGAGTTCATAGGAATCAACACGATTCAAAACGAAGGAAAGGAAACGTAGGGCAAAAATATACTCTCAAAAATGTCAAGCCTTGGAAAAAAGCAGCCACCTTACTCCTCTTAAATGCCACAAAAGACTCCGGAAACACGTGCCATCATGACGCCTTATGCCAGGCGTTAAATAAAGCGGAGTGGTGCGTCATAACGATACAGCCCAACGAACTCTTGGAAGACGCTGAACTTTTTGTGTACTAAAGGTGCAGAAAAATTAATAACACCAAGGCATTGACGCAAGCGGGGAAAGGTTATTACCATCGTCACGAGGGTGTCACGGTTCCCACCTTGGAGTTTAAAGCCCCAGAGAGAGAAAAAAAATATGGGGGTTTCGTGAAGGGAGGGGGGCAATAATTCAATATCCGCTTCATAAACCGAGTCATGGGTGTGACAAGCGCTTTAAAATGAATTGATAAATGTAATTTTGTCCTCAGCCCCCGAGGCAACGGAACCGTGGAAGATGAACGCTTGTGCTGGAACCTAGCGTGTGACAAGAAAGGAGCCAATAACGTCCGCTGCCAGGCTAAAGTTTGTCTTTCGGGCGACGCTGCCCGAATGACCCGGGCGTGCCTTGCGCGGGAGCAAATAAAAAAATCGGCCATCTCCAGCAGCAACTTAGACACACTGAAGGTATTTTGCTGTAAGCTTTGAGAACTAGATTATGGTAGTCGTGTTTAGACCATGGTGCCAGAGTGTTTGTCTCTTTACTTTGCCGAGCTTCATCGCTGTTAGATTGGAAATGAGACCAAAACGGGCTATATATAAACAGAGAAGAGCATGGCCCACAGTCTGCAATTAGTGACTGTATCCGTGCTGTCTAATGATGCAGAGCCAGATAGATAATTGTTCCCACTTTCTTTCCCAATAGAGTGTAGTCGATGCAAGTCGGAGCTATGAGAAGAAATAATTCCTTTTCAAATCGTATTTTCACTATCTTCAACAGATAACCTTACTCATATCTCTGGAGAGCGCAAGAAAACAGCAAAGAAACAAACTCAATTGGACCCTTTATTTTCTTTTCCAGAGGAGAAGACCGGGGTGAAAGCAGGGATCACGACTCGACGTCAGCCCTGGGGCCTTAGGAGTTGACGTGCTCAGAGGCATTGCTATGCTACAATTGCTTCACATATTTGAGAAAAAAAAACACAAGTAATAAACACATATTTGAACAGCCATCGCGCATACTGCAATTACTCCCAATAAATGGAAGGAATTCACCAAACATTCAACAGCACGTGTACAATTTACACATAAAAGTTACACAACATGAATAAACATTGTAACTTCAGAATTTGAGTTATAAAGCATATCAAAGGTCGCTTGCTCCAAAGGACTCGATAAATAACGCAGGGTGTATAATAAGGATTGAGTGCAATTCCTAGCCAGTGGGTATGGGCGAATTCAAAGTTTCACTATATCGTGTGTGTGAAATGGACTCATTGTTTTTTAGTTTTTCGTGCTGAGCTGTGCTCATTTCGCTTATGAGGTCTGAAGTGCCATGGCGACTCAGGCACGACGGAGGGCGCAGTGGAGGACTCCAGTGCCTTTGACCACCCGATATTCTTTACCATGCACTGACATTGCACAGCTGGCGAGCGCTTTCCACTTCGCCTCCATTTAAACGCGATTGCCTTGACCGGGTTCGAACCCAGGTCGCCACACTTAGCAGTCAGGCGCCCTAATCCCCGGGACACCACGGCAGGGCTTGAGTTTTGTTGTTTCTGGATTTCAAAAAATTCTATGTTTGCATGTAAGTCTGCTTAAGTGCAGTAATGCGAAAGGATTTCTCCTAATGCTGCCCAGCTAAGGACTCGAACCCACGACCTTGTTTAGGACACGAACCCATGACCTATACTGGCATTCAAGCCTTGACCATACATGAACTCATGACCTTCTTTAGGACTCGAACAAGCCTTGACTATACATGAGCCCATGACCTTCTTTGGGACTCAAACCCATGACATTGACTAAACCTCAGCGTTCGCCAGTGTGCGCGATAACGTTATTAACTGTTCTATTTCCATTTGGTTGCAAAAGAATGCCAAGTTTCCTGCATGTTACGTACGATCTTCGAATATTTTCGTAGAAAAAAATATTTGCATTGTACGTATGGTTTACCACCAACCACGATTAATTACCGAATGATATAAATTCGCCGCATAACGTTTAATATTTTACTTCTATGCGCAGGTTGTATAAGAAACTTTTTGCCAAATTATATTTAGGAGCTCATGCGTAAACCACGATTTACTGCCTTGTTTGTCTTCTTTACTTTCTTGAAGGAATAATATAGGTGGCATATGAAATAACACGTGGAACGAAGAAGGCCTGTCGGCGGAAACCAAGACTAGGGATGCTGCGACTTCTTCTTCTTCCCTTGCAGCGTTCTTTTTACCTTGCTTTCTGCAATATCTGTTGCCGTTGTTTATTTTTAGTATCTCTGGTTGTGTTCCGAGTTAAGGTTGCGGCGCGATAAAGGGCGCAGGTTGAAAGAAGATAAATGCTCGTCGCATCCCGGGCATTTTATAATGCGCAAGTCCCTGTCTACACTCGGTGACGTACGCTGTGCGTTTATTCAATTTGGCCCATGCACGGGCTATGCTATGTTCATAACGTGTTTTACGACTTCCTTTTCCCGAACGCAAAAACATATTACCACGTTGATTTCACGCTTCGGACGTCATTTTCTCGTTTCTTTCTCTCAGGCGACAGTACTTTAGACGCCTTGGAAAACTGAGACAACCGCTATTACTGGAGTTTACGGGCATTGCACGCCATCCTTCCGCACTACTTTTTGATTATATTTTGAGAAGATGCAGGGAATCTTCCGCCACGTGGACATATCACTCGCGGTTTCTATGAATCATTCACACTACTTTCGGATTTTGCTCTATAAATAAAAAATAAAAACAACCTTCCCCAGGTAAAATGATGCAGCTGAATTAGCATCTTCCATAAATGTCTGTCGGCATTTTTCCAAACACAGAAGTTTATCAGACCACTTATCTTGAAATGCCAACTGTACTAGGGTAGCAAACCAGTTCCTTTACCGGTTAACCTCCCTGCCTTTCCTCCTCATCTTCCTCCTCCTCCTCCGACCTGGGACAGACTACAATATTTTTGTTAGTTCTTTACCGCTTCATTAAAAACCGTCAACGCAAACAGACGTCCAGAAGCGTCAACAAACTTGTACCTTTGTGATTACCACGTAGGTTATCGCGCACTGTAGCATATCAACAATGGCCAATGAATACCGAATGATGACCAAATTAGATAATGGTCATGATTAATAGTGGCGCGAAGAAAATGGAACGGACGAACAGGAAGACATCAGCTAGCGCTATACTATGCCCCACGCCGGCTAGCCTTAGAGTTTATCAACCTACATTTTTTCCTCATATCCCTAATGCTAGCTGAAAGCACTAACTTGGGCTCAGTAGCCCGTAGTTTCCGTCACATATTTATTCATATTCTTTCAGGACCGCAAAAAATGCTACCAAGTAGCATACGTTAGCCCTGCGTAACACTTCACGTTCTCTTCACCCACACCTGCCGCTGAAACACACCCTCGTATTCCGAACTGTAACTCCAGATTTCTCTCGTCAGTTTTTCAGTTGCTGCTAGTCCGCACTGCATTCTTATTCCAGGCGGCTATTCGCAATAGTCCGCTCAATTTTGTGAGTTGTACCGGCGATAAAGAGCATGTGGCTGCTGATTGATAGGGATGAAATGTACACTCGCCCAAATCTCTAAGTGGCATGCATAATGGCTGTATTTTGTGCGTGTACGCCCGAGACAGCATAGCCACAGTGAGAGCTCAGATCAAGCCCTAATTTCATCTTTATAGCGAACGCATCCCAGCTGTAGGCCTTTTAGGTTGTGTAGTAAGCAGAATACTTGTTGTGAAAGCACAGAAGACCTTTAAAAAATCATAATATTTAACAAAATAATAAGTGAACTTTCAACATCGTGGTCGAATGTGGCTGCACATTATCTCAAACGTTCAGTGGGAGGCAGCCGCAGTAGCATCTAGGCCAGTAAAGCCTACCATAACGACAAGATGTAGGAGGCGGGACACCTGAGGCTTTTGTATATTTTAATTGGCCATACTGTGTTCGAGAAAATTCTAAAATTGAGGCGCACTAAAATATTAATGTTATTGCGCTGGTATTCATGAGGGTGTGAGACGATGCTGTTCCACGCTTCATAAAAACATCTGAACGTCCATGGGTGTGCAGGCCCCACAACACACCCTGTTCATTTTAATTCAAATAGCACTGCGCAGAACCAAGGAGGGAGCAAATTAGAAAAAAGTTCCGGATCATGAAACCGCATCAAGACAAAGGCTCGATTTCATTATTTTCCAACGGCTAGAAAGGACAATCTTTCATTTCGCCAGCGGCTGTGTATGAAACAAAAGGGTGTGTAAGGGTCCCAAACGAGGAGAAAATTTACCCAGCGAGATATTTACATAAGAAAGGATGTGGTGTCGTGCTCCTCTATTTTTCGGGCTAAGTCTTTCGCTTGATAACTACGACCTCGCTTTGTGTAGAAGGGTCCAAAGTATCGACCGTGTTCTTCGCTGAACCAAATTTACCAGTGGCCACAGGCCACGCAATCATTGTCCCTTAGTTATTATTCCATCAGCTAATCAAATTTATTGCTCGCTCTTCAAGTCCTCTTCTAGTATCGTCGCTTTAGCCTTCTTGAAAAGAGCGAAAAATTAACCGATATTCAGAACGTTTTTCACTTGCTCTCTACGCTGCTCTCAACGACTGACGCAAGGAACCGAAGGCAGGCAAGTTAATCCATTTAATACCAACAGTTCTAGACAAAAGCAAGTGCCATCACTTTTCACAAGCTTCGTGCACTAAGCGATCAATAAAGGCGTCGTTTCGAACTCAAAGAAAACGAGCCCAACATCTTTTTTGTGTGTTTCTGAAGTAACCATGATTCGGGTGCTTAATAATGTAGGCTTTATCTGCGCATGTCAGGCAGTCGACAAGAGACCCGTGTTCATTCTTTATTTTTTTTCGAAAGAAAGCGTTTCTATGAAGAAATTGTGCTGTGCAAGAATATTATTTTGGTTTGGTGGTGGTTAGGACCGTTGGTGCTAATATCGGAGCAAATTTATCGGCTTGTCCCAACGCTAGCTATTATTGTCAGGACTGTTTCATTATGGACAGCCTCTTGTTATCGTATGACGCGGCAAGTTCAAGCGGGACGTTTATGACGTTGAAGCAAAACTCCGTTGTTGTTGTTGTTGTTTTTCAGGATTTCAATTGATAGATATTGCAGATTGCTTGTCAGCGCTTCTGTTTGGCACCCATCTTGCAATGTGCGGAAGATTTTTAGCGAAGACTTGGCTCAAGTTACTGTCGAATACGGAATATATTTGAGACAGCACACGGAAACACGCCAGAACAGTTCGGCCAACGCTGTGCACTTCCAGCACATTTTGATCGGCGTTGTCCGGCCAACTTAGTGACGGTAGCGATGATTCAACTAGTTACAGTTTATTGCATCTTAGAATGGGACCACGTGCAATTCGCTCACACTGGACACAGTGCAGCACAAATTTCGCAAAGCAGAATCACCTAGCAGACCTCTGAGTTGAAGCCGCTTCACAATTCTACCATAGAAGTTCACAGGAGACGGCTTCTTTGACGTTCCGGCAACCTGAATGGGGCTGATAAACGTAAAGCTTAGTCTGCATTCCACAACATATGTAGGTTGACGACCGAATGCGGCAAAACATCCATTGCAATAATTAGGATTGGTTTAGTTTACGGGGTCGATAATCGCAAAGCGACACAGACTATAAGAGATGTGAGTGGAGGGCTCCGGAAATTTTGACCACCTGGGGCTTTTTAACGTGCACTAACATCGCACAGCCCACGGACGCCTTTCTTTTCACCTACATTGAAAAGCGGCCGCCGTGGTGGTGATTCGGTCCCGCATTTCTGAGTACAGCAGTCGATCGCCCTAACCTCTGTGTAATTACAAGAACGTGTTAAGAGTACGATACACTGCACGGAGTCTGCCAGGAGTGAAGCCTTGGTGATAGACCAATTTCCTCGCTGTATGGCGTCTTTTAATCGTGTGACGGCCGTTTTGCGGTATAAAGCAGCGACATACGCTGTAGGTCCTGTGTATCCCTTGTTTGTTTGCTTAGCTAATGACTAGATGGAACTATGCAACTTCTGATAACGAGTGGAGGCTAACATATCCCCACAGTTCACCTGTAGCCTTACACAAGTACTTAAACAGGCTGTTAAGTGTGAATCTAAAACTTTTGAGATATAGTGATCAACTAGGTAACTTTCGGAAGTTTATTCCTAGTGTTTCCTGGTCGAAAGCATGTTTCATTAAAGTAGCCATCATGGCTATACTATGGTAACAGACACGATACCATTTTCTCTCCATCAGGGTGCAACAAGTGGAAGTACTCATCGCTTAGGGGACCGCTGTCGGTACTGAAGCTTAAATTATTGTGTTATTTTAACTTCCTTGACTTAAGTTCAGTACAGCTTGCCTGCTCTGCGATTGGTTTGGCTAAAGTCATGTCTTGCAAAGTCTTTTTGGTTTGCTAATACGGCGTCTTTGTTAAGTAACCTTCGTTTCACTGACTCAATTCCTGACCTCGTTTTCGCTCAGCATTGTTACCTTTCGGTGACACGCTGCCCGTCGCCTACCAACATCGACCACGGCGGCTGAATACACAGGCCACGCAGTACATTCCGTTATGGATACCGCCCCCGCCGGGGTGGCGCAGTGGTTACGACGCTCGACTACTGTTCCCAAGGACGCGGGATCGAATCCCGGCCTCGGCGGCCGCTTTTCGATGGAGGCGAAAAGCAAGGCGCCCGTGTGTTTTTGCGATGTCAGTGCACGTTAAAAAACCCCAGGTGGTCGAAATTTCCGGAGTCCTCCACTACGGCGTCTCTCATAGCCTGGCTGGCTTTGGGACGTTAAACCCCACAAACCACCACCACCTTGTGGATACCAACTGCTTCATTTCGTTTGGCGTAAATACGACGGCGGCGTCCCCTCCATACATCTATCGCAGCACCAACATGCAGTGAACGTACATCATGAGCCCAAAATGAGATTTCGAGTCTGTCATGCCCTACATCGCACGATCACATTCATAAATAAAAAAGGCTCTGCCAAGCCATTTCATCTTTCCTTTCGTGCCGAGCAGTGACTTTACGAGCCATGTCATATTGGGTAAAGTTGAGCGGGATGATATGTGTTAATATTTCAGGAAAACAAGTGTTTAATGTAATGTGCATAGGCTTTCACTAACTAGGCCCGGCCTCTTCTTAGTGGGTGTTCCGAGAACATTATCAAGAAGAGGTTGGACTCAGTCAGTCATCAAGAAGAGTTCCTCAAGACACCGAAATGCTCTTCAGAGAAACAACCCACAGGAATTTGATTTCCTTTTGGAGTTCACCCTACAAGCCATGCGTGATAAGAAGGCTTAGAAGGTCCCAAGCTCCTTTACTGTGTCGCATTCGCTTGGGCTCTGCTCGTACCCCTGCGTGGATGTATAAGACGGGTCTGGCAACATATCCTCTGTGTTCCACATGTACTGTGTGCGGGGATTTACAACATTACATTATAACCTGTCCAGGCTATAGCGCAGAAAGGAGTTGTTCGCCTCCCTCAAGAAAAAAGGAGTCCCCCACAGTTCGTTTCAAGACATTGTCTACCTGTGCGTAAATCGGTTTAGCAGAAAGGAGGTTTCACGCCCTCTTTTAACTTTCCTGCAGGACTCGAATCTGGAATCCAGATGGTGACACAAGTGCTGACTGTTATCTATTACGTGCGATCATGTGTAACTGACCTGTGAACACTATTCATTTATTTAAGTGGCGCTACGGTGGAGTAGTTGCCGGCAGAACCTGCAAGACTAATCCCACCTGTAGTCAGCAACAACCTGAACCTCAACCTGTGAGTTCGACTTCATCTGAGAACAGGAGAAGAAAACAGAGAGTCAACTCATACTGGTTCTCGAAAGAACACTAATTACTTTCCTGCCTCCAAGTGCATTGTTATCTCTTAAATTGCACTATTGGTAACAAAGGTTTTTGGAACGCGCGTCTGGCGATTATGGACCAGAAGAGCGACGTGAATTAGCTTATATCTCTAGCACACCTGAAATAACTCAAGCCCGACTTTCACTCCCCCAGGTAGTGTCTAAATGTATGAGCCAGTATGAAAGCTTTGAGTTTTGGTTGTCGTTCGTCTGTTCCAATTATTTTTTTTATCTCCTTTTTTTTTTTGCCGTGAAGCGCTTGTAGTTCAGCTAGAGCATGTTCTTCTGAATATTAAGTAGACTGAACCTCACTATGTTTATAAAGCGCTTGTTTAGTTCGTATAGCAAACTAAATTTCAAGGTCGTCGGCTTCATCAAAGTGTTCCTCCAGTTGATTGTCATGCGCTGTGATAAAACATAACGCCTTTCTTCAGAAAACGAGCATCGACTCTAAACATTTTCCTCACGAAATTAAGTCTGGTAAGTTCATTTAAACTCTGACGTCGCAGACTGTTGGTACCGCAACACAATGAATGCAACGTTAAGTACATACAAGCTGTTCTCTATTGTAACTGAGCAGACTCTTGTCAGGAACGATCTTGGAAAACGCGAGTTCAGTCAGAAAGTCGAACAGCTGTTGCCCGCCAGCATTTATCAGGCGGGGCTTTTTTTCATTTTTTTTTCTTTTTGAGTTGATCACTAAAGCGGTGAGAAGGGCGTAAAGTAGTTGGACGCGCAGCTGTCCAACAAAAAAAAAAGGGGGGGCGGGGTTGCTTTTTATCTGGTTGTCGCGTCTCTTTATTGCTTTTTGCACACTTTAGCTCTTCTGGCATTGTGGTGCACTGGCGTCTATAAACACTGGGGCCATTGTGAGGCTCTTCCACTCTTATACAAACTAATGCGTCTCCGGTAACCGCTGGTTGAACCGAGCAAAGGCACTCCTAAACGAACGTTCTTATACAGCAGCCGTTACTGCGCAGGCAAGAGCCTGATGAACGGAGGGAGCACACACGGAGAAGCTCTTTGGAGTGTTGGCGAAAAACTCGCGACATATTGTTGCGGGCGTCCCTGGGCCTTCTCAAAAATGGCGCGCGGATTTAACGGGCTCCTTTTACAGAAAAGCCGAGGAGCCTTGGCGTGTGCGAAGCCTCGCGCAGGCGCTTTAATGAGGCTGGCTCGCTGCATCGCATTAACGCGGAACGCGTTTCTGGCATCCTAAGAAGCAGCAATATGCCGCCCCCATCGCTAACAGGCCCAATGCTCTCGAGGTAACCTTGTTGCGGTACCTCCTCACCCAACGTGTCTTACCGCGGCTTAACCTTTCGGGGCCCGACTTTGTCTTCTCGCTTCTTCTTTTCCAACGTGCTTCGTTCCGTCAATCCGCTCTTTCCCGATTACTTCAGCGTGTTACAAGGAACAAATCCCTGCTGTGGCATTGAGAAGCAGGCTAGAGAAAAGCAATAAACGCTTGAAACAAGCCAGCTCTTGAAGAAGGTGTATGATAGTGACCTCGAAGCGAGGCAAGGAGGGAATGTTCCACGTGGTTTCAGTGCCTGCAGGGACACTGCGGTCTACTATTTCCTAGGTTCCAGATTACTTTTGGCAATGACTGGAGTGCTAAACCCTGCGCAATACGCATCCCGATTAGGGACTCGATTGGTAAGCGAGTCGAGGAGATGGACAGAAAGGGTGCTCTCTCCAACAGAGCGATGCTGATCACGGATGTTTATCGCTGCGGTTGGAGGGCTTCCTTCGAGCGTTTTGTTTTCTACAAGCCTTTCCCGTCCTCTTCGGAATCCCATTTCTCTCTACAAACAACCAGGCTTTTCTTTTTCTGCAGGTGCTTGCGTTTCTTCTCCGTTTTTAGCTCTTCCTTTATTTCTTTTCTTTTTTTTTTTTCATTTCCAAGCACTCCCCTCAGCCTTGCCGGTAGTTCAGGATTGATTGCATGCGTCCAACCGCGGCGACTGCGTTGTTGTGTGGTTGCTGAGCTTCTTTGGGAAAGCGCAAGGCTTCTTGTCGTTCGTCTTGTGTTTTATTTTTTGTTTCTTCGCGCTTGCGCTGTTTGTTCCCGTTGTATCTTGTTCTCGTGGTCCAGCACCCTTTCTCGGGCTGTGCGAAGCAATACCAGCTTAACAGACGAGCTCGACACTTATTGCTAGTCGCGGCGCCGAGTCCTCGAATCCGAAAAGACTGTCTTTTTTTTTAGCATTTTTTTTCTTCACTCGCTTCAGCAGCATTCTTCTCGTGGGAAAAAGATCTGGCGGGGATGACCAAAAAGCGGATCATACAACCTGTCAAGTATTTAGAGTGATATATCAGAATAGGGCTGGCCGCGTCAGGGAATATACCCCGCGTTTACGATGGCTCCGGTTATAGATTTTACCCATGAAAAGCAACAGACACGTTTCTAGGCCAAGGAAAGGTTTATCGCCCCGCTTTAAATTCCTGTCTTTCACATCGCCCCGAAGGTTATCCCCATGAAGCTTCAGGCCTTTTCCCCTTTTTCGATGCTTTGTGGCGAAAGAGACCTCCTCACGAATTGACGTTTGGGCTGACCTTGATACCAACTACGCAGCTGCAAGCTAGAATACCACCACGCGAAGCAAGAACTTCGCCAAAATAATAAATCGTACCATTTCCGCACAAAAATTTTAGTACGTAAGCAGTACAAGTATCGCAGCGAAAACGCCGGCGTCTGTTTTCCTGTCCGTCTCTCCGCAACCTCGGAAAAGGAAGTTCCCGCCTTCCACAATGACCATCCACCTCCATCCTGGATTTTTTTTTCTCACTTCTCCGCACCCTTCTTCACCCTTCTAGACTGTCATTCCCAACCTTTACTCAAGTGCTCCAACCACAAGCGGTTTCCACCTACACCCCATCTATTTCCACGTATTCCGCCATGTCTACTTGGTCTCCATCTAATATAAGCTCAAGCAACATCTTAACGAGATAAGAATAGCCCTGTATACATGGACCCGACAGCACCGGGTCGAGTAAGTGTCGAGTAAGCGACCTTCCCTTCAGTGAAATTAATCAAGTTCTCATCGAGATCATCTCTCAAAAAAGAAAAAAGCAGAGTGTGTTTGTCCTAAACCTTTACAGTCCTCCAAGCAACACGCAGGAAGATTTCAAGCCACTTTTACTGGAATGCACACGCATAGCGGGAACGAACCCCCTTATTATTATGGGGGACCTAAACGCTGTACATACGGCATGGGGCTACCACAAGGACACCCCGAAGGGAACCAAGTTGTTGGAAGCGGCTGAGCAGCTGGATCTCTGCCTTGTGACGGACACCATGTCCCCCACTAGAATAGGAAACAGTGTAAGCAGAGACACCTGTCCAGACCTAGCTTTCACCAAAAACATAAGACATTGCACCTGGACCAATCTAGAAGAAACACTTAGCAGCGATCACAAAATCCTTAGCTTATCCCTAATGACAACCCGTATGAAAAGGAACATTGGCTCTACTAAAATAACAGACTGGGATAAATTCAGACAAATTAGACCGCCACACGACGGCATCACAACAATTGAAGATTGGATTCAAAGCCTGAAGGATGCTCATGCAAAAACGACCAAGACCATCAACACAACGACAAAAACCCCAGAAGTAGACAGACATCTCCTACATTTATGGGAAGCCCGAAAAAGTATATTAAAATGGTGGAAAGTGCAAAAATTAAATAGAAAACTTAAAATGAAGATAGCACAGGTTACGGCTGAAGCACAAGAGTATGCAACAACATCAACGGAACGTCTTTGGGCACTCGGAGTGCACAACAACTTCGAGGAGCTCAAGGAGGCGGTTCTAGAGAGTCAGAAACAACGCCTAACAACAACGCAGGCGGGTAGGGAAATCCTGTCAAAACTAGGGCTATGGCAGGCACTAAGAACTTCTGAGATCAAATCACAAATTCCGACATCCACAAGAAACAACATCTATGTGAACCCGACACCCAAGCACATGCACCATGAGTTACAGAAGGGTCGAAGGAAAGCCAGAGTCAAATCATTGGTAAAACAATTGTCTAAAGACGCGGAAGTTGTCTACGGGGACATAGGGGCTTACGGCGAACCTGGCAAGTTCACAATAGCTGCAGTTGACCACAAGAAGAGGCCAATTATTCAGGCTTCGATCTATGCCAAGGATCCTGCGGAAGCGGAATCACTGGCAATAGTCATCACCATAAAAACACAAGACAACCAAAAGAAGTCATCACACGTAGTGACGGACTCCCAACCAGCCTGCAGGGACTACCTCCGGAAAACATCACAAAAGAGCATGTGCAATATTATGTTCCATCTCCCAGACGCACACAATTACATGGACACCTGGACACGAAGGCCTAGAAGGAAATGAGGTAGCGAATGATCTAGCCCGAGCTCTCACAAACCGGGCGGATCCTCATCCCTACCTCACCCCTCTCCTAGGACCCTACGGCGACAGGCTGGAACACCTACGGTTAGAAAGAAGAATTTTCTCACCACCACACAAACAACTTCCTTCCTCGGACGCTATAGACTGGAGAAAAATACAAACAAACACATTCCCTAATCTTCACATTTTAAATAAGATAAGCCCAACAAAATACACGAGTTACTGTCCTTGGTGCGGTGCAAGCCCCACACTCTATCACATCTCTTGGGAATGCCAGGACAAACCTGACCCAACGTTAATAGTGCCATGCCCGACACACGAGCAGGGGAAGGCGGCCCTGACCAGCGACAACCTGGAGCAGCAAGCCTGGATTATCCAGCTAGTCCGCAAGTCAGCTGCTGCCAGCGGAGCCCTGGACTAGGGGCACCGACCACCCAGCTCCTGCGAATTTTTACTGATTATATGCTCATTAAAAGTTTTTTTTTCTCTCTCTCTCTCTCTCTCTCTCTCTCTCTCTCTCTCTCTCTCTCTCTCTCTCTCTCTCTCTCCTTCTAGCTATTAAGTATTGCAGCGGCGCGTAGCGTCGAGATTTGAAGTTATTGTGCGAGTTTCTTACTCGTATTTGATTACATTGCCTTTTACTATCGAGAGCTTCGATTATTATTTTTTATCGTTGATGAGGCCTAAAAAGCATTCAACTTCGCTGACGCTCCTCGCCGCTCCGGTTGCTTTTTAATCCCAGAGTTCGCCATAACTCCCTGACTCGACAGCGTCTACATGCTTTTAAACAAGCGGGTCAAGCGAGTTAACCTACCCCCTGCAAGCGAGTTAATGCGACCCGCTCCGCGCCTATTTTACTCGACTCGACTGCGTATTCATGAACCCGACAACTGTTTTTTTACTCGACAGGCTTACTCGACCCGATTCTGTCAAGTCCATGTATACAGGGCTAATGTAATTCCAAGAGCAGCATGTCGGTTAGCTACCCGCAGAATAACTACCGGCCAGCCTAATTTTCCACGTCCGTACTTGCCCAGAAAGTGGGGTTTCCCACCCATCCTCCCACCGCCACCCTCGATCCAAATGCGCACACAATTGCCGTCGAGAAATATTATTTGGCGTGTGTGAAACCACGTCTTGGAATCAAAGTATTCATTGAAATAAAAGTTTAAACAAATCATCGGCGGTCAAACGATTTGCAGTCATAGAATTTTCGCTTGAATTGTCTAATCGCCACGCATAGTTTGCTATATCTAACCAGCGGATGCTACATAACATTTAGATTACAAGGCAACGAACTCGGCCAAATATCGAGGAGAAAATCAGGTAACCATTTATCTTTTACCTAAAGCATGAGTTGATATAAGTAGAAACAACAACATAAGACAACTAGAATTTTCTTTCAAGAACTCTTTCCTTGAGTAGATTTGAGTATGCTTTGGCGAAAACTTATTCCAAACAAAACAAATATGGGGAACACTTAAGCTCCACCTTTAAGGGTATGGCGCGAGAGGCTACCAACCAACATATATAAAGCACCACTTCAACAAAGCCGTGTAAATGTGTCGGCGTGGCCTAGGAGTGACGTGAATGCGACGACAATGGCTGCCTGATTCTGATATCATCCCATAGGAAAGAGGCCCGAGTTGGCAGCTACTGCCAAACATTTCTTGAGGGTTGCGGCGCAGCCACGCAGACAGCGCAAAAACCTGGCGTAATGTAGCTCTCGCTACAAAATGTTCGGCTCCGATTTGCGGGCAAGCATCGGTGAAACCAGAGTGGCTGACACAAATATTATATGGTCGTGATGGCACAAGGAGCAGCAGTTTAAAATTGAACAGATCATTTTAAAACGCTTACCACGATTCTAACTGACTTCCTTGTCATCGAACTACTGCATCTCAGTGAAAGTACCGAGTGTCGGAACCAACATACGGCTGATATTGTATAATAACACCGATGTTCGGGCCAGTTGGTAATGATCCATATTAAAACCCATTCGCAGCACGAATAAAACAACGACAGAAAGAAAACACACACGACAGGACGAATGCTGCGACACACGACAGGACGAAGGACACATATGTTGGATGTACAATCCAAGGTCACAAGAGGCACTCCTCCCCTATAGTAGCGCTCATTCTAAAAAAATAAAAAAGATAGCCATGAATTGCCTCAATTCCGCGTTAGAAAATTCGTGTGCGCATCTAATGTCCGAAAGCGTCAAAATGCAAACAGAGCGATTGCGTATGTCTGGCTTTCCTCCTGACACTTTATTTGCAGTTGCAGAGAGCCTGCTTCAGAAGAAAAAGGGTATTAAAAAGAAAGATAAGCAAGATCAGAGGTAGGTCACTCAGGTAATTCCGTACCTTCATAAATTATCTCACAATCTTAAGAAAGTTGCCAAAAGATATGATGTAAACGTGGTCTTTTCTGCGCCGAGTAAGCTTTCAAAAATTTGTCCTATGATAGTGAGAAAAGAAAAGCCAATTTGTTCGATCAAGCACCACCTTTGGTTCACTCGGTGCACTACTAAGATAGTGTACAGCATTCCACTCACCTGTAATCGTGTGTACATAGGTAAGACTGGACGCTGTTTTAATCAGAGAGCAAAAGAACACCACGATCAGGTGAAAGAAGGAAAAGGCAGCAATCTCGCAATTCACTGCCGAGACTGTAAGTGCAAACCCATTTTTCAGAAAACTAAGTTTCTTGGGCAGGGAAAGGATCAGGTAGAAAGAGAGATAATTAAGGCATATCACATCAAAAAAGCAGGCGATCAATGTGTCAGCACCCCACCCCTCTATCTACATGATAATGAAGTGGCTTTTTTAGACACACATGTTTGACTGTCAGAAGGTGATAGTAGCTCTGTACTTAAGCTTGGTTTTTTCATAATAAACTTTAGATGAAAGCAGCATTCGTCCTGTCGTGTGTGTTTTCTTCCTGTCGTTGTTTTATTCGTGCTGCGAATGGGTTTTAATATGATATTGTATACTATTAAGTGAATGTTCATTTCTGTATGGTATGATTTCCCAGCATGACCGAAAGTTTAACCAAGTTTATTGTTTTCCCACTAAGCTCCAAAATACATCAGCCACTTGTAGTCGACATACGAGCATGAAGAGCGTCGTGGGCCCAAGTTGACGCCTCATATCGGTGTCGTTGTTTCCATATATTAGATAAAAAAAAAAAGAATGTAATTACTCTAGGACGCTCTAATGGAACCAGGTGCGTTGAGTTAACACACTCACGTATAAAAGTAAGGCTCAAAATGGAGCCTGATACCTCCTTGCAGCTGAACTTTGCGAGGAAGCCGTTAACTAGTTCCGGGAAAGGGCCTTAACGGAGGTACCTACTTTCTCCGTTACACTCAACTTACCGGCTGACCGCTGACCTGCCAGCAAACCGTGTTAATAACACCTTCTTAAGCGAGCGACCGTCTTCCCGCTCTCTTCACTGCTTCTCCAGCTTCGAGCGAAAAGTAGATGCAAGAAAGGAATGAGCGAGAGTATCGCTCGATGCCGGAACAACACGGGCTTCCTTCTAACGCTCGACCTCTAAGCGCAGTGATCCGTAGGACAAGACATAGTGCTCGGGTCTGTTAACAGGTATCTCGTACGTGGCAGTAAAGGTTTGGCTTGCATCAGCGCGTTTTGATGGGAAAAAAGCAGCTACTTAGCAAGGGCTCCTCGCTCCAATTTTCCTGCATACTGATTTTACGCGCGTTTACCTGCTCGGCTAATCCTTTACGAAAGGCGACACCAAAAAAATGACAAATTGCTACAAAGTGGTAGAAAGATGAGCGCATTAATATTCGTGTTGACGGCTTGACTGGTTTTATATAGGCAGCACCTGAGGTTGCGGCGCATAGAATTATTTCTAGCCGTTACAGTGAAACGGGGTACGGATTGCGTAATCTTGATTTGCTTTCCGGTGGTTTGGCTTTATTTATGGATAGTTATATGTGCACGTTCTTTTTTTTATAGCAGTCGTGATAAACGTACTATCAGAAATATACTTAGCATTCTCTTGGTAGTAGCCCGTTGGTGAGGGTTTTCTCTTTTGCAGGAAGATCGAGAGTAGTGTAGAGTAGTGCACAGCAATGCCTTGATGGCTTGTCCCAACTAAATACCTCGTGTTTCTATTTTCCGTTTACCTCTCACTTCTCTGTTTTTTTTTTTCCACACTGTTTTTAATTATTTTTCTCTAATAAGAATGCCGCAAAAAAGACCTGTAACGTAGACCTAATCCATTTGAACCAGTGAGACGAAGTAAAGACCGTGGAAAAAGCATTGCTTCTCCTCCAACAAATTCCTGAGGCCAACATCATTACACCCAGCGATCCCTTCAATGTCATTGTCATCACTACAAACAGTAAACTTGTAGCGTCACAGCGCAATTATACGGTACATGGTGCAGTCATTCAACCTTTCATTTTCTTTCTACACTCAACCACGCTGCAGGGCCGAGTCGTTAGCGAATATTACGCAGCCTTCGTTGTTTTCTTTTTTTTTTATATGTGTATTTTTTGTTATTTTATAATATTGTTGTATTCAAAGAGGATGGCTCCAAGTCCGAATCCTTTTACATCGTTTCGGTGACGCTGGCTCAAATCTTCCTTCCCCCGTGTTCTAAACAACGGCAATTATTTATCCCTTCCTTAACAGCCAAGAGTATCGCATCAGTTCTGACACTATTTTACATCAATATTTCTCCTGCACAAAAAAGAACACCAATTACGTGAAAGAAAAAATAGTGAAGGATTACATCTCAATAAATATGCATCCACTGCTTCGCCCGGTTCCTAATGTTCCAGTACAAGAAATATAATGTACAGCTTCATCGTTAACCGCTAGCACTAGAAGCATAGTATGTTTTTGTTTCTTTTGCTTCTTCTTGTCTATTTAAGAAGCTGTGAGCAGGGAGGTATATGAAGCATCGTAGTTACAAGGAAAGCCCGCGGGGTATGCCTCAACGGCAGAGAACGTGTGCGTGAATGTAATAACACCGGCCCACTTGGATAATGACAGGGCTGAAGCATTTTTTTCTTTTCATTCTTCCTAAAAGAAATGTTAGGCATCCTTGTCTTTGCAGCGCGACTGCAGCTACCGCTGAATTACTGGCGTGCTCGAGCAAGAAAAATGGTAATAACAATGTTCCTGTTCGAAAATATGTGATTTGTGGAGAAAAAAATTATCCTCCTTTCAGCTGTTTCGTTACCTTACATTCTTTCATCTGCTGCCTGGTTTTGTCACTGCGGTTTCTCCTGTGTCTTGTTCAACGTTCGATCTACGCGCGAACGCGTAGCTCCGTCGAGTGAGGGCTTGAAAGACGAGGCGCAAATGAGATTGTGTCGAGGTTTTGGTTGGAGCAATATTCAAAGCAGCAAAATAAAAGCTGGGAGAGACGCGCGGTGAGGTACGATGGAGAGATGCATACGCGTTTATTACGAAACGCTTGCGCGCCCCGCCGAGAAGTGCTGCCAGTAATGAGAAGACAAGTCACGTGTTGCTTTCAATGCGCACCCAGTCAATTCTCTCGTTTTTCTTGCTCTAGTCATTCTCCCGTTTTCTGTCATATCACTGTTTTGCTAATCAGGGCGAAGACAAATACTAAAACGAGCAGCTGAGCTTGACAGACATGACAGTCTGCGGGACAAGATGACCTCTTTCTGGACTGGTCACGAGGAGAGGAGTGGACGCGCAGACGCGTGACCTGCCCGGCGACCGGAGCGCGTGATACTGCGTTGTTGTACACCCCCGTTTTTGTCGGTCGGAAGCAAGGCATTGTTCATCGCCAGGGAAGCGCGGCCGAAGGGCCGGATGTCCATCTTCTTCGAGCCCACCCGTGGCGGTCGACGCGTGTATTTTCTATCGAAGGGCACTGCAACAATCCAGTGGAGGAGGCGCCGCCGCGTGAATAACAGCAATGCTCCTCCGATGTGACGTCACGGATTTCTTTGCGCAACAAAATAGGCGCATACGCAGTATAGCTACGAAAGGCGCAGCAGGAGATGCAAGTACGTGGACTTGACAGAATTGGAACTGCTCTCTAAGTGGCTTGACTTGGCTGCTGGCAGTTGGGGAAACGTGACTTGTGCGCCGCCGCGGCTTTTCTGCGAGATGCTTAAACGCGGGAAGCACGTCTCCTGGCGTTAGCCCCGCGAACAGGCTAATGTGGCGGCGGACAGCAGTGCTCTTTGGCGTGGCAATTGTTGAGGAAACGCTATTGTTCCGAAAGGTCATTTATGTCATTTCAGGGCGCCTCGGTCAGACAATAGATGCACGAGAAGGACAATAAGGCCGAGGCGAACGACTGGGCTCGCGGTGTGGATCGGGTGATCCCGCATGCTAATCTATATTAACGGCCCTTCCTGTCGCTGTTGGGTTGTTTTTGTTTTGTTTTTATTCGTTGTACCAAGTCGGTTTTGCCCGAAGAACACTCGCTTAACAGGGAAGAGCTGATGCTCCGTGGCCGCTGGTATTTCTTACATAGTGCGCGGCTTTTCAATAGTGTTATCCTCCTCTCCTTTATGCTGGGGCCCACCACTGAATAATTAGAAAATGGAGCTGTAGGGCATACAGGTACTCTTTTCTCTCGTTCGAAATAAGCATAAGTACGTTTAACTTCGTGCTTTGGTTCGATCCTGTTTCTGCCGACTCATTCTATTCGCCTACTCTTAACACCCATTGTACACGCCCTCAGGCTCTGTACGCCTGTTACCTTCATAATTCGTCTACAGGTATTCTAAAGGTGACGGCATCACCACCGTTTGGCACTAACTCTGGGAGGGTTCAAACTGCAAAATGGCAAACCTCATGCTCTGCCCTATTCGATATTAATCGGAGGCAATGCTGAAAGCTCTTGGCTCATCAAACAGCAACAACGTATGTGATGACGGGGAGAATACAAGTCGTTCCGCCACCTCTTTGGCAAAGCGAATGTCAGACTAGTAGCACGGCATGAAATTGACGGTACTCTTCCGTTATTTTCCAATAAGCTAAAGACCAATAAGCTAAAAATAACGTGGTAACGCAAACATGACCTACCGCGATGACACTGTGGTTTTGGCACTGTGGCCTTATAGACAGCGTATCGCTTCTGGAGATTATGTCCCATACATCACATATAAAAAAGGCAAACAGCGTGGCATCAGCCCTTAGTACATTGTAAATCATCTTTGTGATAGGCAGAATATAAAATAACTATACAAATCACAAAACAGGGTTTAGAAAATACTTTTTAGCGGTACGCTGTTGCAAACTTCCGGTAATTGGTAGTCATGAAATGACGCCCGAAATATCTTTCTGCAGTACTTGCGCCTTGTGCACAAATAGGAGTGGTCTGTTTTAAGGGCGAGACAGATCGACAACCGAGGCGTACCTGCCGAACCTGTTAAGAGCCTACGCAGAGGAGATCCGTGATAATTACGTCATGATTATCTCGCCGTGTACTTTTTTCTTCGTGTTTACGACTCAACCTGTGTAGTCTGTAGTGCACTTAAAACTACTAGCAACACTGTCCCGGTAGTTTTTGAATAATCCCGCCAATCTGTGCGTACAATCTTTTCAGCCTAATTGCCGGTTACATTATCAAACGAATTAGATGATGATATTGATACGCTTCACACGCATTTTCAGATCCAAATGCATACTTTCATTCAAGATCAGGCATCCTTACCAATAAAAGTTAACATTTGTCCAGACCCTAATACCTTTGTATTTTCATCACCTTCATCAATAAAGACTTGGCATTAGTATAAAGACTTGACTTTTGTATATCTGAAGACAGATGTCGTGGGTACTACTCAAGTCACTATACTTTGATCCCGCGCCGTTAGAAAGCCGCTCATCCATTTTGGTAGGTGCCAATTAAAGCTTTCTTTTTAGCAGTTGCCCTTGCTGTTGATTCCAGAAATATCAATGACGGTGCAGCCAGGCTCCATCATACGCCGCACACATTTTAACGGCGGTTAGGGAAAACCATCAGTTGTTTTTCTCAGGGGTAGTATACTCTAAGTGCGTCCTTATTCACTGAGAGCGTCCGTCCGCCAGGGTCGTGTATAAATTTACAGATTTGGAGCGCGATCTTTAAAGTAATTTTGAATTTATTATAAGCGGGTTAAAGGGAAGTTATTATATTTATCCGCAATGTGCCACTGTCATATCTCGCTTACGCAAGGTAACCTTCTGTTATTTTAAGTTAGTTTCATCCTACTAAAGCTGGAAACTACCTCTGTCGAAAGAACGGAGTTGCAAAAGGAAAAAGAAAAATGTCTTCTCGTTACCATGAGAGCTCTTCGACCGAAATGCTTGTTTCAAAGCTTACTTAACTATTGCGCAGCGTTCCGTCGTGACTCCAGCAGCCCTGAATTGCTACAGAAATCTTGGCTGCACGTGAGAGTTGCCACCGCTTTAGAGGGAGACAAAAAAAATATTTTGATTTATTTATTGACCCACTCTGGCGCTTTCTTGATTGGAAGTGCAAGAAAATCGATAAATTGTCACATCAGAGGAAAGAAGTCGGCATGGAACGCTCTCCTGCAGTCGTTTACCCAAAGTCAAAAAACTGACAAAAGAGGAATGACGTAGACAGCCAATTGAAATTTAAGTGACGCGCCTGTGTTTGCAGAATCTAGCAACAGACATGCCTCTTAAAATCAGGCAGCTAACAATCGTGTCTTTATATCTTGTCTCAAAGCACATCTGAGAGGAATTCAAAGTGTGTAGACTTTTTATTCTGAAAGTTGTCACAAATCACGGTCTTTGATATCTTTTATGGGGGATGTGCACGTATGGCCGCGTAAAAACGACGTGTATAGTTGCACTTTTTCGGGCCCAGCTAGCACGCGTATGGTTTTGAGAACGAGGACGGTACTAGACAGGAATGCCTATGGGCATGTTTTAGAATTTGTGCCGGCTTTCTATAAGCCCACATCGTGCTATAATGCATGCAGAAGTACGCCAATGGAAACGTTGCTTTTGGAGCTGCACGTAGTGAATACTGAGTGCGTTTCTAGTCACGACAAGTAGAAGCAAAGGTCATCTTGAAGTCTAGATGGTTTCTCTTTGGTTTTTGTGCACATTAAATTACGGATATTGGATCAATACAGCAGTCGCTCGAAGAAGTTATTGGGATGTGCAGGGTCTGGGAACCGTACGTGGCAGGCAAAATGAAGTACACGTAGAGAGCTCTCGGTGAGGAAGAATGATATGATGACAGTGTCCGAGTCACGGTGAGTAATCAAGTGTAATGCTAGTTCCCTGGTTAAGCTTGTCTCTTTTTTCTCGTTCGTTTCAGAATTAACCCTGCTTGCACCACCTACAGTGTACGGAAAAACATATTTCGTACCCCCTAGGAATTATTCACATTTTCCGCCCAAGATATGCGCGTGCTCTTTCAATTCATTGTCTTATCCCGACCGCCGGCAACTGCGTTTCGATGGGAGCGGAATGAAGAGGCGTCCGTGCGCTGTGCGATGTTAGTGCACTTTAAAGTTCCCGAGGTAGTCGAAAAAACTCCGGGACCCTCCACTACGGCTCCGCTGTCTCTCTTTATCCTTTCACTCCCACCTTCCTCTCTTCATTTACAGCGTGGTTTAGGTGTCCACAGAACACGTGTGACAGATACGGCTCCTTTCCTTTCCTGTGAGCCAATTACATTATCAATTCAGTAAGACAACCCACAGCAGCGATGCTTTATCTCATTTGCCTTCAATTATTCCTGCCTTGTGGCAACTGCTGCTACATTCTTCCTCAAGTTTCTCAATTATAGGTATACATAAATTACCATCCTACACCTCCTGCGTTTTCTTGGTCTATATTTTACCCCGCTACCATTCCCGCCATCGCTTATTTATTCTCATGCATTCTCTCCTCTTCATGACTTTACTGAAGGCAGTACAAAACAAGTGTGTTGTTTTTTTATTTTACTCACTCGCTCGCTCTGCTCAAAGTTTATTAACTTTATTCCTGTATTTTCTCCATAACTCATTTTTATATGAAAGATTTAATTTCAAGCACTCACGCTAGCCTCGAAATTTCAACCTCGCGGAGTTATATGAATTTATTTCGGTATGTGCATCATGCTATGTGTTATAACTATAAGTAATATTTGCAACCTAAATACGAACAACACTTTTCCCCTGCAAGAGTGCGCAGGTTGCAGAGGCTATAAACGCCTCGTGTCTAAGCGTTTCACTGTATGCGTTCAGTTTAGATTCCCACACGTCACCTACGAAGGAAATCAGCAGATTCGAGGCTGCTTGGGATTCCGGTTGAGAAGCGACTAAGATTAGAGCGTTTCCACGCTTAAACTATCGTGCGCGTTGGGAGATACAACGTCAGGCCAGTTCCTGGCCCTACGGAGCTGGGACGGTAGGTCAACGTCGCTTGCGGCGGAGGCTAGCCAGCCACCAAAGTTTATCTGCTGTAGGCCGTCATTTCACCCGCCACTGCTTCGGTGGTGGACGACGGATGTTGTTGTGGCGCACGTATTTCTCTCCCTCTTCTTTTCCTTTCTTCTCTATTTTCTCTTCTGTCCGCGCGAGGCAGCGGAGGTGGCTCAGCTACAGAGCCAGTAGCAGGCCCATGCATTTTCTTTTCCTTCTTCCTACAGCCACAACAACAACAACAACAACACAACAACGTCGGAGTCACAGTGCTCAAAGTTTTGGCACACCTTCTAGGTAGCCCATTAATCTCAACAGTTAATAGCAAAGCTCATACGTTGACCTTGAGACAAAGCGTTGCCGTCGATAAAAAAAGAATAATTGAAAACTATGAAGTCACATAACCATTTTATATCAAAGCACCTTAGTTTGTCCATTTCTTAAAATTCCGACATATATGGGTGAAGTGATCAGCGCCGTTTTAGTTCTCTTTTAACTTCCCACATAATGTACGTGGATATAGTTCACCTTTTCACCAGCGACGAAGAGAAATAAGAGCTTATTTACTAAGTAACCGGAAATACTGCAATCTACGAAGTTTAATGGCCAGACGAAAGAAATTGTCTTAGATCCGAGTTGATAGATTAGCCCTCAAACAGCTCTGCAGTCCGCCATTACAAATGGATCCATTACATTGAATGCCTAGAAAGAAACATGAGCTACTTTTAGTGATGACTACAGCCCAGCCGAACGTCTAGCCTTTAACTTAGATTAGACTCCTCGGAGGCATTAGTGTTTGAGCGACGAGTTTCTTTTTCATGTTTGTAACATCCGAAAATTGCCACATATTCCGCTTTACACTTGTGCGGGCATGCGCACGGTGAATGAGTTATGTCCCCTAATTAGTGAAGAATTCTTCCTTTTAAGATCGTATCTGTCTACAAAAATAGCATAAATGAATAGTTAAAAGCCCAGAAAATTTTGACTTTTTTGCCGGTCACCAATGCCGCTATACGTCCCGAAACTCGAGGTAATCAATTTTTCTCAAAACGGTGCGATTTCGTTTACGCGCAGTTTGTGCCACCCCACTTTACTGTTTTCTCACATTCTGAAGGGTCGGGGCCCAGTCTCTTTGAGTATGCCGTCCCAGTCGCGTCGATCACCTCTTTCGCTTTGTGAGCTTGGCACGTGATGAGCTTGTACTGTCAGACTAAGCAACATCACATGTATACAGTAAAAACTGTAGGTACTATAAAACTGTATCACGTCTATTATCCCAGTAAACATTCTGCGACGGAGCGCTAATCAAAATGCTACATAAACAATTGCGTTCTGCCGCGCGCAGTGAACAAACCACATTTAGGGCGCCGTGTGTGGCGCTCAGTGCGAGTAGAGCACAGTTGTTACCAAATGTCTGCGTTTCGTGTAATTGGCCGCACTGCGCTCGCTGTAATCGGAAGGAGTCAGCTCGTTTTCTCCTTGTAAAGCGCATCATCTCGGCGTTTCCGGTTGGTTTAAAATACACAAAAGTGGGCAGTTGTATGCGGGCTTGCGAAGAGGCCGAACAGAAGCGCCCCGCGAGCTGAACGGAAAAGATGGATCGATCACTGCATACTTTATTTTTGCACAACTTTGAAAGGGAGCGAGAAACTAGAGACTGTCCGGACTCCACTGCATTGTCATGGGAAAAAAATAACCAGGCATGACACGGGAAAGGCGCAACAAAATAAGAGAACTTGACGTCATTCTTCCAACTCGGTGTCCAAAAGGGCTCGGCCCGCTCCTAATAACAAGGAACCTGCAGAGCCGTAATCGGGGCTCTACGAATGTAACCACAGAACATGCATAAGCTGAATGGTCTTGCTCAAGCGCGGTGCGGTGCGGTAGAGAGAGCTTGAACCGGCCGCCAGGAGCAAAAAGGCTTTTTTGGAGACCATTTGCGAGCAAACCCAGTCTGCGCGCTGTCGGTTCACTGCCATCATCGTTTTCAGAGATGCCCAGGACGGGAGCGGAATGCTTTCTCAGACATTTCAAAAGGCCGCCTCTACTCAGTGATACAAAATAATTTGCCCTAAGGACAAGGTCAACCATGTGGTGGCACCTATTATTCCACAAAACTGGCGCAACTTGCTCCACGGCATGTGCGCTTAGGATATGGTTGCCTGTAATAAAGTTAAGAGCGCTTGTTGTAGCTGTTTTTCTTTTCGAACTGTGCTCACGTGGTACAGCGGTTAATAAAAGTTGAAGAACCTCTGAAGTATACTAGATTTGTGAGTACATCTCGTGTAACAAGGTGTGCTTCTCAAGCTTTAGGAGTTCTACAGGTGTAACACGTGTATATATTTCAGTCTATAGTGAAAACGGCTTCTGGGATGCTCGACCTCCATGCATTTGGTCGGCCAGGAACAACTGCCCAGTGTCAGCACTGGACGAGATTTCATCACGTGCCCATGGCCGCACCGTCTTCACTCAGGCGCCGACTAGGTGATGTGTAGCTCCTTCCCTTTGGCGACCTTTGGACCATGAAGTCAGCCAAAGTGAACAGCGATGCGACGAATTCTTGAACTTCGGGAAAAGTTTCAGAAACGATAAAATTCAACTGTACGTGGGGCCTCAACGTTTCGCTTTCAACCCGAAAACAATCACTAGATTAACGCCGGATATAATACCTCAAGAGAAAGAAGGAAGCGCCGCTCCGTAACGGTGCGCATAATACCGACAGACTCGCCACCTGCTAAGCGTGTGCTAACGACGTCGCGCACCATTAGACGATTGTTTAGTTCGACGGTGCTTCGGCAAAGTGTCTCGGTAACTTTTGAAAACCTTTGTAGTTCCATCACGCTCTTTTTAGACGAAGCTGCAGCAGTGCCCCAGTAGTCATGGCAATTATTTTGTCTGCTCGAGTTTAACATCCTATAGTGACTCAAGCTATGAGATGGCGACGTGGAGAACTTCGCAATTTCGACCAGCTGGGGTTCTTCAGCACGTACTGACATCGGACAGCCCACCTTGCTCTCCGCCTCTATTGGAAAGTGGCCGCCGCAGCCAGGATTCGATCCCGCATCATTAAGCACATACATTGAGTGTCCTAATCACTGCAGCACCGCGATGGGGTTTATGGCATTTCTTGCCCTCACCCATTTGTTTTGTAAGCTACGATTATTTCTGGCGGCAGTGGTCGCGCTAACCAAATCCATTGAGACTCCTTGCGGAAAATGTATCAGTCTTCGCTTAGCTGGTCACGCATTCGCGCACGCTCAAAAGAAAATTCGCCAGATAAGACGTACTTTTTTCTAACCAAACACGTCAGGTTAGAAGTGCTTAGATGACATGGAGCCCACCAAGCTCACCGTATAAAAAGAATAAATCTACGAAATCGCCCTCTTTTTGCTCAATCATGCCGTTTGTATAGTTGAGAGCACCAGTATCGCATAGAGTTTTCGTGAAACTCCTTATTGCAAGTCAATACGCAAAGTGTGAATTCACAAGTAAATTCTATTAAGCATTCCGTAAGAACTGGCTTATATTCCCGTAAAGTTAAAAGGGAGCTGGTTAACAAGAAGGTCGAGAAGCGAGTTGACATTTAGTATCCGTAGAAGATGAAAGCGAAGAAAGAGCATATCGAGAGCGCTAACGACGTTATTTTATACCATGTTTTTCTTTGCCGGACGGCAGTTACCGAATGCGTTGGGGTAGCTTCTCGTGATGCATGCTTGTGAACCGGAGACATTGATTCCATAATTAGTGCGGCCAACGCTTCGCATTTAGATATGTAACTTAGGTAATTGTAGGCGCCGATTAGTTTTATGAAATGCGCTTGCGTTCCCTTTCTTTAGTGGCTGAACCTCAGTTGTTAAGAACAATATTAAGCGTCCTCGCACGTTTGAATTTATCCCATGGCTTTCTAACTAAGCAAGAGCGTTGCTTAGTTTGTCTCAACCGTACAAGTTTTCGGCCGGCTGTTTTATTTGGTCGTTAAGAGATGCATCATTCGCATGCCGAAAACGACATCTCTGCATTCTTTTTTTCCTAGAATATGGCATATCACAAGCTTTATAAAGAAGCTAGCTAAATAGCTTCTAAAAAATATCTGTAGTTGGTATTATCTTGACCGGGATAGTGTTTTCTCTGCTGACGACACCAGCAAAAATGTGAAACATTTATCTGTTATTGTTTTCGGACATGGAATGGGCTGCTAAAGCTTAAGCTAGATCAAAGACTTAAAAACGCACTTTATAAACAGAAAGACAAAATGTTTGGTCGTTAACTCCATGAAACTAGTCACGAGGGATACTTAGTTAAGGCTTGCAGGACAAGCTCTGCGTAGAGATGTGCGCACCTCAATAAATAACACGCCTTAGACGCAGAAAGCCCAAAATGGAGATATTCAATGCTCATCTCACCCAGTTCAAACTGTCACTATAAAAAGGTCGAACGTGATGCGTCAGTTGGTACTTTTCTGCTGTCGTTGCGAATTCTACCAAAACCTTCGCCACTTCTGCCTGACACTTGCTGAACAGTGTGCCAGAAACCGACAGACAAATTTCTAAATAAATAGTTGCGTAAATAAGGTTTTGCCGCCCGTTCACCTCCAAACTAAGCTAGTTTCGGCATAACAAAATAATTTTGGCAACTTTTAATCCCTTGAATCTTGCGCACCAGCAGACAAGAAACGCAAGATGAAAACTTGGTTGTATTTGGCATCTTAAAACAACACCGATTTTGTTTGACTTTACACTTTTTCTTCGCAAGCTGGATACAAATTAGCTTTAGAATTATGTGTCGCTGGACTCCCCTAATAAAAATGTGTTTGCCGGAAGCTCACCTTGACGAACTGTGCGCCCTGGGACGAGGGTCGAAGTGGCGAAGTGAAGCAATGGGAAACCACGGGTCTCCCGGGGGAAGCAAGCGGAAGCGACCTCAACGACGGCGAGGACACGGCAAGAGTTTCGACAGCGGGCCGGAGGAGGCGAGTCGGTTTCGGGTTGTGCGCCGCGAGTGCGCTCCCAACTTTTTCCCGAAGTGCGGAACCCGGGCTGGCGCTTTTGAACCCACCTTCCCCGCCGGTGGGCGCCGGAGCCAATGAGAGGGCCAGGAGTACTTATGACGTCACATTGGACGTCACGACGAGGCCACGTGAGCCGAAGCGAGATGCCGATGCCGCCCGAGAGGGGATAATGGGGAAAGAGGGAAGGGTTGCTCGGTCGTGCCTTGATGTCGCGGCGCAGGGCGCGCGGGATGATTTCGTGGTTGCGGAGGCGGCGACTGTGACGGACAGCGCAAAGTCGCAGTTTTTATGACAAGAGGAAGCATTCGCGTGACACGGAGAAATTAGTGCAGAAAACAAACAACATTTAAGCTTACCCCTCGCAAGGATATCCAACAGGGCATACAACAAACTGATGCATGTTTGAAGTGCGTGCTTCACTCTCTAAGTATTTATTATATTCTTCACACATTTGTTTTCAACACTTCAATATTTCTTTCGTGCCTTCTTAACCTGCCGCTGTCATAAGGGCCTCCTTCTCTCCACCTACTTTTCTTCTGTCGTATTATTATATTTTTTCTAATAAAAGAAGCGCATGAAGATTGCCTTCCATGCCAACGCTATTTTGCTCTTGATAAACTACAATGTTTCATAACGTTTTTCTAAATCCCCGTTGTTGTTGTTGTTGTTGTTGTTGTTCTTGTTGTTGTTTTCAGAGAAAGCTCTGTTTCTATCGAGACAATGGCATAGCACAACAAACACTAACTACACGAAACCCCCCACAGAGCGCCCGCGTAACACAGGAACATCATATACACTGAACAGATCAGGAACCACTGTGATCATTCAAGCAGCTTGGAATACAAAAACGTTTTGTAAGGCTATAGTCTTATTGTAGTCCTCCCTTGTCTTCATTCAGTTATCCGAAATCCTTAGATTTCTCTCTCTCTTCCGAATCCGTAGATTCAGGTAAATTGAGTTGCGCGGCAACCACACCTTGGTCGTCTGCTGTTGCAGTATAGCTGGTGCACCTAATGTTGCTAATGTTTCGTTCAGTATAACAACAAGTACTGAACAAAACACCATTCTGAACAACCAGAAAACAAACATGCCGCACATTGTGACAATACACGAACCGAACTAAGATTTCCGCTCCGGAACTCTCCCTGTCGTCAGAGATTACTTATAGCGGCAATGAATTCCACATGCAGTGGTCTTTTTCATTATTAATATAAACAGCGCGAACATAAACAGCGCGACTGTTTCGTTTTCTTCATGTTTGTTTTTTCTGGGCCTTGGAGTAAAGGGCTTAGGCATAGTTGTGAGTCAGCGCTTGTACCGTGGCTTTCTTTTATCTTGTCCTTTGTCTTCGTGTTCGCGCTGTTTACATTAATAATGAATAAGTACCAACTCGCTCAACAAAGTATCTTGGAATGCAGTGGTCTCTCGTTCACTGTGCACCTTTCAATTTTAGGCCACAGGTCGCCGTGTTTCAGTGACATTGACACTAGTATGCAAAGTGACTTTTCAGGCCAAGCTGCCTTACTCATAAAAACACCTTCATATATTGAGCAAAATGCTCAGAGAGGGATGCTACAAGAACTGGCAGCCACGACAGTTAAGTGCAGTCAGTCCACAAAATACAATTTTCGCAGCTCGACGCGCTCGTTGAGTGTGCATAAAGGGTTCTGAGGGTGTAGCTCCATTCGACTAGGTTTTGTCTCATAATGAAACACCTCTCGGTTTTGAACTACGTTTTACCCCCTTTTTATTCTACATCAGTGGAATTCTGGCACTAGACAGTTTTTTATTGTGTGGAAAATAGGCGTTCATATCTCAAACACTTCGATTTTAAAATGCGCTCTGCACTGCGCTACATTTGAAGATATGCAAACGACCTAAAATGTATGTACTCACGCTTCGGTCCGATCACAAATTAGAGGTTGGCGTTCTTTACGGTCGGTAAGTGTACCACGCAGTGCATTAAAGTGGTGAATGATAAATTTTATGAAAGAGGCAAAGCTTAAATCTGCAACGTCTGATTTCGAGACTAGTAAGGTGAGGGGCGAGCTAACAGCAACTATACAGGTGACATAAGAGTAAAGTCCAAGAAAATGTAGCTCGATTTTCCCTGATTCGAGGATGTTACAAAGCTTCAATTGATGAGCATCCCAGACTGAACATGAATTTTCTAGCTTGGGTCCAACAATTATGAGATAAGATAACGTTCTAATGGTGCACCGGGTTTGCTTGCTGTATCAGGCGTTCTGACAATAAATTGTTCATGAATTCATTTATTAATTAATTCATTCATTCATTCACTTTCATTCCTTCACTGGTTTGCACGCTTGTTCATTCCAGCACTCGCATACTCTCCCGAAACATAATCCTGCTGGCAGTGTCTGGGCTCCTGGCCTGAAGTCGAATTAATTTATCTGGTTGTAACCATGGTACAAAACGACGATATATGGAGCTGGGCGCGCTGAGGCAATCAAACAGGACGATCGTCCAGCACAGTGAGGAAATATGTTACAAACTGAGTATAGGATAGCAGGTATTTCTTCATTGCAATACTTCCGGCTACTGGATGGAATGAAATTCGTTGAATCATTTTATCTAGTAGAGTGCACTCATGTATTGACAAGGTCGCCATGAGCTCTCGTCGTTATTTTTCGTTTCAATGTTCCCTGACACGCACTGAGCGCATTTTAGGCCCAAGGGGAGCAAACACTGATCAAGTGCACACGCACTAAGAGGTTCTTCCATGCAATCACTTTATGTGACTCGATAATCTTTTCTTTGCCACGAGCTGTTGGCATCTATACAGGCACAACCACGTTTTCAAGGGCGTATACTGTTTCAAAGTAAATTTGTATGACCATTAAGCAAAGGGAGCCCACAAGAGAAAGATTCGTTTTTCATTTTTTCCTGCGGATAAAAGCGCACTTGACCAAGGTGCAAAAGAAACGATATTAAACGACAGATGGAAAACAATAGGGGAAGAGTAGTAAACGCAACGAATTTGGTTGACTATGCAGTTCGTTAAAAAGGGCTTATTGCACAGAAAATAGCGAGAAAGCTACTAAACAAGTTCCAAATGCGGTCAGAAACATGAGTTAGGCACGCAAGCACTGTCGGAGTACTCACTGCTTGCTTTTATTGCGAAAGCAATACTACGTCACCATTCGTCGCTGCGTGCCGTGTTTGTGTCCTTGTTTAAGAAGAAGAAGAAGAAGAAGAAAGACTAATGCTTTCGCTTCATATTTGGTTAAGCAGCATTGAACCCTTCCTTTTTTTTTTTTTTTTTTCAATTGAAGGATGCTTGTAGACGTTTCTCTAGAGCAGCTCGGATCTCTTCAACATGGCACTCAGTTTGCCACAGAGCTGCTAACCACACGTTAACTACATTTTAAACGCTCTTGTGTCGCTGCTCTCAACCCACTTTTACGCGACAACGTATAAAGCTCATTTCGTAGAAAATGCGCCGCCATCGCCGTTGTCGTAGCATAGATTTAAGAAAAATGTGTCGCAAAAAATAGACATGAGATTTTGTATCAAAAATGCGACGCGTACGTTTTTTGTGCATCGTCAGGGTAGTGTAATACCATTTCGTTTCTCATTTAGCAAGCAGCTGCAAGTAAAATTGCATGTTATAGTTTCCGATGGGGATTAGAACGGACGACAAATATACATCTACAACTGTATGCCGTTCATTGTAAGTTCAGGTGTCCACCAAGAATTCAGACAGGTAATGCGCCTTTCTTTTCTTTTTTTTTTAAATAGGAAAGCCAGCTAAAGACGTTTAATCATTTGGCAAACTCTGGGCCACTCTCTCAATGGCCGAAATTCGTGCTACGAAAATGGCCCTTTAAAGGTACTGTTGCATCTATCCTTAAGGAGGAGCTTCAGCACCCTCCCAATGTTCGTTTTTCTTGCAGTGATCTTTTATATATAATTATTGACAGTAAAAATAAAAAAAGATACGTATATGTGCGTTAACGAGGAAACCTCACCCTTTTACTCATTTGTATTCTTCCTCGCGCTTACCCCAAGAACAGGATAACACATTGGTGCATTTTTATGGTCTTCCATGTCTTACTTTACTACCGATCCCGCTGGATTTGTCACAAGAAAATATTTACCATTTCTAGTTCATTCTTCTCACTCGTTACCTGTCAGTTTACTGTACCCAAAGAGAAGATCGCATTAGGTCAAACATTTCGTGATTGTTCCAGTTAGGCTAATGTTTTCAACATTTGATGCAACGACGACCGACGACAGAGCCAATCATCGTATTTTTTTTGGCACATAAATTTTAGCCGCAAAGTCTTCTTTTAAAACTACAAATACCAGAAGAAGGCAAAGGAAGCAACCACTAAAAGAATAAATACGACCAATTTACACGCACTTCAGCAATGCGAAAGAACGCTGCAAAATTATGAAGTCTGATAAGAAATTGCGTTGCAAAGCGCACGATAAAATTGACGGAAACCAATAACGGTATTCGTGCATGGAGTCGGGGTGGTGTCCCATGAAACTACTAAAAATTCTGACGTAATGGAAAGCTAGGGCAGCCTAAGGCTGCCTCAGACATTATAGATTTTAACATATTTCTCGCTCAATAAGTAGATCAAATGTAAGCGAAGGTATATATGGCGGGTTCGACGTCGAGGATACCCTACGCGAGGAAACAAAGTGGCCTAAAAGTTTAGCTCGCCAGCAGCAAAACGATACTTTCGGAAGTTTAGGTGGGTACCGGCGTTTGTTAGACATGTTAATACCTGCTTCGGGCGAGAGAAGAGGGTCGTGAAGTCGGGCAAAGAGATCACGATGTCGTCACTGTAACACAGACATGTCTTCCACTTAAGACCACTCAGAACCGTATCCATTATACGGCCGAATGTGGCAGGGGCGTCAGGGGTGACAAACGTGGTTTTAGGGTGATCTGCGGTGGTCATAGGCACCTACCGGTTACCGGGGCGTAAACCGAGCAAAGAAAATAGTTCAGGTCCCTGTAAGCAGCCTAATGAACCATCTATATGCGGAATAGGATGAAGGACGTCTCTACGCGTTATTTTACTTAGGGAACGGAAATCGACGCAAAACGAAAGGAACAATCTTTATTCTTTACTAAGATAACGGAAGGGCCCACGGGCTGATAGAGGGCTCAGTAATGCCACTTTTAAGCAGTGTGAACCTGGTCTTCAGTAACTTGGTGCTTGGTTGTAGACACATGATAGGGGCGCTGATGCAGAGGCGCGTGGGAACCGGTTGGTTGGTTGGTCGGACAACTTTTATTTCCAGCGGAAAAGGGCGTACTCTTCCCCGCCCCCGGCACGCATGCTGGGGAAGCAACAGTTGACGTGCTTCTCAATGCCAGCTGGTGAGAATTGAATGGACAAAAGAACTGATGAAGTAATGCGAGAAGTTCAACTCGTTCACATCCAAGAGTACTGGATTCGATAGAGTGAAGGAAGACATCTTCAGACTATTTCAGGCGGATTGAGGGCATGCGCGTTGGGGGGCTACGAATCGATCGTATAGACACTGGTGAGAATTATTTCAATGTGCTGGACAGTGTTGAAGCATTCGCCGTGAGACAAGAAGGAAGAAAATCAGAGCGGCTTGGACATTCACCGCTCGGTTAGACCAACTGATATGGAGGGCACAGCGAAAAGCAAGGAAAAACACTTGTGGTGGAGAAAAACAGCCGATGGTGTAAAAAATACGTTGGCATAACAGAGAAAAGCGCTAGCGATGGGCACAACAATGAAAGAGCACTCAGGAAGGTCAGAATATTCGGCAATGACGGCTTTGGGAAAAGCAACGTCCAGCGATGGTTTGTAAAGCGCAAACAACAGTCGATTACCACGTTATGACGCGACAAAACATGTCAACCCAAGATGATGTCATGGCAGCAGGAAGGCAAGACGACAACCTCCTGAATCATGACTCGTGGCGGTCAATCACGCTAACGACCCTACAGGCTGGGCTCTGGGCTCTTGTCGTGCACAGCGAGAATCTAGAGAGAGGTGTCGTCACGTTTCGTAAAGAACGGCAAAGATTTGTGGTCATGGTAGAAACGGCAGAACAGATATCGACAAGCGCCATTACTAAAACGCCCTCAACAAAAATTTCAAGCGGATTTGCAGGAGATAAATGAGTTCGCCGACAGTTCGCTCGCAGCGCAGTTCTCGCCTCATTAAGTGCGACGTTCAGTTTTTGCCTTGAGAAAAAGTGCGACGCAGTCGCATACGACAAAGGGAGCGGCGACGTGGGGAAGGTCAGCTGCGAGTAGAGAAGGCGGAATGGTCAGGTAAAATAGAACTTGCGAATATGTCGGCATGCGCTGTATATTGATTCCGGGAAGACCAGGAAGCGGAAATTCGGGGCGGCAAAGAAGAATATGGATTGCGTCTTCGGCACCAGTGGGGCAACATGGCCAGGAATTCCGCAGTAGTAGTAAATGGCGCAGTTACCACGTGTACGCCAGTGATTACCGGTATACAGAAGAGGTAGTATAAAGGCGGCGTGCCTTAAGGGCTTGAGGCGCAGGCTCTTGAAGCGTAGCGTGGGCCAAAAGGTAGCTAGGTGACCTCGGTCAAGCGACAGTGACCGCGTAGGACAGCGGGGCGGCGACAGGTGTGGCGGCAATGGTGTGGAAACAGGGGCGTCGACGTATCTCAGGGGTACAACGGCTAGTGCAGGCTGAAGAATTGTTGCTGGTGGGCAGACAAGGGGAAGGGCTTAGCCACGCGCCTGGCAATGACCTTCTGGACTGGAGGAAGATTTGGCGCAGTTCGGTGCTGGTGGGCAAAAGAGAGATATGCTCAAGCAACTTCCTTGAGATAAGGCCTTTAAGCTGCTGCGGTAGAGACGAGCTGTCAGATGCGGTGGATTGGCTATAAACTGACTCCACGTGCGCGGGATGCTGGTGAGAAAGAAGCAGCTGCTTTGCGCAGCTCTCCGTAACTCGGGCGCACACTGATGATTTGGGCAATAATACTTAGATTCGGCTACAGTAAGACCTGAAAGCCGTCATCCTTAACGGTCTTGATGTTATTTTTGTCTAACCGCTGTGATCGGTTGTGCGAGTGCTATTCGGTGCGTAACTTGCACACAGTGGTACGACCGAACATCGTGGTGAGACTCGTCTTGTAAACGTCCCAAATTGAGACATTGGCTTCGTGGTTACGATACCAGAGGTTCGAAATCCCGGTGAAATTAACGGTAACATTACTTAACTTCATGGCGTTGTTCCACTTGTTACAAGTGCTTACTCTCTCGTAAGAGCAAGCTAATCGTCACAATCGGTGTCCTCAGTGCAGTGTAGAAAGCTGGGTCTCGCTGGCGAAGGTAGCCGGGGCACAAGACGGGCGGCGACATCGAGACGACTACTAGATGTCCAGTATCGGCCATAGTAGTTGCCGGTAGTGTGGGGCTGCGATGCTTCAAGGTGTTACGAGGATGCTAAGTCGCACTTCTCCAAATGTGACTAAATGACTAAAAAGCGCTGTAATACAGCCCGTGCTTAGCCAGGTGTAGAGGCTCTTGTCTTCAGTGATAACAATGCAACTTTTCAAAAATGTTCGTCATTGCCGTCAACTTTTGTAGAAGGGAATTGTGGTTTGTGGTTTGTGGGGTTTAACGTCCCAAAGCGACTCATGCTATGAGAGACGCCGTAGGGGAGGACTCCGAAAATTTCGACCACCTGGGGTTCTTTAACGTGCACTGACATTTCTTCATACAAGACACAAAACTTTTACATGGTTAAAACTCCCAGAACGACTCATGGTGTGAGAGAGGCTGCAATGAATAACTCCGTATAATTTCAGCACCTGGGATTCTTTAACGTGCGATTACACAGTACAGTACACGGACACTTTATCCGCTATTCCAATCTTAAGACTCGGCCTACCCTCTTGTTGGACAAGCGTGCCAGCGAGAAGACTACACCAGGAAAAGGAAACTGTACGGGATGGCGCTGGCATCTGCGACGTCGTCTAGCTACGATCTAGACACGAAGGATAAGCGCCATGCTCTCGGCCTCTTTAGTCTTCTTGAAAATGGCTTCTGCGCCATCTCACATTTGCCACTCATGATTTTAGGGCGTTAGCCGCGAAGAGAAAGCAGGGCCCTGTGCACCGCCCTTTAGCAGACCATATCGTTGAGGGCTTGCGGTTCAAGAGACAAAAGTGAGGTGAACAAGAGACCGGTAGCATGGTGCAACGTTTCACATCTAGGCATTATGCTGTTGTTAGTCACGCCATCGGCACACCTGCCGAATGCATTGTCTTTAATAAAAACGTTGCCGAGCATAGACGTGTAAGCTTACGTATTGTGTCCTCCTGGACGGCGTGTTGTAGTGGATTTTGTTTTCCTCAGTATCGAATGGTGAGTCATCCGCATTGACGCACCTAAAGTACTGGAAGACAAAGCTGTGTTTTTCGAATTTATTCAACAGTGCATTCAGTACAACAGTGTTTAACAGTACAAGCCAACGTTTCATTTCGTCCGGACGAACACAAGTCAGTTTCAAAAATGCCACGATATGTGGGCTGCCGCAGTCTAATGCAGCAGCCTTATTTAGCTAACTGGATGATGTACCTTTATACATTCCTGCTTCGCCAACTGTGTTGAAGGCGATGTTGAGTGCGCTATTGCCTTTTCTCCTAAGGAGAACCTTAAGTGCCCTTCTGGCCTTTTCGGCATATATATTTGCAGTAAACACACTCTGATAAACACGATGTCAAACACACTTGAGCTGTCTGTAGAATACTTCGTATGTTTCTCACTAAGTGGTCATTTTAGGGTGATGCCATCTACAGACACGACTTGGTAAGACCATGTAAATGGAATGAAGCAAGTTACAGGAGCAACGCACTGCGATCAATAGCAGAGAGGTAGAGAGAAAGTGAGAGAGAAAAACATCTATTGATTGACACTAGTCCGGGCTGTCGCCTCAAGCCATTGAGTTAGGTCCTATATCGCCCAACACATGGGCGATATGAGCAACGAGCTATGAACCCAGAAAAATGGAGGGGTTTACAAGTCGGCTACTGAATTGAATATCAGCAGAACCGAACTGCATGAACCAAAGTGCTGTAGCCTCTAATGGTTTTCTGGACGAAGGATTCCACCTGTTGTCGCCTATGAGGTTTTCTAGCTCTATATAATTCACATTCTATCCTCCTCCTTCTTTTCGTGGGCGAGGAATCTTGCCTGTTGCTCATCACTGATGTTTGGACCAGTTGTTATTTATCCATCTTGTAAAGCGTTCGCAGCACGAAAAAAACGAGGAAACGAAGAAACACACAGCAGCATTCGTCCTGTCGTATGTGTTTCTTCGCTTCCTCGTTTTTGTTGCGCCAGGTTTACAGCCGTCGCGTGGACCCGGCGGAGGCCAGGAGGAGGAGCAGAAGAAGAAGACTGGTAACTTACGCTCTCGCGTCATACCCTTAAATGATGAGCTTAAGTGTCCCCAATAATGGAGCAGATTACACTGATAGGGCGTGATACGGGAATAATGTAGCAGGCAAAACAAGATTACGCCGTTGCTATCGCAATTCAACTAGGTTTAATCAGCGTTAAACCACAACTAATTTGTGCGTGCGTGCGTGCGTGCGTGCGTGTGTGTGTGTGTGTGTGTGTGTGTGTGTGTGTGTGTGTGTGTGTGTGTGTGTGTGTGTGTGTGTGTGTGTGTGTGTGTGTGTGTGTGTGTGTGTGTGTGTGTGTGTGTGTGTGTGTGTGTGCGCGCGCGTGTGTGTGTGTGTGTGTGTGTGTGTGCGCGCGCGTGTGTGTGTGTGTGTGTGTGTGTGTGTGTGTGTGTGTGTGTGTGTGTGTGTGTGTGTGTGTGTGTGTGTGTGTGTGTGTGTGTGTGTGTGTGTGTGTGTGTGTGTGTGTGTGTGTGTGTGTGTGTGTGTGTGTGTGTGTGTGTGTGTGTGTGTGTGTGTGTGTGTGTGCGTGCGTGCGTGCGTGCGTGCGTGCGTGCGTGCGTGCGTGCGTGCGTGCGTGCGTGCGTGCGTGCGTGCGTGCGTGCGTGCGTGCGTGCGTGCGTGCTGAGAACGCTTTTACAAGCTGTTGCTCAAGAAAGCCGTAGCACTCAATATGCATGCATGTTAGAGTGCGAGAAGGGACTCTGTAATAGCGCTCTGATAACACTGACAGCGCAATAGACAGATCGAGCTGTAATACGCAGTGCGCTATAGCGTCCAGACCAAGAAAATCGGCAGAAAAGAATGCCGGCGCTTTCTGGCGATGCAGAACTGTTTCCTTTTTTATTTTTATTTTTTTAATTATGCACGAACTTCATCGCCCAATATTCTTGCCTGCTCGTCCAAGCAATTCTGTTAGGTGCTCCGTTAGGTGTCCGTTCTATACCTAAATAAAAACGGTAACCGCTACGATTCGCGTGATCTCTCCAACCTTGCGCACGACTACATAAAACGCCAGCGCACAGACGTGTTCGAACAATGAAGCCTTCTCTTCACGTCGAATGAGCGCAATAAAGCAATAAACTAGCCGGCCCCGAAACTAGGCGCCAAAATATTCTTATTTGACCATCTCAGCAGAAAGGAAGAACTAAGGAAGTACCTGACAATGCGAGTTCACTAGCTGGACGAGGAACTAACATGTGCGAGAGCATGCAGAGACAATGTGTGCTGTCTCTTAGTTTCATGTCCGACAGATGCACACACAGTAAACACAGCCTGATAAATGCAGCGTCAAGCACATTATCCCTGCTGTCGCCCTACATTCGTTCTCAAGTACAACGCGAGAAATCTTCATAGTTTCTCACATCTTTCGTTTTTAGGAATGCTTACGTGTAGCCGGATGCACGGCGCTAATCTTGTGCTGCTGGGCCTTTGAGTGTCTCTGCTGTCTTGCCGTGGTTTGTTTGCCCTGCAGTACGCGGCTATCGTTTACATAAAAGCACAGAACAGGTAAGAGACATGGATTTTACTGCTTTAAGCATGCCGTCTTCCTTTGAAACGATCGCACTCCCACCGTTCATCTTCGCAGTCGTTTTCATGAGGGACCGCTGTTTCATCAACTTTTTCTGTTCTGTGGAGTAATGTGTTGCTGGAAGACGGTGACAGGTTCGTGGTATTTTGGTGTAACTCTTTCATGAGAGTGCCAGCAGTGTTCACTTGTATAATTTTGCACCTGCAGCTGCGGTATTGCGTTCTCGCGCTAAACAAGCGTTGTGTAGGGCATGTTACAAGCAAGTGCGAGTACATTCAAAAAGTGGAACAATGGGCGTACATATTTGCTTCCTTGGATATCGCGCTTTGTTGAACCTTAATACAACTGCCAGGAGCTATTTTAAGTTAATTCGAGCGCTACAGTGCCCCATTATTATAACCAACGCTATTTCCTGAGACGGTAGCAACGGCGGATGTTTTCATTATCGGATAGAGTAAAGTTTCCGCGCAAGCTGGATTTTAGAATTTTTAAAGTTTTCATAGGTGCAGGTGCTCTTGATATTTTATTTATTTATTTATTTATTTATTTATTTATTTATTTATTTATTTATTTATTTATTTATTTATTTATTTATTTATTTATTTATTTATTTATTTATTTATTTATTTTTTATTTATTTATTTATTTATTTATTTATTTATTTATTTATTTATTTATTTATTTATTTATTTATTTATTTATTTATTTATTTATTTATACGGATCTGTTTTTTTTTTCTTACATCAAACTTTTAAAGGTGGCATTTTACAGCTGCGATAACCTATATGCACAAATCATAAAATCTCCTTCAATTTCGGTCAAATTCGGAAGGCTCAGAAACAGTTATTTCTCTCAACATATTTAAGGATAGAACTCATGAAGCCGAACTCAATAGCTCTGCCACGAACTTCTTGCTTAAACATCCCCCAAGCTGGAAACAACGAGACATCTTGGTCGAGCAAGATTCTAAAGGTGTCCTTACTCGCTGCCTAATGTTTTCCTCGTTTTGCAGTGGAAGATTTATATTCTACTTTGCTAACGTTGGCCGTCGGCTGAAACGTAAGAAGGGCATATTCTCCAATGACCATGGAAGGATTGTAGAAAGAAAACGGCTTGATACAGCATCAAGTGCGCCTTTTAAAGACTTCTGTGTAGACGCAAATCCGATCAAGGCGTGAATGCAAGGTTACCACAAAATACGTGAAAGTGAGTGAAAATCCTGCAGCAATTAAACTTGCGTCCAGCAATACCTGATAAATTATCACAACTCTTACTCTCATTTTGGCTAATACATGCTAGGTAGTGTGGGCGCAATCGCAGTTAGCCACCCATGAATAACACATACCGATCACATTCTTGAACAGTTGCAATAGCATTGTAATTTCATTATTTGAAGCATGTAAGTTGACAAACCTCCTCGGTTCACCATGCATCCAAAATGTCCTGTATATAAGGTGCCCTTCTCTGTTAACCTAGCAATTTAGATGGTAAACAGACATCATCTTTTTAAGAACAGAAACTGCTACGCCGGAACACTCGCCAAGGGTATTCGACACATGGACATTTTAATCAGTGACGAAGAGCAACAGGGCCACTATATTGTGGAATTCACTTTGTATCTTAGTCTCTAAAACAACAATAATATGTAGCCGACTGACCGAAAACAGTGGACGTACTACATGCGCCCATTTTTGCCCAGACTAGAGCCCACATACGTTGAGTGTTCTGCGGTCAGCTGGTGCACGTTCGCCATGATGAACACCTTGCACTTTAGTCGAGCATTTGTGATATGTGGAGCCAGTTTGCAAGGTGAAACGTCCCTCAATCTGGTACCTGTCCTCTTCAATCCAGAGCGCATAGGTTTTGTTTTTTTTTTTTTTTTTTTTTTTTGGGGGGGGGGGGGTTACTTTCTGTGGTGGAACATGTGCCTGGCAAATATAGTGTTCTCCCCAGAAGATACAAAACTCTGCGAAATGACATATTTTGAGCCCACGCTTCAACTTGACATAACCCCCCTGCAGTTGCCATCACGTAGTGAACTATCAGGCTGGCAATCAGCTAACCGCATGGCATAATCGGCAATGGCGTCAGGAATTCCAAGAGTGTAAGCACTCGGAGCCGTAGCCACAAGTTCCACAATACCACCCATTTTTTTCTCAAGCTCACGCACAGCGCAGGCACGCTTACCAAGCGTGTCATCATTGACGCTGCGTATTACCTACGATTGTTGTGCCACATACTCGCGCTCGACGTTTGCAGACAAGTGATCTGTCAGTGACGGCTAGGTAGGGTCACGCTGCACAGCAAAAACAGTGCCATGGATGGGTCGATGGATCATGCAGTGGTCGATGATTCAATGCATGCAGTGGCCGACATGCCACCAGACATCCAAAACATCTGCTGCGTCCATCAAATGATCCTGCAAGGCGTCGTCTTTAGTTAGCCTGGTTGTCACTTCCGAGCTTATAAGTATATGAGCGCTACCAAGACCTCTTTACTAAGGGCAAAATGAAAACATCACTTGAGCGTTTATTCGGTGCAATAGTTTAGAAGTCTTATGTGACCGCCATATGCCGTAGAGAAGACAGCAGCCACACATTACATGAGACCAGTGCTGAGTTGCAATTGTTAATTAACACTACTAAACAGCCCTGCTACATATAACTATTTAGTTGTAGTTCTAACATCTAATTAGAGCTTCCGCTTTTTCCTGCTACTTAATACTACTAATAAGCGCTACAAATTATTTCTATTTATTATCAACTCATAAAAACCATTGCGTCACGGCAATGCATATTGTCTATATAGCAATACTAGTGTATCAAACCTTACAAATGTTTCAGCTCCCCGTAAGTTATCGCTCTTCCCTGAGACTCGAACAAAGTGCACGCAAACTATTGGACAAGCCCGTCTCTTAACACGATGCCTAAAAATGCATTGATGCTACATTATTTGGGCTCTCCGCTGATGCATGACAATCACCTCCCTGTCAGACTCTAAAACTTAGCCTCTCTAGACGCGACGAGCGCTCTGAATCCAGTGGCCATCTAAGAATTCTGATTCCAAGCGCTTGTAAAGGAGTATCTGTAACGTTACCAATTTTCTGACTGTTTATCGTTACGACGAAAAGCAAGCGAACTTGTTTTCAAAGCCAGACATCATGCTCAGCTTGCATTAGACAGCTGCTCGGACAAGTTTTGCGCGTGACAGACCTAGGTACACTTGCTCTGACAATAACATGCTAGTAAAACTGCAAGCATTATCAGGGCTGCGAAAGTATACCCAGTTCGAGCGGTTTATGAGTGAATACAACCCTATTATAGTCACGCATTGCTTTCTTTGTTTCATGTCTTTACGAACGTACATAAGGCTAGTATTTCCATTATCTTCTTTCAGCCAGTCGTTCATAAGATTACAAACATAGTGTTTGGTGGAGTCATTAAGATGCTCTCATACTTTTAACGACTTTCTATGCCCCGTACTATAGCTTGTCATTCCAGTGGTAGGGGACTTTCAATATTCATTAAAGACCACTAAAGTACATTACGTAAGACCCCTTAAGTAACGCGCACTGTCCATTATGCAACTGGTTTATTGAAAGCACAAGGCACGAACTTACTGATCACGTTGTGGCAAAAGCTGTTGTGCGACACACGGACGGGAAGTGCCGACGGAAGCTTTGCCATAATGCACTTGAGTGGCTTTTAAGACCTATACACCTCGAACATATATGCAATCATATTTGAAATATATTGAACGTCAACTTCAACATCTCAGCTTAGTGCACCGTAGGGCAACGCACTCGCTACTGAGTACACTCATATCAACCCACACGGTCATTTGCGACTGTGAGTGGCAGTGAGTGGTTGAGTTTGAATGAACGTGAGTGGTTTTTAGTGTGCGTGAACTTTAATGTGAGCGTTCGTGAGTGGGAGCGGATGTGAGAATATTTAAGGCGACTGCGAACGCGTAGACGTAGCTGTGAGTTAGCATGAGTGTGACAGCGAGTGAGTGGGTTTCGGCGCTTCCGACAATGACGATTTCAGCCAAATATATCCCCACAGTCTGGCAAACTTACCACAAATTTGAAAAAAGAAATACTCTTCAACGGCAAAGTACTATATTCGTTGGTGGTTATATATAAGAAAACTGGTGAGCTATTTCAACTATGAATTTGGTAAATATCTTATAGGTAGTTATTAACGGTTTTAAATAGACGCCTGGTTGTAGTTAACATCTTTAGCCGACTGCTAGTGATATATGCTGTACTTTTCAAAGATCTTGTAAGTTCTCTCCACAGGATAACCCTTTCGCCACGGAAGGTGAACTTTGTTTGGGAGAAGGCGGGGAGCGGGGCAGAAGCTCAGCCCAGCAGAGATGGCTATTGTTACAATAAATGCCGTGCACATTCTCTGCTCAACTCTGCTTTGTATTGAACGCCTCTGCCTATCCTTTGCTTAGAAGGCACCACTAAACCTCGCCGCAATGCAGTTCCTGATGAAGGCTACTCGCTATAGGGTGGTTTATTGCACAAGGCTTGAAACAGAAGGCTTCATTCATTGCTCCTATCAAGGATCACGCTACGATGGTAAAGGAAATTTTATTATCTAGAGAAGCTAACATACAAAGTTATAAGGAGGGTCCATTCGTATTTCATAAATTCAAAATGTATCTAATACTCAGTGATAAGCGTCTACAATGTAGTCTTCTGTCACAAAAAAAAAAAAAAAAAAAAAAAAAAAAGCGTGCTTGCGAAAAGTCGACCTTTTTTTGCTACAGCAAAGCAGCGCCCCCAGCGCACGTCACTTCGCGAGGCACATACCACGTGATCTCGTTTGTCCTTTTCGTGCTGGGATGCTCACTGCTGTACGCTGTTCGAGCCTGCGTGTGTGTGAAATGAAGACATGTGACCCATGCATCACGGAGTAAACTGCGCTCCTGACTGTTGCGTTGTGCTAGAAAAAAAACACGCGCTTTTCGAAACAGCGCTATAGAGAAACATACTTGCGTAATAGTTTTCTCGACGACAGAGCACCTTATGGTGCCATATAACCAAATGGAACTTCGAACTATGTAAATTGGATGCCGCCCATAGGGCTGTTATAGTAAATTGATTGTAAAATGAATAGGGTGATGTGAGCCAATACTGTAGGAATGTAGGAATCATTGGTGGATCCTGAAAAACGTGCCGCTCGAAGGAGGCTAAATGGTGGTTGTGCAGAGCGCCTGCAAACGTGGACTGAAAAGGAGTGTTAGTTGAAGAGCGCATAGGAGCATACGACATTCAGTCATCATAAAGTTAAAATCATTATGTAGGCTATAGCTGCTGCTTAGCGTCAAAAATTGAGCGACATGCTGCAATTGAGAGACATGCGGCACGTGGGGCCACCTGTGCCCCACGTGCCGTTAGTAGTGAGAATTCCGGCGGTAGCTTTCTCCTTTTGCAGCCGCGCTCGATCGTTCTAACTAATCAAAAAGAGCATCTTGTCGTATTAAGCAAATAGCGTTTAAAGGGTACCTCTCTCTATTTTCGCCTCTCGAGAGTTTCGTACATAATAAAATTCGGATTTTTAAGGTGTTATATGCGTCATGAGACAAAATCTTGTGCTCAAAATCCTGTCACGAAAGTCCTCCACGTGATGTAGCAAGGGAAGTTGCGTGATGTTCAATAGTGTCAGTGGTTTTAGGGAGAAAGGAAAGGTAGATGGTTCCAGTCCTGAAGTATGGTCAAAGGTTCTACTCCTGAATTAAGGTCTAAGTGTGGCAATAATGTTGTTGCAATATCAGTTGACCAACTCATAGCTCTCTAACTTAATCTAACGGAAGGTTACTTGAACACAGCCTCCACAATGCCTGCTTATAATACTCTCATTATTTTGATTAGGCAATTTGAACTTCAAATCCTAATGCTTAGCATGAAATTCATTCTTGGGCCTCATTCAGTGAGATTCAGTTCGAAAGAGAGTGTTTCACGCGAGAAAAGAAATAATGCTCGGCCGTTAGGTCTCAAGTGACAACTTTTGCGTTATCTATGCTAAATTCTAAGCTATTTAAAAAGGCTAGAAGCCAAGCTGGTTATAGGAGGCGAAGTGTCCTAGTTTTTTACGTTTATTTTTCTCGGTGGAAGAAACAATAGCGGAAATGCCAGCCGCAAGTGACACTTCTTTATTCTCTTCCCGCCATTTTTGCTGTTTATCCAGCGATTGTTCGTGGTACATCTTCGTACCCGCTGCGGCCTTTTGTGGTTTCCATTATTCATGTTTTTTCTTACCTGCTTCTAAAAGCGTTCTTGTGAATGTCGGATGCATGCATGAATATCGGATGGCGTCCTTCGGGAACTCTCAAATGCACCTGCGGCTCCAATTTCTCTTCCTAGAAACACAAGCAACCTAACCGCATACTGGGAAGCAGATAGGTTCGCGGCGGGAACCCGATCGTGTCGCAGTCAGGGGAACGATGTGGCCTTGAAAATGTGTGATCGCCTATTTTTTCCGACTTTCCGTGCCCACGGATTCACGTATACTTGATATCTTTACATGTGTAATCAGATAATAATTGTCTTTATCTATTTCTCGAGCTTACAAACGAAAATAGCGTGTCCCTTGTTCTGAACCATTGAAATCAATGCGATAAGTTTAGTTCAACAGAAGAGAAAGTTGGGCGAGTTGTAGGTTTTTCATGATGGTTTGGTGGGCGCTGTTTAACACAGAGACAAAGAGAAGAAAACGCGGGGCCTGACGCCTTCTTCACAGCTGATTTATTGGGAAGAAAACGAAGCTTATTTCAAACAACAAAACCTGGAGCAAGAAGAAAATGAAAACGAAACGAAAATCAAAACCTCCGAAGATAGCCGATTTTCCTCTTAGATAACGAGAGCGAAGGCTTGCTGACACAATTTCCACAGGAGGCGATATGGAATGCTTCCATCACCTCTCTAAACCTTTGCTGTGGATGCCGATACAGCACCAGTGTCGCGTCAAAGAAGCTCGGCAATTGTTGCATTCCCGGAGGTGTTCATTCAACCCTGAAGATTTGTCATTATTGTGCTCTCTGAGGCGAATGTTGAAACAACACCCGGTTTTTCCTATGTATGCCAGCCCACAAAGAAAAGAAATTTTATAGACCACACCAGTTACTCAGCATACAAACTTCTTTATATGCTTCACTTTGCAAGAAGGGGAAATTGTGCCAACCTTTTTCGACTTGATTTCCACAAGTGGTCAAATTTTTTTCTTAATTTTAACGAGGCGGAAAGAGCCATTCCTACGTCATATCGCTTGGCAACGTGTCCAAGCCGATGTCATAAGCGCTGTATATAAGGGACGATGGCATGTTTTTCTTCATCGCTTTTGCAGCAGATGAAAAACATTTAACCTATTTCATTAATTTCGCGCAGAACTGGACAATGACATAGGACAGCCTGCGTTTACCAGTCTATGAATTTGGGCATTGAAGCTATTTCGAAGAACATGTAAGCAAAAACGATAAGTTTAGGGTGCTCAGTCTTAGTTCCCATTCGTCTGGAGAACGAACCAAATATTTGAGAATAGTTGAGTCTTTCACTCCTGTATTTTTCAAGCTCTCATTCATTTAAGAGATTCAGTTCAGTTCAGTCGTTCAGTCGTGTCCGACTCTTCGTAACCCTATGGACCAT